>NW_006800070.1:642858-686995 GCF_000485575.1 Poecilia formosa
TTATTTATTTATTTATTTATTTAATCAAACACTTCCCTGACAAAGTCAACTAAGTTGATTTTCTGAAATTCAATGGAGACAAATTTAGAGTAAATTTCCTTTAAGAGTGTCTTCCAAAAGAATGTCTGAGCAAAGATACCCATTTGCTTTTTGGTAATCATCTTGCAGAACAATATTTGTAGGAAATTAACAGTTCAGCCGACTATATGTTCTATTATTTTCAATAATAAATAAGAGTTAGAAGCAAAAGCATCTAAAGCCTGAGTCATCGTGCGATCTGGCAGATTCACAAAGTGAACAATATTCCAAGAACACACTGAAAGAAGACAGAACTAGACAGGAGGGAGCAATGCTATGCAACATCTTCATAAACTTTAATTAATGCAATATGTTATATATTGCATGTTTTATATACTGGAGGCTTTGCTGCAGTGTGGGTGTCTGGCGTTTTGCAGAAAAACGAGCGAGCGTCTGACTCCACACGCGCGTTCAACACCTCCTGCCTTTTGCATTCAGAGTCTCATTAATTTGATAATGTGAGACTGTTAATGACCTCCTCGGAGCTCTAAGTGTTAATGCATTTCAGTGATTGCTTGGCTGAAGGCAGGAGGCTTTATTTTTTGCCACTTGAATGGGGAGGGGGGGAATGAGTCAACTGCATTGAATCACCAGTTAAGAGAGATTCCTCTACAGTCACTGCTCCTGCAGTAAAATAGACGCAGTGATGGTCGGGTTCGCTGGGAGCAAAAAAACAAAACAAAACAAAAAAAAACAAGGGTTATTTCCTTTCCTGTCTCCTTGAGAAACTGCAGAACATCCATGTATAAAACACAACCCTGATCTTGCCAACAGTGAACAGAAGCAGAAAAACGTGGCGGTAAATACATTCAGACATGAAGTGGAGGAAAGCAATAGGTTAAAAATAGAGACATGCAGAGTCTTACTGACTAATATAACATTTTCTGATAGTTGTTGTTTTAACACCCTTTAAAGGAAGACAGTTGAAAGTAGAAGTTAACATTTTGAAATTAAATTTGACAAAATTCTTATTTGAAGCTGACATTTGTGTGATAACGCGCCAGTTTGTATTTCTACCCATATTGGAAATTTGCATTGACTTCCATTAATTTTAGTAACTGTATTTATGCCTAACCCAGACATTTTCCCTAACCTAAACTAAAACTTAACTCACAACTTACCTCTAAACCTGACCCCTGACCTTAAACAAGGGGGTTCATCGCATTAAGACCCAACTTTGGTTCCCATAAGCACATTTGGATTTTAGAAGGTTAGTAAATATGCCATAAATGGTCCTATGAAGAATAGCTAACAAGTACACACATGCACGCACACACACACACACACACACACACACACACACACACACACACACACACACACACACGCACACACACAGTCGTGTTTTCATATCTTGTGGGGACTTTACATTGACTTCTATTCGTTTTTTACAGCTTAACCCTAACCATCATATATACCTAACCAAAACTCAATTAACACCTTAGTCCTAACTCCTAACCCAAAAACAGCAATTCCTTTCATGTGGACCAAGATTTGTCCCCACAAGAAGCAGTGGTCCCCACAACCTCACAACATTAACTAGGTCCCTACAAGGACATAAAAACCTGGTTCACACACACACACGCACATTTGTATTTTTACCCATATTAAGACTTTGCATTGACTTCTATTCATTTGAACGGCATTCATACCAAACCCTCACTCTGATCCTTCCCATTCAATAAATTAGACTGTTATTGAAAAGTCAATTTATTTTAGGAACTTAATCACAAAGTGAAACACATTAACAGAGGTATTTGTTTCTGTTGTGACAGGAATGAAAACATATTTAAATTAAAATATTAAGAACTATAAAATTATATTTGTTATACAAAAATGTGGGCTTAATGAAAAGTATATTTAAAACCTGCTTAAAGGTTGTTAATTTTCAAAAGGCACTTTTAATCTGACAAGTGAGACTTATCGGAGTGCATATTCTGACTTATTGAATGTAAATGTATATTCCAAAGCCAAACCATAACTTAATTCACACCAAACCTCTAAACCAAACTCCTCATATGGTTTTATGGGTCATGCCACATTGAGTCTGGAGTTTGGTTCACATAAGTTTGATCAGTCCTCAGAGAGTTAATAAAATGCCATAAAACATCCTAAATTTGTAAAATAAATGCACCTTAAATTGACATTTTAATCACATTAACTATCTATTCCTTCTTACATCCACTGGCTTCAGCAGACTTTAGATAGAGTCAAAACAAAATCTCATTCCTATTGTAAGCGAACCAGTTTTTTTTTTTTGCTCCAGATTAATCTAGGTCTTGGTTCACACGTGCAGACCCAGTCAGAGGAGACCCGGCGTGTCGGCTATCTCTCGCTGTTGCCTGACACACTTGCAGAACCTCCCAGAGTCATCTGAGCCTGTCGGCTGAGGACAGAAAACTGGCAGCAAAATCCCTGTGAATACACGAACAATTGTTTTTAGCTAAACAATCCTGTTAGCATTTGTTTTTTCATCGAAGGTGCAAGTAGCATGCACATTCAGTGTGTTCAATTTCTCTGCTGCATTTGTGTTCTCCAGCACAAACACAGTTTAGTTTGACCAACCAGAAGGCAAAGAAGATGCAAATGTTTGCTGGATCCAGAACAAACAAAAAAAAAACAGAAAAAGCACCAGTGAATCCAAGGATGACAAATACTTTGAGGATGATGAAACTGGAGTCAGGAATGCTTGAGAACCTGAGTGGGTTAAAATTACGGCGATTTACTGTGTCGGTATGAAATAGAGGATTGTGATAAACGCTAAGCTCAGCAAAAACAAAGGTGTTTCCCAACCCACCGACAAACTGACAGATTCCAACCCCCACTATTTCCCTCTTGGCAGATAAACAGACTAAAATCAGAAAATAATACCACAACTAAGATAACTTGCCTTTCACAGGGTTTCTGTATCCTGGTGTACAAATGGCAAGTTGAGTGGAATGTGTCAGAGGGTGTGGTTGATGGTGTGAGAATGAACACGGAGACCCAGATGAAGTTGATGATGATGAGTTTAATGATGAGAAGCTCAGAGTCCAGGATCAGGCAGCAAATTAGCACATAGCTAATACTGGTAGCAACTGACATAAAAGACTCTAAACTGAAACAAGCAACCTCAGGATTTCACAATTCAGCTGAGGAAAACTGACTGACAAACGACATAGCATATATGAGGAACACAGATGACAGGGGGACTAAATATACTGGGAGGGTAATCACAGGAACGAGGCACAGCTGGGATCAATCAAGACAGGGAGGACAGGGCATCGCAGAGACTAGCAGGGAACAGGATCACAATAAATACAGAAAAAAACAAAAATAAACACAGAAAACTACGGATCACAACAGAATGAGAAGGTTTGGCAGAAACAATGAAAATGCAGCATTGATTATGGACAATTCAAACTGTAGCAGAAATTTACAAGGAATGAACTGCAGCTGCAGTTGGGGCTTTAATGGCCTCCACACAAAGACGTAGTCAGGATATCATGGGCTGCAACTACGGCAGTCAGCATGTTAAACCCCAAAATCAAAGACGACACCTTAACTGGACAAAGAAGAAAAAATGATTGTCTTTTGAGATAAAAGTAATTTAAGTAAGTCATGCAAAAGGAGCTCCAGACAAGTACTTCAGACTGGACCCACATTCTGTATTGGAAAAAATCAGTTTTTATTGACTGGATGTAATATTCTAATATAGTGTAAAACTGGACGGTGTGTTTTAATTGGCTGAAAGTTACAATGATCAAATTTAGTGAAATAAAACTCCCATATTTGTACTTGATATATATACTGCTCAAAAAAATAAAGGGAACATTTCACTTTAATTTTGTGTATGGCTCCAAATCCAGGCCTCAATTGGTTAATAAATTTGATTTCCATTGATGATTTTTGTGTGATTTTGTTGTCAGCACATTCAACTTTGTACAGAACAAAGTATTCAATGAGAATATTTCATTCATTCAGATCTAGAATGTGTTATTTGAGTGTTCCCTTTATTTTTTTGAGCAGTGTATATAGGTTTTCCGCAGAAAACTTGCTAAGCCTGTTGGTTGGGGCAATAGGGCAGCAGCCCGTCGTGTTTTTGAGTTAAAAATGTTTAAAGCTGACAGGAAATTTGAAAATTTGCTTAATAATTATGTGTTATTAAACCATTAGAAGATCCATACCTGAACACCAACTATAGCGTCTTAAAAAATGCAAACATTTTAAAGAAACTTACAAAAAATAAGCAATGCTTAGCCTGGTGGTGGCACAAGTAAAGCCTGGTGGCCCGCCAGGCTTATAATACACTGGGGAAACCCTGTAATATATTGAAAAATTCACTTTTTGAATTGTATTATTGAGAGCCACCTGTAGCTGAGAGTATGAACTTATACTGTATTATAGACATGTTAGTGTTTCTATCCTGTACCATGTAAAGACTGCATCATTATTTTATCTGTTGACAAAATAATAAGTCATAGCACATAATAAAACAGCTGGAGGCCTACATTCATAACTGTGTCTTTTTAAGTATGAAGTAAAGAACAGCGGATGCAAACTTTGGCCATTATTGGTGTTTTGATTTGTCTTAGCTTTAAATAATTACTTTAATTCTATTTCGTCCATTCTATGAAACTATTAGTTTGAAGTTAGTTGGGGTGTGCGCTAACTACCCGCCTCGTGAAGCTCATTAATGGACCTTCACGTTGACAGACGAGATGTCCAATGGTTCAATGGAATCCTCCGGGCAACCAATAGCCTTCGGTTCCGAGCTGCTGCTGCTTCCTGATTGGCGGAAGGAGCTTCTGCCTCCCGAGTACCGACGCTTCTCCTTTGGTCAAGGTTGCACTTGGCAGCTGCAGCAGGACGCGAACTGATCGCTGCTTACTCACGGAGGCCAACACCAATTATCACCAGCAGCAGCAGCAACAGCTCTGCTCTCGTTTTTATACCGGAGCGTCATTCTAGGATCTCCATCCTCACGGTATATCCGCCATGGACGAGATGGAGGAAGAGTTAAAATGCCCCGTTTGCGGCTCCTTTTACCGGGAGCCCATCATACTGCCTTGCTCCCACAATATTTGCCTGGCGTGTGCGCGGAATATTCTTGTGCAGACCCCCGAAGCCGAGTCCCCGCAGAGCAGCCGAGCCTCCGGGTCCGGCGTCTCAGATTATGATTACTTGGATTTGGATAAAATGAGTTTGTACAGCGAGGCGGACAGCGGATACGGGTCCTACGGGGGGTTTGTCAGCGCTCCGACCACCCCCTGTCAGAAATCACCGAATGGAGTCCGGGTTTTCCCCCCGGCCGTCCCGCAGCCCGGTCCGCAGCAGCACCTCCTGCCGCATCCGGCCTCCTTGCCCCCGATCCCCCGCAACTCCTGCATCACATGTCCGCAGTGTCACCGCAGCCTGATCCTGGACGACCGGGGGCTCCGGGGGTTCCCCAAAAACCGGGTGCTGGAAGGGGTGGTGGACCGGTACCAGCAGAGCAAGGCGGCCGCCCTCAAGTGCCAGCTGTGCGAGAAGAGTCCGAAGGAGGCCACGGTGATGTGCGAGCAGTGCGACGTGTTCTACTGCGACCCGTGCCGCCTGCGCTGCCACCCGCCCCGCGGTCCCCTCGCCAAGCATCGCCTGGTTCCCCCCGCGCAGGGCCGGATCAGTCGCCGCGCGAGCCCGCGTAAGATCTCCACCTGCACGGAGCACGAGCTGGAGAACCTGAGCATGTACTGCGTGCAGTGCAAGATGCCCGTGTGTTACCAGTGTTTGGAAGAGGGGAAGCACGGCACGCACGAAGTCAAAGCACTGGGCGCGATGTGGAAACTGCACAAGGTACGTGCGTAAAAACACGAAAGCTTTCTTTGAAGCGAACAGGTTTTTTCAGCTTTAGGCGGAGCAACAGGTCTGTCTTAAAAAAAATGGAGGAAACAGATTTTGATATGTGATTTTTAAATAAGTTTCTGTGTTTCTATTTTACTGGTGCGGTGTTTAAGGTTTATCTTGAGGAAAAGAAGGGAATAATTGCTTATGTGGAGTCTTATATGAAAGGGTGACAAATCAGCAGCTGTAAATGTACAAAATATGATTTATGGATGGTTTGGATGGTGTGGCTCTTTGCTTTGGGTGGCAAGAGCTAGGGGGCGGCACAGGAAAAGTTGTTTCCAATATTAGCTCCTGAGTAACATGCAAATGATTTAAAGCAGCACGCAAAACATATTCTGTCGTGCAGTTAAATAGATTTTATTATGTGAAGTGATGCGCGATGCAAAAAAAGTGAAAGCTATCAAACATGGATAGTGAAAGTGAGTGTTGCTTTGGAGACGTGTGTAATACTCTGACCTGGAAGTGGGTTTGAATTCTACGTGTGGCGGCTGTGTACAATCTTCGACTGTCTTTGAATTAAAAAAAAAATAGAACAAGCTCTGTTGTTTCTGAAAGAGTTTAAATATGATCATCAAGGCTACATGGACGCAGCTGTGCTAAATAGCTTAGAACTTGCGTCAACATTTCAAAGAACATTAAACCTTTAGATTAAGTTTTAAAATCTCCAGCATAGACTTTGTTTTTCTTTTTCTTTCTCTTTTTTTGAAGATGGACCCTGAAATGAGAAAATCAATTTTATTTCCAGAATTACAGAACTATGAGAATTGTAACATGTAGCTGTGATAGTGTGGAAAAAGAGAGATGTTTTCAAAACCTTTTCTATTCAGCTGCAGCCTTTATTAGGGCCAGACGATATGGCTTGTATATAAAATCTTCAATGTTTTTTTTTTAACATTTTTTTAATATCAAATCAGATTTACCACTAATCAAGTTTTGCCCTCGCCTTTTTTTCTTATAGTAAAAAATTACAAATGGACAAAAAAATGTTAAAAACTGACGTTATTTCAATTATCCATTCTGCTAATTGACCTGAATTCAAAGTTGAAATAAACAAAACAAGATGGCGCCCCGAGCGTGATGACATCACTCCGAACTAGGGAAACCCAAGGAGTGTATCGGCGGAAAAAAAGAATCACATTTCCAGGAATTAATTCTTTGAGAACAGAAAATTCTAACCTCTCTGTGACATAAATTGAAAAATATATATCTATTTTTTTTTTAAAGATCACAAAGGTTGGAAGGTCTCCTTGCCATCACTCTTATCTTGCTTTTGTAAGTGAAGCGCAGATGCAGCCCTCTGGCGTAGATAACGGAGGTTATTTTGGAACCCTGGAGTCGTCGTGGGCACCACGTTTATCTACGCCTCTGCACTGTCGACCCTTCACCTCCGCCGTCCGCTTTCCAGTGAAGAAAAAAACATCGGAGAGCCAGATTTAGTCCCCGGAACGCTCTACAAACACTGCAGACTCCCACACACACACACACACACACACACACGTAGCGATGCAGACAAACCCAGAAAAACGTGAGCAACTGCTCACACAAAAACTTGACACAAACCATCGCCTGTGCTTTCGGGAAAGCTGTCCTCGTTTTTTACACTTGAAATGGAGTCCTGTATTTCTCCAAAAAGAAAAAAGAAAGGAAAAAGACAATGGGAACGTTTAACCAGCCTCCATTTTTATCATCTGTTCTAGACTGAGCTGAAATGAGTCCATCATTTCAGACGTGAGAGTCCAATTTTAAAACTGATGGAAAAGTCAGAGGAGGCTGAGCCTCTGTGACCTCGTGTGCTCTCGTGGTTTCACGGGTCTGAAACAGGAGCAGAGTATTTTAAGAAACTAATCAATGGCGGCAGGGCTATTGGGGCCAATATGCAACCCTGTTTTTGGCCTCCATCAGCAGCACCTGGTTATTTCTGATGGGACAGAGTATGACATGGAGACAGTTTACCAAATACTTTCATTGTGGCTTTAAGTTTTTCCTCACAATCCTGATTTTTGTCAGAATTTGCGTTTTGTTTTATACCACGTCCTGTTTCTCCTTGAAACATCATGTTAAAATATGTATATTTTTGGCCGCTTGGGGGCGCAGCTGAGTCGTAATATATTATTTATCAGATAGTGAATTGTAACATTAAAATAACACAATGACATGAGGGAAAACAGAAGGAAAACGTCGCTGAAATAAACAATTCATGATGCTTTCGATTAGCCCGGCGTTCAAAAGAAATAATTGTGTTATACTTCTATAATTCAGCTTTAGGGAGACATTTATTTGAACATTAACATCCACTGCAGACTTCGAAAACATGTTTAATGAACTGAGGAGGAAAAATATGAAAGAAAAAGACTTTTTACTTGGTTTCTATTGGATTAATCCGGAACAGGGAGTCGTATTGACTTAGATTTTACTCAGCCAAGGTTTTTTCAGGTTGTGATATTTTGTGATGCTGTGTGAGGAACTTTCATGCAAATTTTCTACCCACATTTGTACATTTGTTTGGTTTGAAATACAGACGTCGTAGTTTTAAAACACTGGGTCATAAATCAGGGTTAAATCAGCTGCTTTGATGCTGCCACAGTTTTTCCAAGTTCTTTTGTATTGTTCATTGATATAAATTGATGCTATTCAATTCACCACCTGAATCTCACAAAAGATCAACCTTTTCTCATTCTATCATGTAGATCGTGTTAATCTGTTGAATATCATGTATATTTGTAGTAAATGTGGTCTGGGAAGTTGTGGAGTTTGAAATAAGCGTTCTAGGTTTGGATAAATATTGAAAAAGTAAAGTGATAATGATATAAGTTTGATATCCATCAACCAATCAAACAACCAACCAACTGACCAACCGACTAACTAACCAAACTAACATCTAACCAATCGACCAACCCACCAACCAATGAACCGACCGACTAACCAATCAATTGACTGACAGACCCAACTAACCAAGTAACCGACCAATCAACCAATCGGCCATTTGAGCTCAAACTACTGATTTAAGTTATTTAGACTTTAAAAGAATGCAATAAGTGAATTGACAACTTTTAAGCCTTTAACAGTCTGGACAATTATGGATATTATTTTATCTTAAAAGTTTAGGAGCCCTGCATGTTTATCAACCTGTCTGTGTTCCTAAAACAAAACTTTATTGACACTCAGAGGCAATATTGACACTAAAACCAGAGAGAAGGAGGTGAAAGAAAGTAAAGTTCATCAACGTGCTCTGACAAGGTTTCTGTCATGTGTCGTCCTCTAATTACTGCTGTGTACCGTCCCGCTCTGCATTCACCTCCAGGCTTTATCACATCAACAAAACCATCACAAAGACACCTCTATTTTTCTCCTTCATGCTTCATCAGATCAAAGCTACTGCTGTTTGATCTCTGAGCTTTTCTTACCGGGCTGCTGCATTTTTCATCACCATCGTCATCATCATCACTGGCTAATGTTTGTAGCGTGTTGTCTACACAAAGAAGCTTAATGAATCTACACTCACACATTTCTAGTATCCCATCTTTTTTGCTTTCTTTCTGAACATTTTCGTCGAGTTTTTTTTCAGTCCGCATCCTTCGCTGTCCTCTCTTTTATCTTTATTGTTTAAGAGTTGAACAACCTGCTGCCATGGCAACCGAGTCCTTCTTGATGCTGTACAGAGCAACGGAGGTCTCCAAGATACCAGGAGCCGCGAGGGGTTCATCCCAGACTCTTTACAGTGTGTCTGGTCTCAAAGATGATAAAACCTCGGGCATTTATCTCCTTACTTACACCAGATTGATGGCAGTGTGGCGCAATTCAGTGTACCCAAAGTCAACCTTAGTAGCAGAGCAGTGATTGAAAAAGAAGAGTTTTACAGCGTGACTCATCCAGGTCCTGTCTGCCTTTTGTGATTAGACGATCGGTGATGTGTTGACAAGATGTCCGCTTTGTTGTCGCATCACTGTTTGTGTCTCTTTGCTGATGCTGTTGGAGGCCGTGCAGGTCGTTTAAGCGACGTCTG
This sequence comes from Poecilia formosa, assembly GCF_000485575.1. Classification (NCBI taxonomy): domain Eukaryota; kingdom Metazoa; phylum Chordata; class Actinopteri; order Cyprinodontiformes; family Poeciliidae; genus Poecilia; species Poecilia formosa. The sequence continues at coordinate 652,805 of NW_006800070.1, forward strand.
GGTCAGGCTACATCGCCTCAGAGCCGATCAAAAACGACCAGTCGGGTGGAGGTTTGATCACCAGAAGACCTGTGAAGTCGACAGCTTCACCAAAACACAAATTCAGGCTTTCTACATGGTTCTCATGTTAAAATGACACTCTTTTCCTGACTGTTAAAGACAGTTTTGGCCAATTTATGAAGCATAAATACAAAGTTTGACCATTTTTTAATGGAGAATTGTCAGCAGGGTTTTTTCTAGACATGATGGATGAACACAGTTTTGGCCAATTTGTGAAGTATAAATACAAAGTTTGACCATTTTTTAATGGAGAATTGTCAGCAGGGTTTTTTCTAGACATGATGGATGAACAAATTCAACATTTTTCCACACTACTTAGGCCAAATATTACTGGATAATAAATTGTCCTAGAAATGATTGCGATAAGCAATAATACTGTTGTTTTGAGACGATTTTCAAGTAACATTTTGATAATAAAAGTTTGCCCTGTCAAAGACTTATAAACTTGAATTTTGTAAAAATAAAAAATAAAAACGCTCCACACTGGAACTGGAAGACATTGTAGATATCCAAAATAAAACACAACCAAACACACACAAAAAAATAAAATTAAATGGAAATAAAAACAACACTCAACAGAAACCACTGATAAAATGTATTATGAAGTCTCTAAACAAAACTGCCCTTCATAAGTGACCCAACTCATTTCAATTTGTAACGTGACTAATTAATTAATTGATTAATTATTGCAACAGGCTTACGCAGGAGTCCTGTTTGGTGTAGAGTTTAAGTCATTTCAAAGCGTTCCTGTTTGGTGCTTTTAACGTCAGCATGTGTTTGAGCCTCAGCTGTGCAACAAGCGAAGCAGGCCTAACTAAAGCAGACATGCAGGCAGCTCTCATCCACCGTGCCCCACAAAGTAAGCTAATGAGGACAGACAGCGCAGGTGCTGGGACGACTATTAAAAATCTCATTACAGTCTCGGTGCTGGTGTTGTCAGCTGCTTCTGGGTGCCTGCAGTCTCTTAAAATCTCAGCGCGAGCGAGGAGGAAAACCTAAAAAGTGGCGATACCTTTCCTCCTCCTCTAGTGTTCGGACCGCGGCCTGCTTGTTGTAACGAGACTCGCTGTCCGTCACATCTGTTGTGTTCACAAGATTCTTCTGACTCGCAGGACATTCTCTCAAAGTGATGCTTAAAATGATGGGGTTGCTGTGGACAGAGTGCTGTGAGTCAGGAGGCGGGAGAAATGGCGTTTGGCCTTTCTGTGACTGGAACAGTTTGTGTTCTGTGGTCTGGGTACATGTTTGTCCTTTTTTTTTTTCTTTATCGGAAAGGAGGAATAACATGTACGCTTTGTACCGTGACAGTAAATTCATAGATAGAGAAAGTCGAAAGAAGTCCACACCAAGGCAAAGCAAAAATGTCCATAGTGAGTAAGTTTATCGCAACAAGCATTTAATCAATCAATCAATCAATCGTACGATGAATTAAAATGAGCTTGATAATTTACACTTTGATGATGAATATTTTTTTAGAGATTTCACAATCCATTTTATTCATGGTTTCAGTTGTGTATGTGTTAATTTCTGTTTTATTTATCTATTTTGTTTATGTTTTATTTTGGACTCTTAAAATGTCTTAAATTTTCAATCAAGAGGGTTAAAGTTTATAGGTCTAGCTCAGAGGGTGAACCTGTATTGTTAGATTGTCAAAATAAGACTTGAAAATGGCCTCAAAACAACAATTTTATCATTTATCGCAATCATTTCTGGGACGATTTATTGTCCAGAAAAATGTGTTACTGTAGTGATGAAATGCAGGAGCTTGCAGACCTGCCTGTTTTTATTTAGTTATTGGTTTTTGTGTTGCCTATAAAGTCATGAGAAATTTGTGAACAGAGCACAGCCTGGAGACAAATAAACATTTCTGCCATTTTAAAGCACATTTCTGCTTGGTTCAAAATGAGTCCTACCACAGGTAAAACACTGACTGCTGATAACCTCACCACATAACCCCACTTCAGAAAAATCTAAGAGATCGCTTTAAAGTTTAACAGATTAAAAATTGACTCATTTTATTTGCTAATAAAGGCTCCAGAATGTAAATCTAATCCAGAATCTAATAAAACTGTAGCTACTCCTGTCTGAAGCATCCAAAGATATTAATAATCAAAATAAAAGTTCCTAAACTTAAATTAACTTTAACTGCAATATTATTATTAGACTCCAACACGTAACAACTTGGGACGTTTCTTTTCATATCCATTCCTCGGCTAGCTCTCGTCTCAATTTTTCTTCCTTAATGGCAAATTAATAGAAGCCCAGAAGCCTTTAACAGCTACATGGCGCAGATCCCAGAGCATGTCATTTCTGATATCAGTGATTCTGAGCCGACAGGACACGGCCGCTCCGCTGCTTGGGAACGCGGACGACGGGGCGGCGTCTTGGAGAGAATGAATTTTCACAGTGGGCGTTTAGCGGGATGACGCTCCATTACTGGCAGCAGCGTTCGCCCCTCGAGCTCCGTGTAAGGAGATTAGTTGTGCAAATGTTAATGAAAGACGGAGATAAAGAGCGGGAAAATGAGAGCAGGGGAGTGACCCCCAAATGCCCGAAGAGAGGAAGTGAAACATTGACTGGGGAAGAAGGAAAAGGATTAGTCATTATCAGTGTAATGAGCCTCCAACTTCAGTTCACACAGGAAACCGTGGCTCCCAGACAGAAGGTGTTTTCATGTTGACGTGTTGGTGAATTATAGGGTTGAAATATTACATCCAGCCCACGGGATGAGGATTATACATCTTACTCTCAAACCGGATGAGACAAGGTTTATACATTTGGGAAAAGTCCCAAATTTTTCCATTAATTATTTGTTTGGAGATCACAAAGTGTTAAAGAATGTGTGATTAGCATAGAGTATAGCAGTTCAAATTTGACCAGATATTTTATTAATTTGTCCCTCTCCTAGACAACTTTGGCAACACAATAGGGAAACTCAAGAACTATTTCCTTTTTTTTTTTCGCTTCATAATAAGAGTCTGAAAAATAATAACCTAAAGTCCACTCCTTCATATCCTGAGTTCACAAAGTCAAATGCAACCAGCAACTGGAAGCTAGCTAAGGCTAGCAACAAATCTAGCTACTTTATATGGCGGGTAATAAAAAGTCACATTTAGCATCATACATTAGCGCAAATATCATAAAAATGTCTTACAAATATTTCTGAATTAGCGCCACAAAAACATTCAAGAAAAGCTTATTGAATACTGAAACAAACGGCTATCTATTGATATTTTTGAACAGTTGAATTGGTTTTACCAACACATTCCGGCACAATCGGTGTTCTTTAAGGAAATTCACATTTTTGATATGGCCCAAAATAAACATGAGTTAGACGCTCCCGGTCTATTCTCATTTAGGCCAACTCTTTTAAGCTTTGTTCGCTGTCAGTTGTGGCATTGTTAAATGAGCGCTAATGAGAAGCTTGCAGGAACAAACCTCTCCCCGCCCTATACGCGCTGACGCTGTGAGCCCATTCAAAACACAAAGAAACATTAAAAAAACAAAAACAACCTTCATCATCTTAACGCTTGCCACAGTGTCATTGTTACTTCTGTGTGGATTGTTAAACCGCCTTTGTGCTTTATTGATGACGGCAGATTTCATTGATGAATTATGCACCAGCCGCTTTAAGGCTCTGCTCGTGGGAAAGACTTTGTCTCACGTGGGATCTTGGGAGGAGAATCCAAACTCCTGGAAACGTTTTAACAACAGAAAGAAAGGCAGAGAATAGCACAGACACGGTTAATGCTTTTTTCATCTTTAATCTCTGACGACCTTATCGTCCCGCGTAAACAACCACATGCTTTCATTGCTCTAGTCACCAACATGTTACGCTATTCTCTCTTTGCCGGTTTAGCATCTTTTTTTTTTTTTAACAGAGGCTGACATTTGGTTTATGTTTGTTTTTTGTTGCGCTTAAACTGATTGTTTAAAGATTAAGAAAGAAGAAAAAAAGACCCTGAAACTTTAAAAAGAGCAGTGCAGTTTTTAAAAGTAGGTTACAGAACAGCTATCTCCGCAGTGGAGGTAATGAGACTTTTTTTTTTTCTCTCCAGATGTGTCTTTTCAATTAGCTAAAAGAGGTGTGTGTTATCGCTTTTCTTTTCCACTTTAAGTGACTGTGTACCCACTTCCTCCGCTCCTTCTTCCGCCCTGTGGAGACATTATTCCAAACTGCCTCCGCCGCCTTTCTCAACATTAAAACCTTTTCCTATTGGCAAGTGGCTAATAGGAACCGTATGAACCGGTCCCCGGAGCTGCCGGTGAATTATTCATGACCGCGATGCGCGCGTTTCCACTCGGCTTAATTACAGAAGCGATCGGTGTCCCCATAAATACCGGGGACATTCTAAGCTGAACCCCTCCCAATTTTTTATTTATTTATTTTAACGTTTTCTTCTTTCACCCTGAAGCCACCTGGCCTGGACGCTTTGCATTAATGTAAGCGGTAAATTGATCAGCTGAAGCTTAAAAATAAATAAATAAAATAAAATTTCTCCTCCAGGGACCGGTAGCAGCCAGACATAAAATCATGATTGATGTCACAGGGAGTGAAATCTATCACCCCGGCAACAGATGAAAATGCAAATGAACGCGTGGCGATGTGTGAATTTCAATGTACGCTAACTTTTGTACTGACGTTTCTCATCAGTCATCGCAGGAACTGTGACAGCTTGTTTGTGCTGCGTGTGCAGTCACTTTGCGTTAGAAGCACAAACAAAATGTCAGTAGATTTTGTTGGGATTTAGGGGATGAAGTAGGCTACGCAGGGCCAGATTTAGAAGGATGGGGGGCCCCTGGGCAAGAGAGAGTTTTGGTGCCTTTTCCTAAAAAATAAGTAATAAAAAAACCCAACCACTTTACTCAAGAAAATTACAGTGCATTAGATCAACATTTATCATTAAACTTTTTACACTTTTACTTTCCTATTAGTTTATCCAGAGAAACTCCTACTAGTTTACAAATTGTGGAGTACTTTTTGATTTTCTTTTGTAATTTTGGTTGTGTTTCCTCTAACTCACGTGAAGCACTTTGAATTGCCGTGTTGCTGAAAAAGTGCTATATAAATAAAAATACCTTACCTTACCATTAAAAGGCAGGCCTTCACATCAGCAAGTTTAAAATGTCCCATGTGAACTGGCTCCATGTTGGTCCCAAAAAAATGTTTTATAAGTTCAAAATCTAACCTACCCTAACCCTAACCCCCAACCCCCCCAAAAAATAAATATATATATAACAATATAAAAACTAAACAGTTCATGTAGGCCTATGGGTATATTGGGTACAAGGTAAATTGTTCATTCATTACAAAACTATTTTTGAATTTTTGGGGACCCTCAAAACTTGGTGCCCTGGGCTACTGCCCCGGTAACCCCTTTCTAAAGTCGAGGCGAAATATATACTTGTAACTCTGACTGAATTGATGGACGGATGTTGCAGAAAAAAGGTGCAATAAGCAGAAAATAATTTTTAAAAAGAAGAAAAACTCAGCTGCTCCTCCTGTTGCTTCAAAACCCCAAACCTTAAAGGATCCCAGCTCCGTCTTGCTCTCCAACCCCATTCGCCGCAGAGGCCCTGTCCTCCCATCTGCCGACCTGCCGGCCCTGGCGCCGCGCTCGTCGCGGAGCAGGAAGTAGCCGTGAGCGGCACGGGAATGAAGAGAGCCTCCACTTTCCAGTGACCTGCTTTTCGGGGACGGAGCTCTGCGGGCTTCAGAAACAGACGCCATGGAAAAACGCCTCCAGACAACCGAGCGCTTCTCGTGTTCATCTGCTCCGTTTCCGAATGACTGTTAACCAGGCGGAGCAGGAGCTAACCCCCATGTTTGTGTTACAAGGATGGAGAAAGGAAAGCTACTTTTTTTTTATTATTTTTTTTAGGTCAGCTTGGAAGGGCAGGAAGTGAGGGAACCTGCCTGATCCATGACAAAAAAAACAGCAGAGTGTGAACTGAGCGCTGTGGACAGACTGAGTGTGATTAGTGAGATCTTGAAGTGAGAGAAGCAGCAGATGGATCCGGGCTGGCAGGAGAAGAAGAGTCTGCTTTTTGTTTTTTGTTTTTTCCAGTTTGAATTAAATAAAAGTCTAGCCTATACTCTGAAGAAATATTGGGATTTCTTTAGGGGAAGCGTCTCATAGGTGCAGATTGAATATTAATGAAGATGGAGCCGGGAGCACGAGGAAGAACTAGGAATCTTCCCAGCGGGCCGTATAAATCTCATTATTCTTGGTTTATCTAATCTGTGCACAAATTCAAGCTGAAAAGAAAAAAAAAAAACAACAACTTCTGGCAAAACAGAAATACTGCAAAAATAAGTTCTGCTTTCAATTCTCGAGTTTTCCTACCGATTTCTTTCAGCTGACAAATGTCTTCGGACGTTGTAGTTGCATTTCGGTACTAACGATTGGGATTACGCTAAGAGTATGCAGCTATGAAGCAGAAGCAAAGAGAGACGTGGTCTTCCAAAGCACGAAGTAGGAAATCCCAAGGGATAAACGCCAAATAGATCTGGACTTTATGGAAAAGCGGCAAGAAGAAAAAAACCAAAAAACAAAACTATACTTTCATTCCATTCTGATTGGGATCAAATTTTTCTTCAAAGAAGAAATGACTGTAAACTTGACTGTTGCAACGTAAGTGTGTGAAACTGGGAGTAGTCGAACTTTAAGCTTTCATTAATATCTTCAAAGCCAAAGCAGCAGAAACAAAACATTTTGCCACACAAACGTATCCGAGTTGATTGACGCCAGTTTTGTCTGACTTGAAGGAGGTGTGGAGGGCTGGCTGACCTTTCATGACCTCTGGAAACAACAATTTGAACAATTTCAACCTAAACCTAAATCAGTGGCTTTCTAAATGTAGATTGTTTCTCTGTGTGGCGTAAAAAAAACAATCCCAGGTTAATTTTGCACAAAAATCCTGGTGTTGGTGTTTAGGTTCACATAACCCAGGACATCTTTTTTTAGTCATAAACTTGTTTATCTGTAGACTTTTCTATACGCTGTGACATCTAATAGTTAAATCACTACATGGGGGGGGAGGAAGATGCTTTTTCCAGTAATGAAAATCTCTAGAGACTCTAAAATATGAGTCCCTGGTTAACAGAGGAAGCCCTGAACAAAGTTAAGAACTTTACGTCCAGATCTTTGCTCAGCTGTTGCCAGCTCGGACCATCCCCAGTTGCGTGGACTCATGTTGGCGACAGCTGTCACTTTTTTTCTTCAATAAAACCCAGGAAACAAAGAAACGTTAAGTACTTGTTATACTGATGGGATCTGAGGGTCACTTTTTTTTTTTTTTCTTTCCCAAACTCTGGAGTTCAAAGGTCAGCTGTCGGCCCCGGCAGGCCAACTCCCATTTGGTCGACTAACGTCGGATTCCAGAGGCCCGGCTGTCACCGAGGAGCGTGTGTCGGATTGTTTTCACAGCGTTTTCCACCAGATCAGCTAGAAGCTGGTTTTTATTGCGCTCTTCCGCAGCCGAGATGATTTTTCTTCCTTTTCGTCGGGAAACGCCCCCCTCCCCCACAAAAGAAAAAAAAAAAACACTGCCAGAAGACAACATGCGCCCACCAACCCGACGAGGTTCCCAGAGGGTCAGAGGGTCGGGCCCCGTCCTCGCTCTCCCTCTCTCACCTCCATGTTCACACGGCCTCGCTCTACATACATGTGAACAAGTCATCTCTTCTTCCCTGCTATCCAAACAGAAGTCCTTCTGTGTCATCGCACACATCCACAACAGTGGCATTTCCTGTCATGTGTGCTGAGCTCAGCTCTCAACAGGAGCCCAGCAGCTGTAATCCAATAATAACGATGCAAAGTTCCCTCATGCCGTTCTAGATGTTTGTATCTCGTCACATCTCGACCGTACAGCTCGAAGACGGATTAGTTTTTAATTTTATGACCTAACCTAGAGACTTTTTATGCTGAAAAATAGCTGCACTCTCCTGTTGTACTTATCACTGAACTCAATATTTGTACCAAACTATACAAACTGTGCAAACCTGCTGCTACTTGTACTTCCTGTTCATCTTAGTGCTTTTGTCTCTACTGGTTTGGTGCAGGCTGCCAAAGCAGTGGCCCAGTCACTAACCTGGACTCTCTGTAGCGCTTTGTTTTGAAAGGGTGCGCATAAGACTGACATGACAGTCATAAACATGACATAACTCCTGCTCTGAATGTGAAGGAGTCTTCGCGAATGCTTACATGACGTGTCATTCTGTAAATAATGACACTTTCAATGCAAAGTTGCTCTAAATGTTTCATTAAAAGTCTGATAAAAGTGTCAACTTTGCATTAAAAGTGTCATTATTTACCGAAAGACACGTCATGATGTAAACATTCATATAGACGCCTTCGTGTTTATGACATGTCTGTCTTATGCACGCCCCTTCAAATAAAGTGCTGACTAATTTTGAAAATCTTAGTTATTTCAGGTCATTGTAGATGTTGTCTTACTGATGTCTGGTTTGTTGTTGAACATGGTAAGAACGACCTCAGGACTTTAGAGACAATGGACTTTCTTTTGTGTGTGTGTCTTCTATGTTAGTCCAAGCTCCTGAAATGTGTTTGTCCTCCACAGGGTCAGCTGTCCCAAGCCTTAAACGGTCTGTCAGACAGAGCCACCGAAGCAAAAGAGTTCCTGGTTCAGCTGAGGAACATGGTGCAGCACATCCAGGTACTCGCCCAAACTTACCCAAACCACAAAAAGACGCTTATGGTTTTCTTTAAGGCAACCTCGAAAAATCGACTTGATCTTGCGGTGCTGTTTTCTTACCAAGCCCATATGTTAAAATTTTTAACTTATGACATGCTGCTTAATTAAAAAAAAAAATAAAAAAAATAACCTCTAAAGCCATAAACTGAAGGTCTCTGCTGGATCTGTGTTTATGCTGATGACGCTGTGGTGTATGCTGGATTAGGAAACTCGTGTGACGACAAAGCCAGACGACGCTGTGGTCAGCCTAACTGGCTGATTAGAGGAGGAATGTGGGATTAAAGGCCTCCATTGATAATCATCCCACAGACTTAGACCAGAGAGAGAGAGAGTGTGTGTGTGTGCGTGTGTGTGTAGGAGTGGAGAAGCAAATAATACAGACGTGTGAAAATGGACAGCAAAATGTTTCAAGGTCTAAAAATATTATTCTGATTCAGACTGTGTAGTTAATAATAATTGTTATATTTATATTATGATATGATAGTTTTACATTTTTATTTTTGAATTAAAAAAAATAAATATTCAAGAGAGTATTAAGGCTGTAAAATTCTGGGATTTTTTTTTTTTTTTTAGGAATTCATAAAATATTCTGTGAAGAAACGACAATAAAAACGGAATTTATTTAAAATGTTTAAAGCTGGGCCTTGACGGGATATATTAATCGATTAATCTGACATTATTCATAAAGCATTTTTCATTCAATGAAATGTAACACAATGTGTTGTATTTGACAATTGCATCAAAAATTCCAGAGGTAAGTAAAACAAACAAAAAAACAAAAAAAAAATATTAGAAAGCTAGAACAAGACGAGAAAGAAAGTGTTGAACTCAGGAAGTGAATTTGTTAAAAAAGGAAAAACCAGAGAATGAAATAAAAACATTCAAACTCTGGAATGCTAAAAACATCTTTAATATTTAGCCATAATACAGAAAAACAGAGATAACAGGTGCAATTGTATTTAATTTATTTATCTTCCCAATGCTAAAAACAAGATAAAAGAAAAACAACATTAAAGCCATTCGGATCATAGAAGAGAAAGAACAGCAGAGAACAAACAAAAAATAAAATCCCTTAGAATTTGATGAACAGAAAAAAAACATGATGAAATATTTGAGCTTCAAGTAAAAGTCAAGTTAAACAAGTTTTTAATTTGCTATAAATAAATAAAAAATCACAGATTCTAGGAGACCTCATGTCTGTGGGGGGTTTTTTTGGGTTTTTTTTTTTTGCCCCTCAGGAAAACGGCGTGGAATTTGAGGCCTGTTTGGTGGCGCAGTGCGACGCGCTGATCGACGCCTTGAACCGCCGCAAAGCCCAGCTCCTGGCCCAAGTCAACAAGGAGCACGAACACAAGCTCAAGGTGGGTAAAAGTGACAAAAAACATTTGACGTCATGAGCGTTAAAACAGGGCGAAACGACGTCCGTCTGCTTCCCCCCGTCACGGCGTTCTGTTTCGAACAAAAAAGAGACAGAACGGTGACGCTCTCTGCAAATCAGGTCTCAAATTGGAATGGAAAACAGAGACCGGTGCCTCTCTAACATCTGAGAAAATCGAATTGAGCTGCCATAAACTGAAGCTGCCATTTGCCCCGAGGGGAACAAATCTGTCCTTGTTGATGGCAACGTAAAATGTTTTCATCTGCAGCTCAGTTGCTTAGGAAAATCCTTCTTTTTGGGAGGTCTTTTTTGAGGTTACACGTTTCATCCATTGAATGTTTTAATTGTTGTATGAACTGAATGAGGATTCGTGAAATCGCAGTTTGTGTGTCTGTGTTCTTTTTTTAAAATACATTCATAGCTTCGTTTTCCTTTAAAAAGCACCTCCGGCAAGTTGAACACGAGATATGAGTGAGAGGAGAGAAAAGGAGAGAGAGACACATTTGTTTTGCAACGGCGTCCAATTTCATGCTTGAGCGCGGTGCAGAATCGAAGCTTCACACGTGTAGGTGGAGTGAAGAACACGGCCTGCGCACGGCGGCATGTGAGCGGAAACACGCGTTCCAGCCGCTCTGGTTTTTCCGCGGCGGTCAACGGCGGCTGCGTCTTCGCACTTAAGGCGTTTTCTACCATCATTTGTTAATTTTTACACATCATAGAGTTGTATTTTATTGGGATTTTATCTATTTTGGATCTGCGCTTTAGTTGGTATTCAGCTGCCCTGATTCACTTTGTTTGTGAAACAAGTTTAGTTGCAATTACAGCTGACATTTGAGATTATGTTTCTAGTGGTTTTCCCACTTAAAGACTGACTTCTGGTGCTCTTTCTTTGTTGCAAAAAAGCTCAAGCTTCATCAAACTGAATTAACCCTTTAAGGCTTTCACAGGCCAGCTGGATTTAAACTGAGGTTAAATTACACATTGGCGCACTTTATCCACTAAGGTGATTTCTGAAGGCAATCACCTGCACTTGATATTATATATGAGTACGAAAGGAAAGTGAGCTGAATATAAAATTTGCACACCATACTTTTCAGGGTTTTTTTTTTAAATATGTTGAAAATCATGCATCATTTTCTTCCACTTCACAATGTTTTAAAGTTACTATTTTTCTTTTTGTGTTTAAATATTTTCCAACTTACCTAATCTGACAGTTTTTTTTTCTTCAGGCATTCAAAACCTTAAAATAAGAGAAAGAAGATGCTTTTTTTTTGTTGAGCTACAGATGAAACAACTCCGTTCACATTTAAAATATAACACGTCGTCACGATGGATGAATTTCTGATGATTTTTTTTTAGGTTGGCGGAGAACACACTTCACACCTTCAGCCCATGACGTGTTCCCATGCACCTGTCAGCTCGCTGCTAACTCAATCCTGCTACGCAGCCGCCGTGCCGCTTTAAGGAAGTTTCCCACTCAGTTTGCTGATGCAACTCAGCAGCGCTGCTGTGCTTCTCAGGACTTCTTCCGTTAAGACGTCAGTCAGGATGGAGACAGTTTTGTGGAATCCCCAACAGGAGTTTGTACGCATGCGCAGTCGCTCTGCAGCTTTTAACAGCAGCACCCAGCAGACGCCTCCATTAATTGAGTTACTCTTAAACAGCATGATGCAGTTTAGCGTCAGAAAGTCAGACAGAGACCTGAAATCTGTCCGCAGATGATGAGGCGTGTGTGGCGCGGCCTCCTGCTGCTCTCCTCCAGTTCAAAATGCTGAAGCCTGGCTGTCGCCATGGTGACCTTCTTTGCTTGCTGTTGCGGAGCTATGGAGACAAAAGGCAGTCCTTGTCGCATGAGTCAGATTAATTTTTTTTTTTAATCTCCCGGAACATCAGGAAGTCCGACCTGTGTTGAAGGAGACGGCAGAGGCGGAGGTTTGTCACATGGAAAGGTGTTACAGAAGCTCCTCTAGAGCTAATGCCCACACACACACACACACACACACACACACACNCACACACACACACACACACACACACACACACACTCTTAGGTGTGTGATGCTGCCCTCCTGCCCAGATTTGCCTGGAAATGAAAATGCAAAACTGAAGCAGCACAGGAAACGTCTATTTATCAAACGCAGCCCATATAAAAGCATCCACAGAAACGTTTGTACAACTACAAATCAGGATTTATTGCCAATGTTGTCGAACTCATTTTCATTTTGGGCCAAATGAGAGCACAAGACAAGAGCAGAAGACGTCTTACGTTTTTGGAACAATGACAGGAAATGAAATGTTTCCCTCGTCCTCGTTGCACGGTCAGCCATCTTGGATGGATCGTTTCTGCGAAAAGATCAATTTTCAAGTCTTGTCACCGCTGGATTTAGGTCTGCACTTTGACTTTCTGTCTAATTCTGGTAGCTACGCAAACGACGGATCTGTTGTCGCCGAACACAACTTTCCAGCGTGAGCTGCTTGACACAGTTTGCCCACATTTAAATGAGGCTTTCAGAGGAAAGTGCGTCCACATTTATTTATATATATTCATGCAAATAAAAGCCGGAGCAAATAGCGATGAGTTCTCAAAGAGCAGAGCTGCATCTAAACACCCTGTGGAAAAAACGCTGAAGGTAATTTTAATAAAAGCCAAAAAAGTTTGACTCCTAGGGTTTGTTTAAAAAAAAAAATATCCACGCAAGTTCCTAAAGGACTGAGTAGCGCATTCCATGTTTTGGACCTTAGGAGGTCTTCACTTTTAAACATTTTAGACTCCCCCCTCTGCCCCTGTTTTCTAAGGACATAAAATACCTCTCAAAAATGTTTATGCACCTATTTTGTTCACATTTTGAGAAAAAGAAAATCACGTAATAGGCCAAAACATTATGCTTTTTTTTACTACCGATGTAAATCTGAAAAGTGTGGTGTGCACTTGTAGTCAGCCCTCTTTACGCGACTATCCCTAAATAAGATGCGGGGTAGCCAGGCAGCTTTAAAAATCATGCAATTTGCAAATAGAGTCCCGCTTTGTGTGATTTAATCTCATCATAAATCAGGCTCTTACTTGAAGGCCTTTAAAGGAACATTGCGTTATTGTGCCATTATTGATAAATGTACTTGAAAATGGTCTCAAAACGTCAGTAATATAATTGACGGCAATAATCACTGGGATAATTCGTTATTGCGACAGCCAGGCGTGTATCTGAACAGCCATGCACGTTTTGTCCTGATCTGTGGCAAATCGCAGTAAAACACATTGAAAATCTGTTGTTCTAATATGACAAAATGTAAGTGCAAAGAGTTTGACACAATTATGAAACTATTTTACATGGTAGAAAATCTTTTTGGCTTCTCAAACCAGTAGTCGGTGAGATGTAGAAAATGAACATCTCCTCTGTCCTCGGAAATCACATGACAAACTGAGAGGTGTGGCAGGAAACCATCTTAAACCTGCCTCTCTTGTTCGCCTCGGCTCCTTCATTGCAAACTTGCCCTCCATCTGATAATGTCACAGCAGTCATCGGTAATGTTTCCTCGCTGACATCTGAGCGACGGGCGACGCGAAGCCGGACACGTCCTGTCGCAGTCACCCTTAGCGACGCATCGCGTCATCCGTCCCCGCTTCCGGTTTTGTAGTTTCCGTCTTCTTCTGTCTCGCATGTGTTCCTTTTTCTGCACTTTAATCGTTTACATGCTCTTTCCAAACAAAACAGTCCAAAAAGTCAAACTGTAACAAATATGATGCTGCATGTGGCCGTGACTGTGCAGTGCAGCCGCTGTCCTTCGGGTAAAGATGACTTGTTGGAACTGCAGCCGCAGTGTTTTTTTTTTTGGTTTTTTTTTGCGAGGCCAAATGTGCCGCAGTGGCCCAATAATTAAAGCGGGCATAAATAGGAGGCTGGAAGAGATGGAGAGATACAGAGAGAAAAGATGGCTCATTATTTTAGCTGCTACTGAATCTCGCACGCAGCACAAGAACATGAGACCCACATGAGAGTGGCGCGCAGTTAGCAGCTGCTGATGGGGGAAAAACCAGGGAGCAGAGAGTTGGTGGAGAATTGGGTTTGGGGCTCCTGTTCGCCCCCAAAATGATGACAGATGCAGAAATCAGGCAACGGAAATTGTCAATAACGCGCAACTATTGTGACCCCGTGCCGAGTTTGTGGCCCACTTAACGCACCAGATTCACCAAACTCGTCGAGGATTTCAAATCTTGTCCACCGGGTGTCACGCTGCATGACTGCTGCGTCCTCTGCACTCCTGCGCAAATTCAGATAAATGAATCTTTCCCATCTGTCATCTGGCGGAGCGCTTGGCAGATGAATGCCGATGATAGCTGAGATGAGCATTTCAGTGAGCAGTAATTGATACCGCACTCCACTTTTTTCTATCGTGAGTCAGTTTGACTTGACGGCATCAAAATAAATAAATAAATAAATAAAATAAAATAAAATAAAAAATTCTGTCGTTTTCTATTTTTACCGGACATTTTTTACGGTGATATTAATGACACGGGCTGTTCAGATGCGTCTAATTTTCATTCGATTTAATTAACATTCAACAAGTTGAACAGATAATCCAGATTCCTTCACACATAAATCACACCTAAAGTTTTCTCTGCAGAGATGAAAACAAAACAAACAAAAAAAACCTTTGACCTACATGTGAACAGTGAAATTAAGTGAATGAACCTCACACATTTCAATTGAGATTTTATACTTTTGCTTTTGTTTAGATCATAATTTTAGTAAGCAGTAACGTCTCCCGTCCCGTTCTTAACTTATGATTAATATCTTCCGGCTCCATTCCGTCGCTTGTTGTCGCCGCAGGGTGAGTCGAGCGTAAATCATCTGGGATGTGTGACTGACGGAAGCGGAGCGGATTTAGTCGTTTAATTAACTCCTACACCTTCTTTCTCTTTTTCCCCTCTCTTTCCTCAAGAAGGTAAATGGCTTCAAAAACATTTTTTTTTTACTTAAAGTTACAATCCTGAACTTTTCACCCAGTTCTACGTTTTGTGTAGCCAATGGCATTAGATGGGCTAAAAACAGCAATATTTTATTAAAAGGATGGAAATATGAACACTTTAAGAAGTAATTGTTTTAGCAAAAACCAGTTGTGCCACAATGAAATGTAACTTTTTAAAGTTGTTTATCCTGCCACCACACACAATGAGGCTAATAGTGAGAGAGATAAGTTCAGTATTGGGGAGCTGCGACAAAGAGAGACATTTTTTTCCATCGCCACACATATTTACAAGGAAAGAAAATGGTTGCGGTCGGCGCTGTGTGTGAGTTAGGAGGCTGTACCTGCCGGGAGTGGAGAGGATTGCTAAGCAGGCAGCGGCGGCGATGACGAACTCGTCTTGGAGCGCCGCCAGGCCACTGCAGGGCTGCAGTTGTTTCAGACTCGCAGAACAAGAGGCGGTCCGGTCCTGACCTCAGCGCCAGAGACGCACACTTGGAGCAAAATGTCCTCCAGCTGCGCGATGAGGAAGGTTAAACGCTGTCCGCCAGGCTGATTGATTTTGCTCTAAAAGGAAGCCATTAGCGTTTTAGGGAATTACAGCCGGAGCGGATTAGTTGGACCGAGGCTGGATTTGTTTTATTTCACACTGGATGGATCGAGTTTGTGGCAAAAGGTTCAGGTGACGTCCAACAGTTGTCTCGGACTGTTAATTATCTGCTTAGTGTTTCCGCCCAGTGAAAAGGATGGAAATCTTATTTTAGTGTGAGAAAATCAAACTATTTTGAATGCTTGAATAACAGATAAATAAAATAATTGTTTTACCAAAGCACACACATCATTTACAATACAGCCTTGAACAAAAGAGTGACAGGATGTAAATAGTTAAACTTTCTTTGCAACAATCACATTGCATTAGCTTGAAGTGACTAGTGTGTTAGTGTGAAAAGGCTTTATAGAGTTCCTTAAAGAAACAAGTTGACAGGTAGGCTACTGAAGTGAAATTAACACAAAAACACAGATGGAACATGCGAATAGAAGGACTTTTAGCTGCTTCCATTCACAGCTGCAGTGTACACTGGTGACGAAGACAAAGGTGTTAGAAATTAATGTGCTTTTAAAACCTTGGACAGGGTGCCAATCTGATAGGTATCCATGGTAATTCTCCACTATTTTCCTGACTTCTGAACAATTTATTTTCACACTGATGCTGGAAACTTTGCTGTCACTCCTGTCTTCTCGGCTGGCCGTTGCGACAGATTTCGGACTTGCAAACATAAAGTTGTCGATCTTTGGTTGCCTCATGCGGGTTTTTCTTTCTTTTCGACTTTAACTTTCAGTAAAAGTGCTAACTGATGCCCTTTGGTGTCTTTCACTCACATAAATTAGACTTGACGTTAATGATTTTGTCCACTTGTTAGCAGAGTTCTACGACATAGATAACTGTTCAAACCAATCATTTGACAAGGTCCAGTCCATTTTAATTGGCCTAAAATGTGGTTTGAGGTCTGATAAAGGAGAGGGTTTTGGTTTCGTCCTGTGAATTCCTCCGTCTCTGCCAGCTGCCGTCGCCAGTGAATCGTCTTGACAGAAGCTGCCCGGTCCGCCGTGCGGCTCCACGGAGGATTTTCCTCTCCGTTCAGCCTCGGAGCCGCTCCTCGGATAGCAGCAGTTAAGTTTCTGTTACCTAGCAACACACAGTCCAGCACTTGAATTTATTTCACACTGTTGCAAAGAGACGGTGGACAACATCAGAGCTGTCAGCGAGCGAGGAGGGGGCAGCGGGAGGCTGGGAGGGAATCTCCCACCTTACAAAACTGGTCAAGTATTCACAGCGCCGCCGTGAACAACACCAATGCTTCCTGTTCCTTTTTTGCACTTTTCTTTTCAGCTATCGAGTAAAGTACCCAAGATATATATATATTTTAAAAATCCCATCATTCGTCATTTCAGAGTGTTCTCTTCTCGTCCTGCTCCCTGATGTAACTCGCCATGACTGTCTTCAGCGCGCGCGTGAAAACAACATGACACGTTCTCTTTGCTGACGTCAGCGACTGAAACCCTTCAGCCTCCTCTTCCTCCCTCGACATGCATCCAGAGAGACGGAAAAAAAAAAGACCTAATCAATAACTCGAGCCATCCGGCCACTTATCTTTTCATTAGTGTTGGTCCTGCTCATTCATTAACCGTCTCTTCGCTCCTTTTAATCTTTTTTTTTTTCATTCTTTGTTTGTTTTCTTATTATAAATCTCCCCCCACCCTTCTTCCTACCCCAAGTAAATAAATGTTCTCCTATTTTACCTTCTTTTTATGTTATCTCCCCTCACTCACTCAACAAATTACGCTCAAAAACATTAGCGGGACTTTATTTATGCTTTACTGTGGTGACTAGAAAGGAAAGCCTATAACAATTAATCAGTGATTTAACTCTTTTTAATCCCTTGTAGTTTTATAAAATACATTATTCCCTTCTTCCCTGCACCTCGTCTGTCCAGGTGGTTCGGGATCAGATCTCCCATTGCACGGTGAAGCTGCGTCAGACAACAGGACTCATGGAGTACTGCCTGGAGGTCATCAAGGAGAACGATCCCAGTGGCTTCCTGCAGGTGAAAGGACTTCTGGGAAATTTCAAAGTAAAGATTGAGAGGGGTGGAGGGCTTCATTTTGTGTTGTCAGCGATTCACCGGTGTCCCGTTTCAGATCTCGGACGCTTTGATCCGGAGGGTCCACATGACCGAGAGCCAGTGGGGGAAGGGAACCCTGACCCCGAGGATGACCAGTGACTTTGACCTCACCCTGGACAGCGGGCCGCTCCTGCAAACCATCCACCAGCTGGACTTTGTACAGATGAAAGGTGAAGGAGGGGACGGCTCTGAAAGACTCACCGATTCTCCTGTTAAATCTTCCTCGAACAAAAAGCAAGGCTTCCGCATCAACCACGTTATCAAAATATGAACCCTCAGATATTTAGGCATGTAGCGCGGCGTACTTCCTGGAATCTGGAGTGTCCTTTATCCGTGGCAGCAGCATCCTCTTGAGTCTGGAGTTAAAGAAAGCTTGTTTTTTTGAGCATGACCTGTTTAGCTCTCACACAGAAACCGCACCTCAAACTGGTTTCACGTTCAGGACTACGCAGAAAACGTCGGACGTTTCTGATCGTTTTGGCATCCCTACGTTTAGTCGAAACCTCTCGAAAAGTCTACAGACGTTATTCATGGAAGCTGTTGATTTATGTATCGTAAAGAGGTGAAAACCGCGGAGCGGCACTTGGATGTGGAGCAGGGCTGTGCGTGGTGGATGTCTTTTCATATCTCAGACTGTAATCTGTCCTGTTTTTTTCTCTCCCTCTCTCCTCAGTCCCAGCTGCTCCCATCCTCCAGCTAGAAGAATGCTGTACCCAGAACAACAGCGCCACATTGTCATGGAAACAGCCGCCGCTCTCCACCATCGCCGTCGAAGGTTACATCCTGGAGCTGGACGACGGGAACGGAGGCCCGTTCAGGGTAGGGAGCTAACGCGGCGTTGATGCTCTTTTTTTTTTTTTATGGAAGATGAGATAAGAACCTCTGCAGAACGGAGGATGTGACGGCAATGAGCTGAAATTTATAGAGTTAACAGTGAGAACAAAACCCTTCGACCCAAACCTGTGGCACGGCGTTTTATGGCAGTGAATGAGCTACTACCAGGAGAACACACTGCAAAAAAACATACAAAAAAAAAACAATATCTTACCAAGTTTTTTTTTTCTTTTTCCATTTCTAGTGCAAAAATCTAATAATTATGAGACACTAACCTCTAAGTAATTTTTCAGTGATATACAGCTCTGGAAAAACTGAAGAGGCCACTTCAAATTATCAGTTTCTCTCATTTTACATTTTATAGCTACATGTCTGAGTAAAATGAACATTTATTCTATGAACTACATGTCTCCAAAATCCCCAGCAAAAATGTAGTACTTATTTGTGCAGCGCTGTCAGACCTCAAATAATGCAAAGGAAACGAGTTCATATTCATTTACAGCAATACTGATGTTTTAACTCAGAAATCAATATTTGGTGGCACAGCCATCGGGTTTTCAGTGGGACTCAGTGCAGTTGTCTTTTATTTAATTGTTTTTCCAGATCTGTATAGCAGCTTGTTTTAAGTAAATACTTCTTTCATATTTTTTTCTTTTTTAAAGAAGTACTATTTCCACTGGCAAATTATTTCACATATAACACGGGGAAAATGTCTCACTGTAAGTGAAATGATCTTCCAGTTGGAGTTGTACTTTTTCATCAATTGCTTACCTAAAATTGGCTCCTGTGTCTTGTTGAAAAGTTACTCCTGTGTTTTGTTTTGTCTTATTCCGAGCGTGCTGAGATACAAACTGGACTTAAAGCGTTTGGTGAGACGTTGTGTGTTTTGAAACGCAGCTGCCAGCCGGGACGATTCTGCATGAAGTGCGATCTGGGATCAAAGTGGTCTCCAGACCCACACAGAGACTCGCCCTGTAATCCATCCCTCCCTTCGGTTCCCCCACCCCCACTGCTCCCTCGCTCAGCACCGGACCTTTGCTCGGCTTTGTCAGGACAGCAACCTGTCCCTACTGAACTGTTCCCTCCTGTACAAAAGCTGTGGATATCCATATCTGTTAACATTTTGCCCCCCAGCCTAGGATTTGAGTGATCCGTTATTAGAGCGCTGTGAAAGCTCAACGAGTGAGGTCTATTGTTCTATATTCTGGTGCGGTGGGGAAGGAGGGGATGTAATTTTATTTCTTAAATGCAGAAGAAGAAAATACCCCGAGGCAGACTTCTCAGGCTCAGCACACAGAGTGAGAGAGAAGGTACGAAAACAAAAGGATATTCTGAAGTGCATTTAAGTGTATGAATCGCTCAGCCTTCAAGATATTTGGCTTTTCAGACTTGGTTTATTTTGCTAAAACACAGCAAAGGTTATATTTCTCTACTATTATACAGCAGAGGAAACAAGTGTTCATTTGTATAAAAATGGAACATTTTATAGGGGCATATAAAATCAAAAAATATTTGATCTTTACATCATGTTCTGAAGTTATTCCCTCATCAAAAACACACCTGGAGTGTTTGCCTTGATTCTAATCTCCATGGCAACCATTCAGCTGTGCAAAACCCCTGGGTGGCCTGAGCTCCGCCTCCGAGACGCAGCTCGGTTTCCAAGCCTCTGGTTTTTGGCCTCATAGAGCAGCCTCCCTGCAGATCCCTTCTCTCGGCTCCTTCAGACTAGCCAGTAGCAATTAGCAAACACCTGGTGGAACTGAGTGACCGCTGAGCTCATTATAGGAGCTGATTTTCAGTGAAACACTGGTAAAATCGTTGTTAATGGGTTAATAGAGGAGCCATGTTGTGATGACTTTCTGAGTTTCAGAAACTGCAAGACTTTCTTAAAGAGACAGAGGCCCTATTTCAAAGTGTTAAATTATGAAGTCAAATTTCTTTTAAGTCGCATTTGATGCATGCAACATTTTTCTAACACTTGAAGCTAACACAGTTGCTTGATTGTGCTACAAAACAGAACTATGCGTCTTGAAAACACATAAATACTGCCCCTTTAATACAGTGCAAGAGTGAATGACTCCTGCTGCAGTGTCCAGTTCTGAATCAAGTGTATCCAGTAACTAATAACCGGTGCTACAGCTGGGAAATATTTCTACATTCGTGGTGTTTGTGTTTCGCAGCACAATATCTTAAGATTCAATTTTGCAGCTCCTCTGTAAATTGGAAATAATTTCCACACGTGTTTCCATTGCATCATTTCAACTCCCACGTAGTACGAAGCGACATTTCGCCTGAAAACTATGCACTAGATAACGAGGGAAGTTTTCTCCCCCCATCCTCTACTCTCTGACTCACTGAGTCCAACCAACGCAGCCTCCCGCTGAGCGTGGCGACACGCATCTACCCCCCCGCCACCAAAGCCCGCCGACGTCTATTTATACACCGGCAAGCCCACGCCCCGCTCCGCTGTACAAGTTCCGCCGTCACTTACCGCCTCCTCCATCAAATCCAGCAGGGACCCCTCCGTTCAGTGTCATAATTACGCACAGGATGCATTTGACTGGCCTAACGGGAAGCTGGTGTGTGTGTGTGTGTGTTTTGCAGGAGGTGTACGTGGGGACGGAAACCATCTGCACGGTGGACGGGCTCCACTTCAACAGCACGTACAAGTCCAGAGTGAAGGCGTTCAACTCCAGCGGAGTGGGCCAGTACAGCAAGACGCTGATCATGCAGACCTCTCAGAGTAAGTGGAGCATCGCCGCCACCTCCTCCTGCTCAGTGGATGGGATTTAGAAAAAGCTAAGCTGTAGCACTTCCCAGAGATTATTACACCAGTTAGTGCCATGCAGAGGTTTGATAGTTATTTTAATCGATTTCAGTTAAATAGACTTTTTTGAGCTCTATGTCACGTTATTCACGCATCAAAAGCGTACCTGGAGTGTTGCTGTGATTCTTTCCTGCATATTTGAGAAATCCTTTAATCTCCCGTTGCAACCATTCAGCTGTGCAAAATGTCTGGGTGGACCTAGCTCCGCCTTCAAGACGCAGCTCCTCCTCCTCTGTAGTTTCCAAGCCTCCAAGCTTCGGCCTCACAGAGCCGCCTCTCTCACTGGGCTCCTTCAGACTAGCCAGCAGCAAGTAGCAAACACCTGGTCGGACTGAGCATCTGCTGAGATTGTTATAGGAGCTACTTTAGAGTGAAACGCTGGTAAAAACGTCGTTAAAGGGTTAATAGAGGAGCCATGTTGTGATGACTTCCTGAAGGCGGAGTTTCAAAGAGCAGAAGTTTCTTAAAGAGACAGAGACCCAATTTCAAGGCGTTAACTTACGAAGTTAAATTTTGTAGTCATATTTGATATATAAAGCATTTTTATCATGCATGAAGGTAGCATAGATACTTGATTGTGCTATAAAATGAAAGCACATAATGCTGCCCCTTTAATCCAACAAATTATAGATTTATTTTATGATGTTTAAATTTTTATTTAAAATCCAAATGCACTTGTGCTGTGCATAATCATTTATTTAATGGACATGCCTAGTCCTTTTGTAAGCGAGCAATTAAATTTGTAAGTGCGATTAATCTCAATTAATCACAACTAATCATTCTGACAGCCCAGCCTTACGCAACGCTAATCCATTTATTCAGAGGACCCCGGATTGTCAGCCGTCAGCGTTTGGGATTAAAGTTCCTCTCTCCGGAAAAGTTTGACTCCGGAGAGAGCCAAGAAAGTAGATCCGTTACCGACTGTCCTCAAGCGAGCCCAACTCGCAGGCCGCCCTCTCTTGTTGGCTATGAAGCAAACTGATTTAGTTTTTGGGAAAGTAGAGCCACTTGATAATCTGTGCAAACTGCATAAAAGCCATTGTTAAGTTCACAAAAGAAGCCGTGTTATAGTCTTTACACAATATGTCCACCAGAAAGCTCACGCAGTTAGACTTATACCTTAATTTTTAAAGGAATCGGTGCGATGAATCATCACTTTGCCTCACAGGAGGAAATTAAAGCCAGATTGTATCTGAAAGGCCTGCTGTGGGCTAAAGTAAAAAGTCTTTTATGTTTTACCTATGTTCTGGAGAATGGCAACAAATTTCATTATTATGGGAGTTATAGGAGGCTTTTCATCTTTAAACACTATAATTGATATTATATTTATCCAAACAAAGCAACTACAATGTTGTCTGCAGTAGGATTTTATTTAACAGTGTTATGGTTCTTTGTTCAGGGCGTCACTGTGTTAGGGGGCAGTGGAAGGGATTGAGGGGGAAAACGAAAGATATAACTGTAAGAAAGACGAGTGTACATTTGTTTTCTAAATGAATTATATCATATTCCTATTTGGTAATGATTTGAAGGATCGCTTCACTGTTTTAAAGGCGAGGAACTGCATCATTAATCAAAATCTAAAATACCTCGAGTAGCTTGATGAGGTTATTCTAGTCTAAACAATTTTGTGCATTTTTGATTCCTTACAAAAGAAGAACTCTTGACCCTTAACCAATAGAAACCATAACATAGCTACACTAACATTTTTGTGTTGTCTGGATAAACGTTACCAAACAAAATAAATGTGCGCTTCACTGAATTAACTGTTGTTATATTCTAATAAGCAGTCTTAGGTTTATGAAACCTGAAATTGCTTTGTTTTGTTTTTGAGAGCATCTTTACATTTTTCATTCCATAGAAACAACCTCAGATCGTTACAACTCAAATATTCCTGGCGCTGTAGATTCTTGCGTTTCTTTGTGTGTGTTAGCAATAAGGCTGTGATTGCATCCTTAGGACATTAGCATGCATGCATTTTATTGCGACAACAGCAGCAGTTTATCCGAACTAGAGTCGACTAAACAATATTTTTTGTGTCATTACAATCGTATCTTGACTCCATAAAGTCTATAGAAGAAATAGTGAAGCTTAAAGACTGAAATCTTGCAGTTTTCTAAAGGGATGTTCAGATATTTGGTGTCACTTTCAGCTGATTTCTGTTTTAATGCAATACAGTAACTTAATTCTTCGACGCGTCCACTGCAAGATTTCAGTCTGATTTGAATACTGCATAGGAATATGTTTAAGCCTTTAAACCCGTGACGTCCAGCATCATCTGCTCGGCATGTAATCCACTCGTGTTCTCGCTTTGCCATTAGTTAAATGCCACTCTGCACGGTGCGTCATCCGTCTGTGGACCTGAAAAACCTGAGACAGCTTCCAGAACGAGCTCTCAGCACCTCTGTAGTCTAACCCTGCAGACACATTCAGCTTCTTTGTTGTTGTTTTTTCTTGCAGCCATCAACCTGAGCAGACTAACTTTTGATTTTGTTGGTTTTTATGAAATAAAAAAAAATAAAAAAAACATTCTCTTTATTTTCATTGTATGCTCTTCAATGTTTCTCCTTTTCCTGATTCTTTGGTTGATTTTTGAGAAAATCCTCTGCTCTTTGACCGCCGACGGTGAACCAGCTTCCCTGATCAAATCTGCTTTTGTATCTTCTCCGGTCTCCCTCCCAAGTCCCCTCCATGCTGTCTGCGCCGCTGCTTCGCTCGGCTCTTCCTCCCTCCTCCCCCCTGCTTTTTTTCTTGTTCTTACTCTCTCTCTCCCCCCTTCACGTCACATTTCAGCTGGACTCCCTCCATGCGATATTCAGTCTATAGGCACAGGTATGGACGGCTGTCACGGCCGACTGCTTCCGCTCTAATCCTCCCCGGGCCTCTGCCTGTTTCATCAGTGAGGTCGTCACTCTCCAACCAGCAGGGGGGCAGTTTGCTGCTCTGTGGGCTCCACATATTAAACATTTAATACGGTCCCCCTAATAAATGTCTGTCTTATTTCCTTTGAGAAATCAAACCGGGGTAATGGAACGAAGCCACTCGTGGGGATGCTGAGAGCTGTAGACGTTCAGGACTGGTGGAGCCCATAGAAATGACAAAAGCCCGCCTGCTTGGCTCCATGTTTTCCTGTGTAGACGATGAAGATGTGATGTTGCCGTTTTCAGGCCTGAATCAAGCAGTTTTTGTAATCTTAGCTGTTAGGACGTTGGGTAACCTATGTGGGACCGTAATTACTGGTGGTTCCTGTGTTTGCTTAACTTAATCCACCATTTTTATTGAAATCTACTGGCTATCCCTGCATTAAAGGAGAAAAAATTGAAAGCATTTGCTTGTAGATGGGCCATGTGTAATCTGGTGAGGAAAAAAAATGCAGATTATGTTCACCGAAAGATGTGTAATTTCATCAGTGACTAGCTAGTCGCTATATGTTACAATGTCAAAGCAGTAAATGACTTTAAAACACTGAAATTATTCAAAATAATTATTTTGTACCTCATTTACAATAATCACAATATTGTTCAATTCCTATCATAGTTTATCTGTCATATAAGTATTTGAAGTGAAGTTCTGTTGTAAGGTTATAAGAATTTAATATCTTGCCTACAGTAGATTAATCTCTCTAAGTTCAGAGCAAATTTGGATTTGATGATCTCAGGGCTAAAGCTAACCGCTAATCAAAACTGTTCCAAGACCACAAAACATAACAGCAGTTCATGGAAACAATGTTTTATGAAGCTTTAAATCCTGTTCATGTTTTCATTAGGCCGTTATTTACATAAAAGTCGATGTCATTAAATGACAGGAAACATTTCCTGTTTTCGGTTCTCGTTTCCATCAGGAAGATCATTGATGGTGCACTGCCTCCAAGCAACTAATCTGGATTTGGAATTGGGAAAATTAGTTAACAGCTGCTGATGAGATATGAGCCCTAAATCCCAACAACAGAACTTCACATAAATATGTTTTTTTGTAAGCTACTAACTATATTTAAGTATTTACCAGTTAAGATTTCCAGACTGTTTGACTCAGATATGATTTAAGACGGTAATCATAACTTATAGAGTTTGTAACAAGCTATAGAGTTTAACTATAAGGATTATTAACCTAATACAATCATAATCTTTCATAAAGATGTTTTTACAGTGTAGCATCTCCTCATTTACCCACCACCCTCCTGATTCACGTCACGCTTGTCAAAGCGCCGTCATTGCGCTGCCTCGGTTTGCTCAGTGATGTGATTGTCAGCGAGGCGCTCTCCCTGTGTGCCGCGCAGTTGCCTGGTTCACCTTCGACCCGGCGTCCGCTCACCCCGACATCGTCTTCTCCAACGACAACCTGACGGTGTCGTGCAACAGCTACGACGACCGGGTGGTCTTGGGCAGCGCCGCCTTCTCCCGCGGTGTCCACTACTGGGAAATGACAGTGGACCGCTATGACAACCACCCCGACCCGGCCTTCGGCATCTGTCGGGGCGACGTCCTGAAGGACGTGATGCTGGGGAAGGACGACAAGGCCTGGGCCATGTACGTGGACAACAACCGCTCCTGGTTCATGCACAACAACTCTCACACCAACAGGTAAGCAACGGAAATATCCAGAAGTTGCCGCGACACGGATTACACGTCTGATTCAATTCATGTGACGGTGGCGCAGGACGGATGGTGGCGTCGCCAAAGGATCGACGATAGGAGTGTTGCTGGACTTTACACGTGGGATCCTCATCTTCCTCATCAACGATGAGCAGCAGGGTCCTGTTGCCTTCGAGAGCTTGGAAGGCGCTTATTACCCCGCCATCAGCCTCAACCGTAACGTCCAGGTGGGAAACCACACTGCACTTACTGGAGCTAAACGCTAATTAAAATCAGGTCTACAGTTCATGGCGCAAATATTTTTTTTTTTGGATCGTTTATCATTTATCGTGATAAATTTCTTATCGTGATAAGAATTTTTGATTTATCATCATTACGATAAATTCGAAATGATGATGTTTCAAACCCCCCAAAACTGTCTGTATTCATTTTAATATCCTCTCCATATTAAATGTTAGATGACCTTTAGAGAGAAAAAAAAAAGAAGGCAACTTATAATTTTGATGAGCATCAACTACAGGAAATGTGTTGCCATTCTTATATGAACACTATTTTATTTGCATTTTAAGGTCTAAAAGTAAAGTAAAGGATGAAACTTTTGCAAAAACAGGACAAATGCATTAGACACAATTTTCAACCTAGTGATAATACATTTTAGTGAGACTCTGTTTTAGAAAGTCAATGCTATTGAATATAACTAACTGCTAAACCCTGCATTTGGTATCACATGTACATTTCAAAACATCAGCTGGTTTATGTTCTTCAGAGCCACTTGCGGCTCTGGAAGTTTCTAAATCTTCAGTGAAGCTTCTCCTCTCGAGAACGAAGCTCAACAGCTCCACCTGCAGGGCAAATCTTGCCTCAACCGTCCTCTGTATGAATATTTGTATGTAAACATTTAGTTTTTCTTCAGGTCACTCTTCACACTGGGCTACCCATCCCTGACTTCTACACACCCGGGGAGGCAGACCCAACGAGCTCCGTGTGCTGAAGCCAGCGCCGACCCCCTTCCCTGCCCCGTCGTAGGTCAATACCTCTAACCCCGCCCTCGCCCTCCTGATCTCGACTCGCCGTCTGTCGCCCCGACCTAACGACCCCCGTGACACGCCGTCGGAGGCCTCATGACAGCCCTAAGCCATGCCTTTTTCATGCCTAAGCTTTGGAGGCGGCCATGTGCAGGACAGCGCATGTGGTGCCTACGACTCGGGACGTTTCACCGCAACGTCCAGAGGATCAGCAACGAAAGCACTGAAGTGAAGGAGTTCTTTTACATTTCAGAAAATATGACGCATTGAGTCAAGACTAGGCATGGGCTGGTGAGAAACTCTCAAGGAACGTATAAAACAGATGCTTTTTTTTTTGTTCGTATCATTTTGTAAATTTATATTTCAGGATTTTTAGATGGGCGTCAACATTTATTTTCCCATTCATCTTCTCTCAAAATGCACATGCACATAGAATATTCCCAAATATTAAATTCAAATTCAAAAAATACTCCCAAAGTGTTGTAACTCAAATTATTCTTGTTATTATTCAGATTATTATGGATTATTACTGAGTTTTTCCCTTTGGTTTTCCAGCCACGTGTCTCCAAAATTTAATCTCAGACTTTTCAGTTACTTTAGCAGCTGATAAGTCCAAGTAGGTTCTCTCTAAATAGGAAAACATCTATCAAGATAATCAGGATTTGCTGTAATAACAAAACTCTTGTTTGACATATCGGGACAAAAAACTGTGACAGAACCTTACAGAACATAGAATATGCTGATAAACACCAAAAGAACAAAATTCAGACATTGGTGGAATGAAAAATGTGACGGTCTAATATCCCAACATTCCCTAAATTTTGTGATATTAGCATCAAGAGAATTGGCTTATGAAGCAACAAATTGCACTGTTCTACTTTTTCAACACTGGGAGTATAACAAGCAGTTGAGCTATCTGCTCATGTAGCAGCCACCTGCTCAACAGAAAAGCAAGCATAAGAAGGATGAGTGCTTGTCCTTTACTGTCCAGGCCTTAAGTATCTAATTATTTCCAAAGAGCTGCTTTTTTGAACCTGATTTCTTGTTACTGGTAACCAGCCCATGCCTACAGTCGAGAGTTGGGCTACCTTCACATTGCAGGTATAAATGCTCAGTTCAGAGGGTTAGGGTTTGTTTCTTGGTGTGTTGTTGTTATTACTATACTATGATTGAGAACGCTCTGCGGCACGCGCAGAAGAAGACATGATGTCGCAAGCAGCCCATTGTTTGCAGAAGCAGATGCGGATGCTGCGAACGTCATCACACCTCAGTTCTGACGCGGCGCAATTGAAGCTGCCAGAAATGACGATTAGCTCCGTTGACAGTGTCTGCCGTGCTTGTTTTTTTTTTTTTTTTTTTTTTTCCCCCCCCAACTGTTTACATTCGGTCGTGCCGCTTTCCCCCTCATTTAGCACAAAATTGTACCTCGTTTCCGTGACTTTGCAATGCGACATGTCGCTTTCGAGAACATCATCCGATTTGGGACGTGGAAATCGGGAATTGTGCTGTACAGACTGTGACACTTCTTACGTAAATATGGAGATACTTTTCTGAGTTTGGACCGCATTTGAAAGTAAAATCGTATTTTTGCTGCTCAGATTCATCTTAAGAAAAAACTAATCAGATAGGGTTCACGTCTCCGTCTGCAGTGTAAACACAGATCACTACGACGCTACAGCTCAGATCACAAGAAACAAATGCTTGGCAGAATGTCCAACTCTTTTCTTAAATGAAGGAGTTTTTTTTTTTATGAATTCGTTAGACAAAGAAGATCTTGTATTAACCTTTGCTTTTTTCTTACAACTCAATATATTGCATTCTTCATGCCTCTTTGTCAGGTTTCCATCTTGAAGACTGTTGTGGATTCAAAACTCTTGAGTCGAGAATGAGAAGTCCTACTTTGTGACTGTGTGTGTGTGTGGGGGGGGGTGGGCTGCCTGCCATGATTCCTGGACCAGAGTCCAGCTCAAAGTCATATCAGTGTCATTACCTTCGTTTGTGTAAGTGGGAAGCTTTTCTTAGTGGTTTGGCTCAAGTGAAACTTCTGTGTTGTGTTTTTTTTTTTTTTATTATTTTTAATATTTACAGCATCGAAGTTTAGGATGCAACAGGAAGGAAGACCTTTATTTTTTCTTTTGCAGTGGCGCTTTCAAAACAGGGGAGGGACTTTGCTTGAATCCATCTCAAAGGCGGGGGATTTTAAACGACTGTGAAGACGTTCTTATAAGGTGCTAAAGCAGTTCACATAGTTTGGGCTTTTTTTTTTCTTTTTTTACTGTGAGTGACTGAATTCTGGTAGTTTTTGTAATATTGTTATTGAAATGATCTATTGCGAAGAGGTGTAAAGTTAAATAAGTTATTGGTGTTAAGAGATTTTTAGTGAGAATTTTATCCTCGTTCCCCTTTTCGCCGATGTACAGTTACAGCCAAGGGGACGAACGGCGCTTCTCTGCTTTAAACGTTTTATTAGACGTCAGCGGGGGGATTTTTGGAGGGGAAATTAGAGGCTTTTTCAGTTTACATGTCTACAAAAGCAACAAGACAGGAGACACTGGAATGGCTTTTGTTTTGGGGTTTCTTTTGGCTAACATTCTTTTCAGTACTTACTGACTAAAACGCTTGGTGGTTCAGTGCTAAAGCGTGCAAACGTGACAAAAACTGTGCCAACAATGACTTTCCACGTTTATGAGAGCTGAAAAAAAAAAAAAAAGTGTCTCGCACAATTTTACTAAGCACTAGTGGCCTCATTGTCATGCTAACAGTTGCTAATTAGCACCAAACACAACTGATGAACACAGACCATAAGGCACCAGACAAAGCGAGTGCTGTCTGACGTAGTAAGAATTAGCTTCATTCTGCTCCACGTGACGACAGAACAACCTGAACCATCCAACTGTAAAATCCTGCGACCCAGGCGACCGTTGTGCAACATGTTAGCGTGCTAGCACGCAGGTTTATAACGCCTCAGTTTTTCAAGTTGCAGTTAAAACTACCAACCTCTACGTGCATTTTCAATACAGGTTTCAGTCTGAAAGGATGGCTGTCTGAAAAAGGCAACTCGATGTTCCTTTTTAACGTAGGATTGTAATTAACAGTACATATTGTAATATATAGAGTATAATATACTCTGTGTTTTACAGTAGCCTGGAATGGCTTGACCAAAAAACAAAGAAGTCTTAAGAAAAGATCTTTCAGGAAGAAGAATGTTAAGTTTTGAGTTTGTTGCAATCTTTAACCTCGTCACTAGGTGTCACTAAACCTATTTGATTGCTCCTTTAATCCTCCAATTTTGCTCCTTGCTCCTTTAATCCTGCTGAATTGATGGTGAAAACTTTCTATTCCTTCTGGAAAAGCAGATCTAGCGGCAATATCTGCTTCAAGTTAAAAGAAAAAAAAAGTAAGTCATTAATTAAACATTTTTGGGCAGGAAATAAAACCAAATTAAATATTGCACCAGATTTTTTTAAATTAAACATTGAATTTGTAGCTTGACTCCTCAAAAATGTCCTGCGTTCTTCACCCAATTTTTTTTAATTTTATTTAACAGAATCTTGAAAAACTGAGATGTTTTGCAACTTTTGATGAGAAGTAAAAACCTCCATCGCATGAGTCTGATCGACGCTCCGTCAGGTTGGCCTGAGCCAGCTGTAGGTCTGCTGACTGCTGAGTTCACAGAGGATTAACGTCTGTATGTAAAATATAGTCTGGTAAAATAAATGCTGACAGAAGGAGCTGAAATCCTAATGCTGAATGGCCACATTAGGGGAAACGTTACCGTTTCAGGTTCAAAAGTCGTTTTCCAGATCGTTGTAGCCCAACGGACGAACGGTGCCAAAGTATTCATTCCTCTTGAGCTCTTTCGCACTTTGTCACATTACAACCTCAAACTTTAAGATATTTTATTAAGGATATTATGTGAGATTCCAATACTAAGTAGCGCATAGTTGTAAGTGGAAGAAAAAAGAAATGCAGATTTAAGAATTATATTAAAATAAAAATACATATTGTAGTGGGGGCATGCATATTTTTGCTGACATTACATCTGTAAGTGTTTTGTCTCCAATATCTTGTCACAGTTTGGCTGATATCAAGATGAAAAGGGGCTGAATATTTAATATAAACGCACCTATTTTGACCCACCACCTGAAATTGCAATAGCACAAATGTACGTTAGCGGTTGTAATGCGCCTAAAACATGGAAAAAAGTCGCAAAGGTGCGTGAATATTCTAAGGCACTTGTCTGGCATACACATGAGGTGCTATCCTGTGTTAGAACTTCACGGGTGTGCCTTTTTCCCCATTTGTATTACCACCCCAA
This sequence comes from Poecilia formosa, assembly GCF_000485575.1. Classification (NCBI taxonomy): domain Eukaryota; kingdom Metazoa; phylum Chordata; class Actinopteri; order Cyprinodontiformes; family Poeciliidae; genus Poecilia; species Poecilia formosa. Next base: position 684,200 of record NW_006800070.1, read on the forward strand.
GCCCCAAAAAAACATGTGTGAAACTTTGCTACAGACGAAATCAATTGCTTCAGCAGAGTCAACTGTAACATCTGTGATGCCTGACCTCATCTGCTGCTACGTGCTTTTTTTTTTCTATCGTAAAAGGGCGAATTTTTACCATCCGAAACCCTTTGGACGTACTGTAACTATCACGATCTTTAAAGGAATATTACACATATTTTTGGTGTTTTTTTTTTCTCTTTCTATAAAGCAACTAAAGCCATGGTAGACCATACGATGATACTGAAACATCAGCACACAGTAAGCATAATAACTCCTCAGTTTGTGTGTGTGTGTGTGTGTGTGTATTGACCGAGAAAGTTCAGCAAGTTACACCACGTTCAGGGTGCTTTGCAAGAATTAACTGGTTGGTTCTTAAAGTATAACTTTGATTTAGCCCTCATACACTTGCATAAAGCCACAATAAATTCCTGATGTAACATCAGAATTCAAGATAAATGTTTGTTTTGAGGTTTTTTTCCAAGGAAGTCCTCGGTGGAAACATCGGCACAGATCTAATAAACATGACCTGAAGGTGTGCTTCTGAACCGAACAAAAGGAAACGGGGGTTTTACTCAGTGTGAATGTAACACGGTTTCTTTAAGAAAAAAACAAAAGTTTAACACAGTTTAAGCAAACTACGGGGACGCAGATTCATATCACAACCAGTCGCTGGGCGACACTCGGTGTTATATCTCCAAATGTATATACATATTTTTTTGTGTGTGTGAGACTGTGTGTTATACATTCATCATATCTCCAGAGGGATTTTTCTTTTTTCTTTTTTTTTTTTTTGTGCCCAGTCTGATCTGAGGTGGATCGTCATGTTCAGTTTTAGTCACAGTGAGCCTGAAATTTCTCTTTGTGAGAATCTGACAAATTGAAAAATGAAATTGTCCTTATAATTTCCAGACAATATGGTTATCGATTGTCACAGTTTCATGTCTATTACCACATCTTACCACTTATACGATTATTTGAAGTATTTAACAAGCCTCTGTATTTCTCGTATCTGTGAATCTTCAATAAAATCGGTGTCAACAACGGCTTGTCTCGATTATTTCTTTATTGCTGTCTGATAAAAGCTGCTTATGCTTTTACTGAAGCAAGTTGCATGTGGAAAATCGGCAGGGCCCGATGAACAAAAGACATCCTGCTAGAAATGTTTCACACGTTTACGCGGAGAAGGGCTGGAGCAGATGGCAGCAGTAACCCAGTCAAACACGCACAGACTCCAGAGGAGACGGAGTGCAAACAACGGTAAAGACGGTAAAAAATGTCTCTGAAAGCCAAAGAGAATTTAGTTGTGGAGCCCATGGAAGAACACGACGAGCCATTTTTGTTATCAATGAAAAACACATTTTAAGTATTTGTGATGACTTCCACGGAACGAGCTCGGTTTCCACAGTGATAGTGGGACAGGAAAGCCTTTCTCCTGGCAGCTACTGGCATCAACATAGCATCCATTGTTGCTATGGAGATTTGATGGCTCCCCCCTCTCCCCCAAGTTGCTACGCTTTGCTGCTGCTCTGACTGTGTGTGTGTGTGTGTGTGTGTGTGTGATGAGGTACATGAGTCTTCATCCAGCTCAAAGTTATTGTAGTTGACTAAAAAATTTTAATTGAAATACATAAAAACAATAAAACTATAACTAAATGGAACTATACTGTGCATTTATAACATAGATAGATAGATTTAATTTAAGTACATTTACTTGAATTGAGCTGACGTCATGCACCTGTAATTATTTGGTAACACTTTATTTGAAGGGGGGTGATTAAGACCAGGAGTGAAAGTAGGGGGTACGGTAGGGTATTGCGTACCCCTAAAAGATTTAGCGGGGGTACGCAGTACCTGCAAGAAAGGGGAGGGGCTGTCTGCTGTAAAGAATGAATGGATTCACTGTGCATCTATCTGTAAGTGCATCACTAATCAGCCGTGATTGATTAGTTTTTCAAGAACAATCCAAAACATGACTTAATCGGTTAATAAATAGCTTTACCTCCCCCATTTCATATTGTTTCTGAACTGTTCTTTGTTAGAGCAGGGATGCGTCAGTTTGACGCGGAAGGTCAAACTGAACGCCGCCGGGACGCTGAGACCAGCATGTCCTCCTCTGACTCCTTGTCAAAACGTTCATAACTTTATTAAAGAACAACAACAACAAAAAGTCAACAAAACGTTTTCAAATTAATGACCCAACAATAATAATCTCAGTGATTATTGTTTCAACAAGGTGTTGCGCAATTTTGTGCGTTTCGGTTCCATTATCAAATAGCAGAGCAGGAGTTTAAAATTAACTAATCAACCACCGCTGTGTTCATGAGACGCTTATTAATAATCACAAAATAAATATCAAGCCTGAAAACCTGATATCGTAACGGACGTAACTAAATGTTTTAAACGTAATCTGAGCGGTTGCCACGGCAATGGGTGTGCTTAAACGACAGAGAGAGAGAGAGAGAGAGGGGGGGAGTAAAAAGGTGCGAGTGGTTCTGAGTTGATCACCTGTTCAGTTATTTTACCTTTGTTTACCTTTGCTGTGGCTCATTACAGCCACTGTAGTTCCTGAAGGTTCAATAAACGACTAATTATCTCGTTCTTTGTGAGTATTACGTCATTCACAACAAACATCAAACACGGCAAATATGTTTCATTAACTATATAACAAATGGCTTCTACCGGATAATTATGTGAAATTAAATTGTCTTGTAATGGATAGTGAACCATTTAAATTAAGTTATCTAAATTATTCAAATTTGTAGATTATTATTG
>NW_006800070.1:688365-756797 GCF_000485575.1 Poecilia formosa
CAAGTTATGTCGCCCAGGCCCCACATTCAGCCTGGGAGTGGCTCTGCATCAATCCAGGAGAATAAAGAAATGTACAGCAAATAAAATTATTAAGATTCTAACAGTTTGGTTTAAATTTTTGTATTTAACTTTGTAAGTTGAGTACAAAAGCCGTGTTGTCAGAAACTAGCTTTACCAAAAAAAAAAAAATAAATAAATAAAATAATAATAATAATAATAAACAACTTTGAACGCTGTTCTCACTGCATCTCTCTGTAATAAACTTTCCATTATCAAGTATGTAATGTATGCCAGTTTGGCTCTACCTGGATTTTTTTTTTCATTGCTCTCACCAGCCCAGTCTCTATCCTGTTGCTGGTTGTTTTTTAGTTCCTGCTGGGTTTTTCCTCTCCAAAACAGACCCGTCTCTTCTTCCCCTTCCCCCCACGTCGGTCTTCCTCTAAAAGTTGTGATTGAAATTCAGCTCAGCTGACCTGCCCGGAGTGTTTCCTCCCCGCCCCCGTCTCTAAAGTACAGTAAAGTAAAGAAAAGCCCTGACGGGGAAACGCCTCCCTCCCCCTTGAACTCGCCAATGAAAAACAGCCCGAGGAGGAGACTCCTGTGTTCCCCCACCGCCAACACACCTCTCCTCTCTTTTCCTCTCCACTTCGCTCCCAGTCGGGTTGGGTCGGGTCAAGGCTCAGAAGCGCTTCCTTTCAGCAGCAGCAGCAGCAGCTCGGGATCAGCAGTACCTGCACACGGGCCAGCATGGCGACTCCTCTCACCGACCAGGAGAAGCGGAAGCAGATCAGCATCAGGGGCATCGTGGGAGTGGAGAACGTGGCCGAGCTGAAGAAGGGCTTCAATCGCCACCTGCACTTCACCCTGGTCAAAGACAGGAACATCGCGACGCCCAGGGATTACTACTTCGCCCTGGCCCACACCGTGAGGGACCACCTGGTGGGCAGATGGATCAGGACGCAGCAGTTTTACTACGAAGCAGACCCGAAGGTAAAAAGGATCTGCACCCGAAGTAGACCTCAGATTGTGTTTATTGTATGACATGCATGTTCAAGGTGCGATCCGAGTACAAACTTTTAATCACACGCAAATCATTCTAAACGAAAACGGAGAATCTTTAGCACCCAGCCACTAGTTTGTGTTGCATAAAGTTTTCTGGATCACAAAGAGGCTTTGTATTTTCAGGTCAGTGCGTCAGGTTCACATATTAATCATTGTTTGTGCAGGGGAAGGCAGGATTGTTCCACTTAACGTTCATTTGTTTTACAGCTCTAAACTGCATTTCCTGTATATTGAAGTTATTGACGTATTCAATGCTAAAAGCCCCAGGCTGTTTCAGATTTAATTTCCCCCATTTTTTTTTTCTTTTTTCCCTCAGAGGGTGTATTATCTGTCCCTGGAGTTCTACATGGGCAGGACGCTGCAGAACACCATGATCAACTTGGGCCTGCAGAACGCCTGCGACGAGGCCATCTATCAGGTCAGATGGTCGCATTCAGAGATCTAAAGTTGGCGAATCCGAGCAACTTAGCCGTTGTGAGTTTGCTGATTGGGAACGCTCTTGCCGTAGCTCGGCCTGGACATGGAGGAGCTGGAGGAGGTGGAGGAGGACGCGGGTCTGGGCAACGGAGGCCTGGGCAGACTGGCAGGTGAGCAAAGGTCCTCAAAGCCATCTTTGAGGATGAAAAGTGGGATAGAGATGACTTTAAGAGCACATTTCCGTGCAGACGTTTTGTATCCGTTGCAGTTTTGCACCATCATTGTCTCCAGGGCACATAGACTCTTCTCCAATAAATCTACTAAACATGTGGAGCAACTCTCGGCTTAAGAAAGTTTGCGGCAGATGGTGGAAATTAGCAAATATGCTGCTGAAACTTCTCCTGCAGCACCACAAAAAATAAATAAATAAAAATAAAAATACCCCAGCTCTTTTTATTTAACTGTAGTGTGTAATATTTGAATTCCTTGTCACTGCAGCATGTTTCTTGGATTCCATGGCGACCCTGGGACTTGCAGCGTACGGTTATGGCATCAGATACGAATACGGCATCTTTAATCAGAAGATTAGAGATGGCTGGCAGGTAATTGTGCTTCCTATTTAAAAAAAAAATAATGATTTGCCTGAAACTCAGCTGTGACCTCTGTGACGAAGACATTGATTCCCCCACCTTTTATCTTTTTTTTTTTTGAAAGCAGGATTCCCTTTTAAAATTTGACGGAGGCTAAAGTAGAGATGAATTGGGTCACAAAACATCACAAGTTAATTATTGACAGAGGAACATGCTGTAGTCTGACCCGCTTAGCACGGCTAAAGAGGGTCAGACAAAGGTTTGTTTTGTGGATGACAAAACAAACCTTTTGTGTATCTTCTGATAGGAGTTTGCAAAACTGCAGGCTTCTGCTGTTTTTTGCGTCCCGCCGGGTTTCTTTGCGGGTTGAACCCCGTCAGTGTAAACATGTTCCCCTGAACTCTGAACACCAGGCGTGCTCTTTGTGTAGCACACAGGTGGATGAACCTGTGCACCTGATATCCGCTGCTAGTGAGAGCTGTTATTTACGTCAAAACAAAAAAAATGTGATTGCGGGCCGTGTTGGACGCAAGACTGTAAGAGCTGAGCTTCCTCGTTTCAGGCTATACAAAGAGGTCAGATAAAGCTGAGTTTGTCCTGGGGCTTTCACTTATCTGTGACCTTCCGCGCTTCAGGTGGAGGAGGCAGACGATTGGCTGAGGCACGGAAACCCCTGGGAGAAGGCTCGCCCCGAGTACATGCTGCCGGTCCACTTCTACGGACGAGTGGAGGAGACCAGAGACGGGCCCAAGTGGGTTGACACTCAGGTACTTGGTGGCAACTTCATAGTGGAAAAGATTTGCATGAATTTGGGTTGAACCAGAGTAAATGACCTTGTGATGTGGTTGACCTGTGACCTCTGACTGGGTTTTCACCTGCAGGTTGTTTTGGCAATGCCTTACGACACGCCTATTCCTGGCTACATGAACAACACTGTGAATACGATGAGGCTGTGGTCAGCCCGGGCGCCCAACGACTTCAACTTGAAAGACTGTAAGACCAGGACGATGTCTCGTTTTCATGCAAAAAAAGTATTAGACCTCTTTGGCAAAAGAGTTGCACAATGTGTAGGGCTTTATAAAAGTATTCAGATCCCCTGAATCATTTGGCACGTTCCAACCGCATTCTTCAGGGTGTGTTGTTCGACTTTGGCACGGTAGACCACTGTAAAGTCTTGTATAACTGAAGTAAAAGGAAAATAGCCAGCCTTCTTTGACTTGGTTACCTCTAAATCCACTCCAACCAAGTCTCTTCCGTCATCTGTTGTATGAATACAGCGGCTCTGAAAGAAAAGTGACACCATTAAGACCGATGAACACATCCAGGGCATATTTGTCCACTTCTACCAGGCCACTCAATAAAGGGCTGAATCTGATATGCAGAGACTATATCCAGGGTAACTCTTTGGAGGAGTTGGAGACATCCACGTCTCAGGTGGCAGGATCTGCTAAGGACATATAGTAGTTTAACTGTTTCCCAAATCTGGCTTTGACGTAAGAGTGGCACGTAGAAAGTGCTCTTGTCAATTGAGACCAAAAGGAAACGTTGGTGAAACATGAACGTGTGGGTGAATCCCTGAATGCTGCGAAATTTTTAGATTATATCAAGATGCTTTTCATCCACTTTGACTGAGCTTGACTTATTTTAACAAGAACAGTGTAATTTTGCAAGTATGGTAGGCGTACCCCAAAGTTAGTCAAGTGTTTTAGAGGGTCGAATATAAATTTTTGCCACACTTTAAAGATTTATAAATGTACAATTTTCCATCCTTTTCACAATTATCCATCACTTTATGTTGGTCAACCACGATATGCTTATTACAAAATAACTTGCTTGTGTTGTGGAAAAGTTTAAAGGTACTTTTACTTGATTTATGCAAGATCAACAGAAACTTCTGCAACTGTGGTCGCTTCCTCTCTGCCACATTTCAGGGGTTTTGTTTCTTAATTTTTTAAACTGAAACTCGTATTTTTTTTCTTTCTCTAGTTAATGTAGGTGACTACATACAGGCTGTTCTAGACAGAAATCTGGCGGAGAACATCTCTCGAGTCCTCTATCCAAACGATAATGTAAGTTCACTTTTTCACGGCCAGTAAACCATCAGATGTTTTCTACCTTGGTGTAACTTTCTGCGGTTCAGTTCTTTGAAGGAAAGGAGCTCCGTCTGAAGCAAGAGTACTTTGTCGTGGCAGCCACACTCCAAGACATCATCCGCCGCTTCAAGACCACCAAGAAGGGCAGACCGAGCCGCACCACCTTCGATGCCTTCCCAGACAAAGTGAGAACTCTGACTCTGTGTGGCAATTGGCGGAGCGGTTGTCTGCTTTTAGTTGGCATGTTGCTTCATTTGGTTGGTTTGCAACATTATGTCAGCACTTCCTCTTTGGTTGCGTCTGTTGCAGCTGTTGCAGCTGCCGAAGCTGCGAGGTGGATGAAGTTTGTCAAGTCATGATTGCCTGGCTTTAAAAAAATAAGTGAATAAAAAGGGACAGGGGCTGCGGAAAGCAAAATAATCCACCATGGTTTGATAGGGACATTGTAGATAGAAAAGTGAATTTGTGCCAAGAAAAAAACAGTAATTTTCCAGAAAAACTCAGGAAAATTAATCTAGAAAAAAACTCAGAAATTTCTGAGTTTGAACAGTCAAAAAGTTGCAAGAAAAAAACTCAGATTTGTGTTTCAACAGTTGAAAACTTTTGAAAATTAACATTTCCAAAAGTGGTGGGGGAAAAACAATTCTAGAAAATTTGAGGTTATTCTCAAATTTCAGAGTTTTTTTGTTTGTTTGTTTTGTTTTGTTTTGTTTTGGGGGGTTTTTTGCAAATCTTTTGACTTCTCAAACTCGGAAATTGTTTGTCCAGAAAATTTCTAAGATCTCAAAATTTGTGAGTTTTTCTGGCAGGAATTTATAACTTTTCTCTCTCTCTCTCTGTTCCCCATCTACAATGGCCCTATTGTGCTCAGATCAGATCAGTGATGGATCGATTAATTAATTTATTTCCCCCCCCTCTTTTCTATTGTACTACGACTTAAGGCTGATTTCAGTAATCCACAAAATGACTGACTCATTGCTACAGACTGTTTCCTGTTTCCCAGGTCGCCATCCAGCTGAACGACACCCACCCTGCCATGGCCATCCCCGAACTGATGAGGATCTATTTGGACATTGAAAAACTCGACTGGGAGACGGTGAGTTAAAGTCGCCTTCGAGTGTCTCTTGTTGGTCTTAATCATCAACAGCAACCATGACAGGAAGTGCAAATTAGGAAATCGAGAACAAGTAAGGGCAAGTAATGCAAGCTGAGGTTAAAACCACAGAGCGAGGGGATGAAACGAATGGCTCCGCTTCCTGCTGAATTTCAATCTGCGACTAAAATAGTCGAGTTTATTTTAAAAGCTTGGTCTTACTCGTGATTCTTAAAATGCAAGACTTAAACGAGAGCTTGTCCCTCCTCCTTCGCAGGCCTGGGACCTGACCAGGCGTACCTTTGCCTACACCAACCACACCATCCTCCCCGAGGCCCTGGAGCGCTGGCCTGTGGAGCTGCTGGAGAAACTGCTGCCCAGACACCTGCAGATCATCTACCAGATCAACCAGGCTCACCTAGACGTAAGCATGTCGCAGCAGAGACGCAGAATATCCATTAATCGATGTAGGTTTTTTTTTTTTTTTTAAATCTTCTGAGATATGAAACCATGTATAAGATTGTGCAAAACATGACATTTTGCGCGTGTCTTTTATTGAGTTTTCCACTGATAAAAGGCACCCAAATCAGTGTAGGTGGATGAACACGCCTTGGTAGGTTTCTAATTACTCCTACAATCAACCCAAATAAAATTTAAATGTATAATTCTAATGCGAGTTAAAGGACTGAATGCTTTTACATGTCACCGCTTTTCCTCAGCTGTGAAGCTTGAATACGTTTTTGTGTTGTTGTTTTTTTTGCCCCCGTAGAAAATTGCTGCTCTCTTCCCGAACGACATCGACAAACTGCGGAAGATGTCTCTGATCGAAGAGGACGGCTGCAAGAGGGTGAACATGGCCCATCTGTGTATCGTTGGCTCTCACGCCGTCAATGGAGTCGCTCAGATACACTCCAACATCATCAAAACCGAAGTGTAAGCCGTTCGCTGACGGTCGACTGCGATAAAAGTTCCAAGATTGGTCAGAAGTGTAAAAGAGGTCATCTAAAAAACAAAATGTCGTCCTGGTTCAGCATATTGGGATGAAAACCATCTGTTTAGTCTAGATTTTGTTGGTTAACCAGATGAAATCAAACTGCTGCTCGTCCAGATAGCAAATCCTAACTTTTCCTGTTTTTTTTTTGTTTTTTTTTTCAGGTTTAAAGACTTCAGTGACCTTGAACCGGACAAGTTTCAGAATAAAACCAACGGCATCACTCCCAGACGCTGGCTGCTCCTCTGCAACCCTGGGCTGGCTGAGCTCATTGCTGAGGTTTGCCTAGTTTTACCACGCTTCAGCAGCCAGTTAGCCTTTAGGACGTAAAATATTTGACTAAATACTAATGTGAACATTGGTTGCTGTAATGTGATGTGTTCTCAGGTCATTGGAGAGGACTACGTGAAGGACCTGAGCCAGCTGAAGAAGCTGAATGACTTCGTTAACGACTTGGCCTTCATCCGCGACGTCGCTAAAATCAAACAGGTGGGTCTGACGGGTTGGGAGAAACGGGAAAAATCCCGTCATAAGATTATCAATTAAAGGGCTTCACATCATCTTATGTTGTTCCCTCATCAAAAACATAACCTGGAGTGTTGCTGTGATTCTTCCGCGCACGTTTGAGAAACCCTTTAATCTCCACGGCAACCATTTGGCTGTGCTAAAACGTCTGGGAGAAGCGAGCCCTGCCTTTGAGACGCTGCTCCTTCTCAGGGATGCGGCTTCGGCCTCACAGAGCAGCCCTCCCTAACTCGGCTCCTTCAGACTAGCCAGCAGCAATTAGCAAACACCTGGTGGAATTGAGCATCTGCTGAGATCATTATAGGAGCTACTTTTGAATGAAACGCTGGTTATAAACTTAGCTAAAGGGTTAATAGAGGAGCCATGTTGTAATGACTTCCTGAAGGCGGAGTTTCAGAAAGAGCAGGAGCTTCATAAAGAGACAGAGGCCTAATTTTTAGGCGTCAAATCAGGAAGTAAAATTTCTTCTCAGTCATGTTTGACGTATATAGCATTTGAAGTTAACATAGCTACTTAATTGTGCTACAAAATGGCACTATGTGACTAGGAAAACACAAAGTAACGTCCCTTTAATCAGTAGTTGCTCTTCCTGAGGTATTTATCCTTTAAAAGGTAAAAAATGATCAGAGCAGAAACAATGATGCAACATATCATCATGTCACATGGAAAACTATATCTTAATATTTCTGCACATCACAGCATGAAGAGGCATCTCGGTCTGACAAAGCTGGGCATTGCGACATTGCTGTAAGCGCCGCGGCGCGTGTCCGGGCACCGCTCTCCTGACTCGGCAGCTTTCACATCCATGACTCCCGCTGTCGCATTTCTCCACAGGACAACAAGCTGAAGTTCGCCCAGATCCTGGAGAAGGAGTACCGAGTGAAGATCAACCCTTCCTCCATGTTCGACGTCCACGTCAAGAGGATCCACGAGTACAAGCGGCAGCTGCTCAACTGCCTGCACATCATCACCTTGTACAACTGTACGTGCAGCGACGAGTTTGTTTTGTTTTTTTCTGCTTAGTCATTCAGTGTGAAGCCAAAAAAAAAAAAAGGTTTCGCAAGTGATTGTACGTGTGAATCTCTGAGTGATCATTTGGATGATGTAGTCAGACGTTTCCTGATGTGGAATATTCCACACACACCTGGGGCTTCATGTTAAAACAGACATGAGGAATGCAGCCACTGCAATCAGCGTGGGGAATTTTCCACAAAGCTGCAATAAACAGAGAGGCTGCTTTTTTTTTCTTTTCTTTTTATTTTAGGACGTTTCTCCACAGATGTGCTGTTTGCAGTGTCTTGCTGTAGTATTCACAACGCTCAAATTTCAATACTTTGTGGCTTTTTGTGTAACGGATGAACACAAACCGGTGCAAAAATTGTGTTCATTCGTGCAACAACTGAAAGAAAACGGATGAAGGAAATGGAGCAGTAGGAAGTATAAACTTATATAGATCTATTCACAAAAAATGAGAATTAGCTGTTTAACTAATATGCAGATATATTAAAAAAAAAACAGAGCAAAATATCAGCTTATTCCATGCCATATATTTATCATAATTTTCAAATTTCTTTTAAATGCAGAAATTTAGATTGTTTTATGTCTCTGTCAAGATTGTCCCATAAATAGCACTTTCAATTTAAATGCACTTCTCAATCGTCACCGTTCCGAATAAAAAGAAAATAATAATAATCTCTTTCTTTTGAAGATGTTTTTGTTTTCTCTTTGTACAAATCTGTTTTGAATACTTTTTAAATGCATATTTCTACCTCAATTTTAAAACACTGTGCTCTATCAATTCGGTTTCAATAATTTTTAACTTTATAAATGTTCGTCTTTCCCCCCCTCCCCCATCAGGCATCAGGAAGAACCCCAACGTCCCTTTCGTACCGCGAACGGTGATCATCGGTGGGAAGGTAGGTCACAGCGCGCCGCGCAGAACTCGACAGAGAAACACGACCTGAATGAACGATTCGCGTCGTCGCCCTCTGCAGGCCGCACCGGGATACCACATGGCCAAAATGATCATCAAGCTCATCACCTCGGTGGCTGACGTGGTGAATAACGATCCCGTGGTTGGAGACAAGCTGAAAGTCATCTTCCTGGAGAACTACAGAGTTTCTCTTGCGGAGAAAGGTATAAATGAATAAAAAAATAAAAATAAAAAAAAACTCACTTCTGTTGAAGAGGAAAAGGAAATGATGTGACTGTGATCTTTTTTTCCCCCTCCTCCTCAGTGATTCCTGCCACTGATCTGTCGGAGCAAATCTCCACCGCTGGCACCGAGGCTTCGGGGACGGGCAACATGAAGTTCATGCTGAACGGAGCGCTGACCATCGGCACCATGGACGGAGCCAACGTGGAGATGGCCGAGGAGGCGGGCGAGGAAAACCTCTTCATCTTCGGCATGCGGGTGGAGGACGTGGCCGAGATGGACAAAAAGGGGTAAAAGACCCGACGAGATAAAACGCACACAGTGGAGCGGAATTTGAAGATTTCTTTTTTTTACGGATCGAGTTTTTTGTTTTTATGCTTTTTTTTAAGGTACGATGCCATGACTTACTACGAGAAGATCCCCGAGCTGAAACAAGTGATGGATCAGATCGCAAGTGGATTCTTCAGCCCCAAGAATCCAGAGCTTTTCAAGGACCTCACCAACATGCTCTTCAAATACGACCGGTGAGCAACGTTTTGTTGTTATTCTTCTTATATTTTCGTATTTAGTTCAATTCTTTTTTTCTCTCTCTTTTTAGATTCAAAGTGTTTGCAGACTTTGAAGACTACTTGAAAACCCAAGAAAAAGTCAGCGAACTCTATCAGGTAATGTTTTTATTTTCATTTCTTAATTGTTCTTTCTGCTGTCGTGTTAAATTCTCAGTAAATTCTGACAGTTTTCTTTTAATTTCAGTACATTCATTCGGGGAGGGAAAATGTTTTATTTTTGATGGAACAAAATCAAAAGGTTCCCCCAGCAATGATCATTAAATCCTCTACGCACTAATTGATCATCCATGACTTACTGTTTTTTTTTGTTGTTGTTGTTTTTTCGGAGTGTAAATATGATGAACGCCACGCTGGATCTAGAGGATCCATATTTATCTCGCCACCATACACTAAGAGACACCTGGAAAGATGCTTTTTAAAAATTTTGTTTTTGTGTGTTTACTTCCAGAATCTCCTGGATTTTTATATCTAGTATGGTATTTCTGATCATTTCTGGTTCTAAAACCAAAGTTCCCAGGAGTTTTGGAAGAGAAACAGGCCCACAGCATCACCGATCCTCCGCCATGCCTGACAGCGTTTACACTTTAGCAAATTTCTTATCCCGCGTTGTATAGCGGACCCACCTAGAGGGTCTGTCGCAGTTAAACTCAACCTTCGTCTCGTTTTAACGAAACACGGGTCCAGTTAAAGTAAGTGCAACGCTCAGAAAAGTTTCAGCTAGATTTACTTTACATAGCTGGCGTGGATGCCAGGATTTGTCATTATTTGTTGTTTTTTTTGAGTCACAAAAAAAAATGTTTTCAGCGAGAGATTCTGCTTATGCAATTAAAAATCTTTGAATCTTATTTTTCATAGGCTTATTTCTGTAGCACTTCAAATGTTTATATCTTCTATTAGGACACGGTGGAGTGGACCAAGATGGTGATCAAGAACATCGCGGCGACGGGGAAGTTCTCGAGCGACAGAACGATCAGGGAGTACGCCACCGAGGTGTGGGGGGTGGAGCCGACCGACCTGAAGATCCCGCCTCCCAGCGAGCCGCGCGAGGCCATCGAGGAAACCGTCAAGGCTCTGAAGAAGATGTGAAAAATGTTCCTCACCTCCTGAGCTGCCTTTTGCGTTTACAGAACAAAACCTTTATGCAACACATTACGTTATTTTTTTTCCTTCTTCTGTGGTGCTATTAGAGACGGACATTTCAAGTCAAACCACTGTTACATTTCTTTAGCGCCAACACGTTCGGTCTGCGAGGGGCGGAAAAGCTCTGAGAACTCGCTTCAACTCTGCGGATCGGGAGACGGTCAGAGGATCCAGGATGTTAGATGGATATCAGGAACGCAGCAGTTAAAAGCTTTTTTTTTTGTTTTGTTTTTTTAAACATTTGTTTGAGTTTGTGGCCTGTCCCGATAGAGAAACCTTGTTTAGAATCAAAAGATACTTTTGAAAAAGGACGTAGTGTTAAAAAAAATCTGCCCAAAATAAAATAAAACCCAAAACTTAAGTCAAAATGATTTATTGCTCCTTCTTTTTTTCCAGACTTTCATCTTTCTCTCTCCAAGTTTTGTAGAAATTTCCTGCAACACAGAAGCGTGTGGATTAAATTTGAACGCCGGCGCGATTTCTGAACGCAAACCGGTGACGACTTCCCGACTCACCGCACGACGTCTGCCAAGTCGGGGGCCGAGGAGATGTGGCTGTGGGACAGTCCGAGGCTCGCCCCGTAGGAGATCATCTGCACTCGATCGCTCGTCTCGGATTCCCTCTGGGCTCGCAGCGATATCTGGTACAGCTGGGTCCGACAGACGGAAAGGGCTTGAGGAAAGCGGACAGGAAATTTAGAGAGGGAGAGAGAGACAAGGAAAACCCACCATACCTTCTGACCCATGTGAAACGGAACGATGTTGTCGTCCTCTGCATGCAGGATCAGCAGGGGGCTGCTCAGCGTCTGCAAGCTGCGGAAATGACGGCAGATGTTACTGATGATCAGGGGGGAAAAACTAAATGTTTTCAATCTGGTTTTGTTTCGGGCAAAACCTACTTTTTATCGTTGGAAAATGAAATGTTGATCCTTTCCAGAATGCTCCAGAGCAAGCTCTCGAAACCCGGCAGGAACATGTACAGCTGGGAATACGGAGAGAGGCGGCGAAAGTGACAATTTAACGCGGTAAATAACTAATGCGGCACGAAGCGTAAAAGTCAACTTTTGACAATTAAAGTCGCAGAGAAGTATTAGGATGCGAAACTGTCAAATATGGTAAGTGATATGTCTTTGGAATCTAGTGTTAAAACTCTTTTTTCTTTTTTTTTGTTGTTAGTTTCTGGAAATGATGGACTCCCTATGTGGGCAATGTTGGGTCAAATATAAAGAAACATAAATGGGGAAGAGGGCTCTGAAAATTTCTGAATTCATAAAGATTTGAAACGAGCTGCAGTTCTGATCCACACCAGAACAAGACAGCTTGTGGAAAACACAAATGAAAGCTTTAGTTGTGCTTTAAAATGCATTTTTAAATTCTACATTTACACTTTTCTTCCCCCATATTCAAACTGCAACACTAATCCACACTTTTATTTCGTTCACTTACTTTTTAAAATGAACATGTTAACACAAAGGTTTTGAATGGGGGGGAAAAAGCAGTTTGAAGATCTTATATCATCGACTTCTCTTAAAAGTCAATTTGCTGCACCACAAGCAACTACAAAAAAAAAAGAAAAAAGAAAACAGTCCCAGAAGAAAAGCAGTAATGTCCATCTTGAAATAACTTCAGCCATTTCTCAGTCAAAGCCTGGGCAAACTGACCAGATGTCGTGTCGACCTCTCACCTTGGCCAGCCGATTGCTTGCTACGACTTCTCCGATCCTCGTGAACGCAGCTTCCAGGATCAGAGCGTCGACGGCAGACCCTGATGTGCCAAAAACACGACCTTATTTATTATGCAAAACAGAGATTAGTGTACATGAAAGTACTACTCTAAACATCACGTGCAACTGGTATTGGTAAATTTCACACAATAAACCCTTCCCTAAATAAACTGGTTCTTATTTAGGTCAAAGGGAGATGATTACAGCATACACCGATTTATTTCTAATATCATTTAAATTGCACTTTGCAACCAACCAGGTCCTGATTTCAGACACAGAATCTTGAATTTTTGGACATGACAAAATGTGCTTTTAAAATATATTTCAAAAGCACTTTGGACCTCGACAGAAGTATGCACACTGAGCGGGAGACGACCAGAAGTTAATGTCTGTATTTTTTATTTTTTTTCATTTTGAGTGCAGCGTACCAGCCATCAGCTGTTGAGCTTCTGGGAAAGGAGCTCAACTCGAACCCACCTTGTTCTTGGATTTTCACTGCAGCGTTGGTTGCAACTCTAGAGGGAAAAAAAGACGAAGAAAACTTGATAATGATAAATTGAGTGTTGGGTCTTTGTCATGAGAAGCAGTCTGAATGAATGAATGAATGAATGAATGAAGCTAAGAGAGAAACGGACCCGGAGCCCAGAGAGTGTCCCCACAGGCAGACCAGGCTCCCTCTGCTTCGTGTCTTTGCCCAGTGGTGCAGGTAGAGGGCGTCGTTGGTCAGTCCAGCCTCGCTGGGCTCTCCAGAGGAATCTCCAAATCCTCATTAAAACACACATGACAGGCTTAAAGGCCGACGTCGTTAAATTATCCGGGTTTTTTTGTTTGTTTGTTTGTTTGTTTTTTTTAAGCCAAGCGTGGGAAAATATGCTGCATTACTTTCAGTCTTGAACGTGTATTATTCTCCACTTTCAGAGTCAGAATTAGGAGAATCGTGATAAGGAGGTTCCATGAATTTGGACTCAATCTAAATGTATATGTCTGGATGGTGCGACAGTCTAACTCTGTTTCTTTGCAGAACGAGGTTCCTACGTTCAGATCCAGTCTTTTTGTCAAGTCTGTATGTTTTTCTTCCCTATGTATTCTGAAATTTCTAAAAAAGAAATAAATAAAACCCATCCATGTTGGTCTCTATGCCTCATGTCTTGCATATAGACTGTAAAAATAACTAGTCTGGAAATTAGAACTCTCTCCTTTGTAGTTTGAGGTCTTTGTTTGTTTGTTTTTTTTTTTGTTGCTTTTATTCTTACAGTAAATAAAAACTAACCTTTTGAGATTACTTCATGAAAAGTGCTACGCAAGTGAAGTTTTACTTTTTACTCTCTTCGGCACGCTTTGGGTCTCCCTTACCTCTGTAGTCTAAAGATAAGACGTGGTATCCTGCAGCACTCAGGATCTACGAGATTATAAAATGATTCACATTCTCTATCAAAAGCTCAAAGACAAAATATTTACACCTGGAAACAACTTATTATCTTAGTCAAACCTTCACCAGCTCCACTCTATGCCTGATCGCCCTGCAGACACGACAGGAGAGAGACTTTCAGAGCCAAGGCAACCGTCTAATGCCCACTAGACTCTATTAGGATCGTTTCAAGGATGCACATCCCTTCTGCACTTAACCTACCTGGTCCCTAAGTTTCCATGGAGGTAGATGATAACAGGACGCCCGTCTCCCAGGGCCTCCTGGTACCAGTCGAGATCCCTCCCAGCGGCCGCTTCCCATTGGCTGACAGGGAGCGTGTGCCTTTGAGACGGAGAGGGAGTGAGAAAGACAAAAAAAGAAACTGAACGGCACAAACAAACGGAGCTTCAAGAATATACAGCGGGTTCTCAGAGTTGGGGCCCCCGTGCAGCCATGATGCCTCAAGAGCCGCCTGCGCCGGACAAGAGCGCTGATGATAAAGAGCTACAGTCAGCCTACCACACTCCCACTGAGACGCCCTCCTCTGGGCTCAGGTAGAAGTTGCAGGTGTGGTTCAGGACATCCTGAGGCCTGCGCAGATCCACCCAGTATGGAAACCTCACTGCAGGTGAGAGCGCAGCAGGTCAGCGCCGCGGCGTTTCTAATCGCAGCATCACATCACACGCACACACACACACACACACGCATGCACGCACACACACACTCTGCCTCGAGACGCATCGAAAGCCACAGACTTTTTAACTTCATCATGTTTTACTGGGACTATTCTTTTTTATTATATTTTATGAAATTATTTACATCTTCACATTTTATGACATTAGATTTTTTTCAATGAAATTATTTGTTTACATTTTCACATTTTATGTCATTTGAACCAAACACAAAGGATTTTTATTTTATTTATTTTTTTACTTTTGGGAGATTTTATGTGACAGACTGATTGGAAAAATGACAAATGTTTCCAAAACATTGTTGTTTTTTTATGAAAAAATAAAAATAAAAACATCTGGAAGGTGCGGCATGCACATTTTATTTTCCTGCCCTTCTGAGGCAATTCCATGTGGATCCAATAATGATCGCTGCAAAAGTGTGTTTCCGTTTTGAACATCTATTCTGGATTAACACATTTTGCAAAATATGCCAGTGAGATTAGATGGAGTGTAACTATGAATATCTCAGGCACACTCAGGTCTGGACTTTGACTAGGTCATTCTAACACATTAAAAAAAAGTTTCATGTGTAGCTCTAACTGTAGGTTGTCCACCAGAAAAGTTAAAATTTTCATATAAAATTCTTCCCCCAGGTTGCTGTATGCCGTCACGGCTTGTGGGAAGATGCATAAAGCCTTAAATGGTTTTAATTTAAACACTTCTCCATAGCGACCAGATGGGCGGGGCGCACTGCCAGTAAATCCTCTTGTTCTCCCGATTTTCTGATGATGGATGGAACGAAACTCCATGAGACGTTAAACACGTCCGACAGTTTTCACAACCTAACCTTCCTTCATGCTTCTCCACGGTTTTATTCATCCCCAACCTTTCCAACGTGCTTCTTCGTCATCACTAATACTCTCTAACAAACTGCATAGCTGGATTTATGCTGAGATTAAATCACTCACAGGACTGGAAGTCTCTGTTTCCCAATTCGGTGGCTTCTGAAGGCAGAGTAAAGGGGGACGAACAGCACACGTTTCAATTTTTAGGATAAAATATAAGAACTGTGGACTATTTCACATGCAATTCACTGCTATGCGTGTTTGTCCAGCATTTAAAATGCCAATAAAAAACACAATGATATGAAGTTTGTGGCTGTGATGTAACAACAAATTCACAGGGTGTGAATACTCTTGCAACTCTGTGAATAATTTTCCAGAATAAAAGCTTTAGAATAATTTAAGTTTAAATCTGTGTGCTCCTGTAGTTTATGTGAAAATCTGTTTTTAAAATTATTTTACTATGTCCCATTGGTGTTGGTGGAATAACTACTGGAAGAACTTTTTTTTCTTTTTTGATGTTTGAGAACAATTTTACAGTCACTTAAAATGTTATAGTCACTGTAAATGCAATGATAATTTACTAACTTGCACAACAAGTTAGTCAAGGTCGTATCCTCTGTTTATACATAAATATTTACCATCACTGTATGACGTATCCGGTCTGACTGTGCGTATATATTTTTACCAGTGAAATCCTTTGGTGCCCCATATAAACCAGGAACATTTACTTACGCAGGTGAGAGAATATGGCATAGCTCAGTATCCAGGGAAACAGGTAGAGAAGAACGGGCACCGAGACGTACGCGGTCAGCAGGAAGGACACAACTTTCTTCATTTGTGCCACAGACAAAGTTATTTTCCACCGTCTTCTTCGGAGTCCAGATCAGGTCCGCCCTGGGCTTTTTGTTCCAGTTTGGGTTTACCAACAGAAAATCCAGCAGCGGTGTGGCGAAACGCAGGAAGAGGAGGTCAAAGTTCAGCTTCCCTCTGCTGCTGCTTGTTCACATTTCACACAGTGAGGCGGACATGCACAGAAAACAAACAAACAAAAAAACCTTAGCCTGCCAAAGAGGAGAAATATATTTTTAAATTCTGCCTACTGAGTATAAAGATTACAAAAACAATCAGTTCAGTTAAGAATACACTGTCAAATGACGATAATTATCAAAACTATGCGAACGCGGTTGACGTTACGCGGCAAAGCACTGTGGGAAGTGAAGTTCTTTGGCACAAAGCAGCGCAGATGAAACGTGAAGTAGATACATGCTTATTTCGTTCACTATGTGAACATTTAGCGCATTATTTTATAGCAGTTTTCAGTAACAACGATTTTATGTGTTGAATGATTATTTTGCTCAACATTTTTCTTCAGTATGTATTTTAGCCTTTTTTTTTTAGATCTTTTTATGCTGTTATTTTTAAGCTAGTACATGATGCTAGCATATAGCTGTTACACTATTTGTTTTTTCTAACTTTTTTCTTCATTGTGATAATTATTATATTGAATATAAGTTTATCGATCATAAACTGCCCCTGCATGATGGAAACTGCTGATTTCCTGGGATTTTCAAACATAAAACTCTTCGAAATTTAACAGAGAATGATCCGAATAGTGAAAATATCCAGCCTGTGGCAGTTGTGTGGTCCAAAATGTCTTGTCAGTATAAAATTTCAGAGAATAATCTGGTCCTAGATCATAAAATTAATACAATTATCTAAACAATGACCAAGGAGCTTGTAGAATACAATTTCTCTCGCTGAAAATACATTGAAGCAAATGAGTTTTAGCATTAGCAACAGATGACCAAAACAGCAGATTATTTAAGCTACATAGTGAGCCAGCCACTGTTCAGCCTGTTTCATTTCCATCAGAAAAGCTCTGTTTTCTAGAGAAAAGAAGGTCCTAGGTTCAAATCCCAGCCTGGAGTCTTAAATATGGATGTGTATGTAGATGGCTGTCTTCCAATCACATAAGTAAAGTGTGGCAATAGAGAAAATAAATTCCTTTAGTGGCTTTTGGTTTTAAAAGATTGTAAGTGTGCTCCCATTTGACCTCCACTTTGATATTAAGTCAAATACAGAGGTGCTTATTTTTGGACAAAGAGACATATCGCGAGAGAGCAAATGTGTAGGAGAGCATTGAGAAGAAAGCAGGTGAAAGTTTTACAATATGGTGGCTTGTAAGCTGAGCAGTTCAGCTTTCGTCCACTAGGGGTACGAAGGCTGGGACCAGTGAGTCCGCCGCTGGCCCTCAGTCGCCGCCCCTTCCTCTGTCAAGCGCTTTTCAAAATCCGCTACAAACCTCTGGAGGATGATTGTACAGCCAAGGGGATTCGAGGAAGCGAGTCAAGAAGACTTCTTGTTTTGTATTTTTTTCCCGCACTCTGTAATGTTTCTCAGGAAGAAGACGCCTCTAACCTCACACTGACGGTCTGTCAAGCAGCCTGAGAGGATAAATGAACTTCCAGGAGAAACACGGCGCTGTCAGCAGAGAAATGTTGTAAACTTTTTTTATTCCACCCCAAATATTCGCGTCCGAAAAGGAAACAACTGCTAACCGAGTTTGGGGGCTTCGGTGAGTTTTTCTTTTTTTTTTGTTTCCTCAACATTAAACCGTTGTGGGAAGTTTTTTTATTTTTTATTTTTTTGAAGTTTTATTGCGTTTTTTTAAAACATGAAGTTAGCGAACACTTTCCTTCAAACATCCCTCTTTAATGATTAGCCTCGTTAGCATAGCCCATCACTTTGCTCTGGTTAGTCTTGTTAAACTAGAAATTTCGGACTTTTAGGGTTTCGTTGTCAATAAAAAACGTGCAGAATAAAACTAAACTTAGACAGCAACATGGTTTTTTTTTTATAGTAAAGAAACAACGAGATTTAGAAGTACCAATGACTTTGTTTTAAATGTTTTAAAGAAAACTGCTGGATATTTGACACTATCAATGTATAAACATTGTCGTCTTTTATTTTTACTTTGAAAAAGTGTTGCTGAGGCACTTCTGATGCAATTTAATTGTATTTTTTTAAAAATTGGTGCCAAGATCATTTTGACTGTGCAACTAGTGCTTTGTGAAAAAATGTTATGTTTTGTGCTGTTCTTTATGTCGGGAGCCGTTAAAAAAAATTCACTGCAAACTAAAAGCTTCATCTCATCCTATTGAAGACGAGAGAAATCTGAAGTGATTATTATTTGTGTAAAATAATATTGCTGACACTGCTGGTTGGAAATGCACTGATAAATGCATTGATATGCACGTATGTCTAAATATTAATAAATTTGGATAAAATATGAAGTGCAGAAACATGTCAGCTTTAGTTCTTAATTATTTATCTCCGAGATAAAATGTTACATTTCTGTGTTCCACTGATTTTATGTTTCAGTTACCACACCAAAACCTTTTTTTTCCTACTCACTAAGTGTTTTGGTTTTTGAGTTATTTACTCTGAACCAATAACTCAATAACTTAATGGTTCAGATTTGATACGTTTCAGTTGTGTTGCCGTATTAAACAGAAATAAGTCATTTTAGAGTGTGTGTGTGTGTTGTGGAACAGCCCTCTATTGCTTCACCGTTATGTTTTTGTTTCGTTTTCATCGTGAGAACATGCAGAAAATACTGTGTGATTTGTGTTCTGAAATGTCCAGAATGTCGTAGGAACTATTAGAAAAAAAGGGAAATTTGAAGTAAATCCAAAGTTGAGAAATTAAAAACCTCTACCTTCATTCTTTTTCTGTTCTCTAAACTCCGTATCTAAACTTCTACACAATGACAAAGAAATAATTTCCGTGATCACAACCGAACTCATTTTTAAACGGTTAAAGTTTTGATTTCTGTAACGTAATTTCGTTTTAATTGGTGTGAAGTTTAAAACCCCCCACAATAACACACAAAGAAGTAGAATAAAGAAGAACTTTGGGCTTATCATCATCATCATCATCATCATCATCATGTTTCTAAAGGCCTCATTTAAAATGATGCTGCATCAACAGGCTGTGGGGTTAACGCATGAAGACGAACACTTTTGAGTATTTTCCTGACAAACGTCTGCTGGACATAATGAATGCAGTCACCTATCAATGCTGCTTGTGAGGATTAACCTCATTGTTATGACTTGGAGCGGGTGATTCCTCTGCGGCGGCGGCAGCTGTCGTCCCCGTAAGCAGCTCTGATGGTGAAGGTCTAAGAGCTAAATTGGCTTATAGGTCGGCTGTAGAAAGTAAAGCGAATCACATATTTATTTATTTATTGATCCGTTTAGTTTCCTCATTATTACACAGTTTCTTTGTGTGATTCTTTTGCTTACAGAAGCCCCTGAAACGTCCAGATGTAGGGTCCTGATTGATTGATTTATTTATTTTTTTTGTTTTTGTGAAGAGGCAGCTATTGTCTGTGGTGAATGGAGGGGATCCCAAGTCTGGAGTGTTGGGGGGACACCTGGCCTGCCCGAGTGCTTGATGATCTCTGAGAGCAGCTGGAAAAGCAGGAGGAGGTCGGACAGCGCACGCATTGTCAAAATCCCAGAGTGGGGCGCCATTTATTAAAAACAGAAAGCAAGTAATTGTGAAGCTGCTACAAACAGCAAAGAGGGAACAAAAACAACAAAACGAATCATTTCAGCAGCGATGAATTTGATCGTATGCTAGGCTTGTTTGAGAAGTTCACAGTAGGATAATATTGACTAAAAATACAATAGCATCTCGGTATTAACACAAACGTTTGAATCAAAAGCGCAAAAACTATGATCGGATTCTCGTTTAAAGCGGAAAGGCAACAGTAATTCCTACAGCTGTGAAAACAACATATTGAGGAATACAGTTTCAGTGAAGTGTGTATTTAGATGCACAGGCGTGAGCAGAAATGTTCAGTGTGTTGCCGCTGAATGAATCAGTTTGTATTCGCTGGTGTTGCTTTTCAGCGGAAGCAAATAAAGCGTCAGAAATGAAAGTGAAGAACTTGATCTGCTGGTGTGAAATTCACGCTGTTGACCAGTAAATGCTGGAAACGTTTGTCCTGGTGTAACCTCGGAGATCGAGCATGTCTCCGTTTCCGTCACGTTATCAGACTTTTACCTAACAAGGTTACAGTTTACTCTTTACCTTCAGGCTGCATCAAGATGTCTCTCAGTCTCAGAAATGCCCATCACTGTCAGTTCACCTGATTGTATAATCGTTACAGTCAGATCAAGTAAAACCATCTCTACAAATGCTGCTGCAGGCATATGTGTGTGTGTGTGTGTGTGTGTGTGTCTAAAGCTCAGTCCCTGAGCAACACTTACCTGATAGTCTCATCATTGTAATCGGATTACCCAAAGCCTCCGCCATAAATGACGCTGGAGGAGTTTGTGGCGAGCTCAGTGGCTGAGAGCCGCGTCTCAGATGAAGGCGCCGTCGGAAAACCGCGCCGGCGGAGTAGACGCTCCCCTCCTGCTTGTAAGCCGCGTGGCGTTGGCGAGCAGGAACGCTCGGTTCTGTGAGCTCTCCGGGTTGAACTCCTGTGTCTCTTATCCGCTGCAGGGCAGGCTGCTGTCCTGTGGGATGGATGACGGCCGAGGGCAGGACGACTACGAGGAGCGCCTGAAGGAAGTCTTTAACAGTTTCGACACCAGCGGCCGCGGCTCCCTGAGTCCAGAGGAGCTCTCCGACCTCTGTCAGTCTCTGCACCTGGACGATGCCGCGCCGACTCTCATCCACACTCTGCTCCAGAACCTAGACCACTTCACTGCCAGGGTGAGCAAAAATCCCTTTTGTTTCTCTTTCTTGCGAGTCGTTTATAGGTAGGTTTTTAAGCTAACCTTAGCAGCATTTTTGTAATTCATTTTTAGAGTTTAGATCCAACCTGACTGATTAAATTTAATCATAGACCCAGGCCAGAAAATTTAATTTTAGTTAAGATTTTACTGCTTCTGTTTACTATTACTATTATTTAAATAAGCAGTGTAGCTTTTCCCTCTTCTATTTAACATCTTCCAGCTCCGTCTTCTCGCTTGTTGTGAATCAGGTGCAGATCCTGATAGGATTCTGTCTCCACCGCTGCTCGAGCGGAGCGGCGTTAGCGCGCTGCGCTCGTTACGGCCTGCACCCTGCTTACTTTATTTATTTCCTCAACAGGTTGAACTCTCCATCTGCTCCTCTGTTTAGACCATAATAAGTAGATCAACAAACTTTACGTGGCGCTTTTTAAACGAGCGAACCCCGACATGACTATCAAGCAAATTAATCTAGCCCGAAATGAGTTTGCCATAAATCTAAAATCTAATTCATATTTGTGTTAAAGTTAAATCATAATGGTCTTAAAAAATTCCTTGTATGTAATCTGTTGGATGTTTCAGAAATCTTGCGTGAAAGTAGTTTCTCCTTCTCTGCATTAAGCACATCTCATCTTAATATGTTTGGTAAAGGTTTTATTGGCTGTAGTGGCCTTTCATTTGAGAGTTATTAGACAGGAAGGTGGGCAATGAGAGAGGGGCAAAGGTCATCAGGCCGGGATTCAAACCTGTGATGATCGCATCACCAACTCAGGCCAACAATTTTTTGTTGTTCTTTACCCCTGGACCACCACGGCACCCCAAGCATATCTAATCTTTTATTATTATTATTACTACGTGAATTAAACCCGAAGACATTTCTAATACAGTTTCATGTATATCAAGTGGATCAAAAGCTGTAATTCTCCACTTGTGAAAGTAAATCTGTTGGGTCTCACCTCGACAGTCCCGTCAGATTTACAACAAGCCCCAGTTCTGAGCGCCACACTGTTGGACAGCACATGTTTAAAATAAAAAAAAAAGTCTTCATCACTTCTTTTGCCTTCCTGAAGGAAACCCTCCATAATTGGCAGCTTACGCACAACCCCCTCGCCTTTTATACGTTCTGCTGCTTTGTTTGCCGTCTTGTTGAGAAAATCCCATTCAGCGCATCCATCACCCAGACGACCGCTCGGGTTAATCATTATTCACGTGTTGTGTTGTTTTTTTGGATTGTGCTCTTTGTGGGTGAATATATGAAGCAACAGCATGAGTTGAATATGAAAAACTCAGTGCGTGTGTTGACTGATTATCCTTTATTCATTTTAATCTCCTTGGATGAAACATGAGTGTTTTTTGTTTTTGTTTTTGTTTCTTCCAAAATGCTTGCCTCCACACTTTCTCCTTGGGTTTTGCTTGTGTATAAGCGTGTTGGAGACGGGTGGCTATTGTCTCTCATGTGCGGGTGTGTGCGGGCGGGGGTGAATGTTAGGTGAACCGATCGCCCGACCGCAACGCCCCACAATGAACGCCCAAAGAGGAGGGGGGGAGAGAGAAAGAGAAAGGACCCCTGAAAGCGCCAGCCGTCGGCCTCGGAGGCACAAAGAAAATCGGCGTATTCAGGGTTGGCAGCTGCTGATTGTTGAAGTGTGACCTCTGCTGCTCCTGGCTGAAGCATCTTCCAGACAGTCAGACACGTTTCAAGGGAATTACGGCCCGGCTAAGGAATTTCGATCGGCTTTCTCTTGCAGAGTTGCATCGCTTAAATTCTGGCGCAATCTTGAAGTTTATTTATAGCTACTGCTATACGGCAGACTTCTCAAGAAGCCTTCAAAGCTCCATTTTTCTTCTTTGTTTTGCTTATTTGTTGCATTTAATCAACGCGCTAAACTTCCAATGCGCGCACAACTCTGGTAACTTCACCTTAGGCGTAAAGCAACCAGAGTTCTTCTGAGTAATTTCCTGTTTTTGATCGAATTCCCTGGATTCAGTAACAATAAATAAATAAAAAATTGAGCAGCATTTAAGAACACAACAAAGATTTCAGGGAAAACGAGGAAAAGCACGCAGAAGCTGTTTGTGCTTCTTCAGGAATGTTTTGCGAGCCGAGTTCGTCTCATCGATGCATAAATGCTGCATCACCTGCTGCCTTATCACCTGAGTCCAGTCCTATTGGTTATCCCCATCATTCAGGCACATGCAGCCCTGCCCGCACCGCACCGTCTAGTTTTAGTGCGAGATCAGACTGCGAGCAGCGTTTAGTGGGAAGTTTGCATAGAAAAATTCAGGCACAATACAAACTGATTTGTGGGAGTACATTTTCTGAAGGCGATGGCCGCCGTCCTCGCAGTTCGCTCGCTGTCGTGTCTGAGTCAAATTCTGACTCGACGGGGTTAAAAATGCCTTGTGTTTTGACATATTTGATTCTTATTCTCAGGTCGACTTTGACCAGTTCAAGCACGCTCTGATCCTGGTTTTGTCATCGACCATTGAGCCTCCTCAAGCCGAACAGGAACCCTCGCCAAAGCCAGGTAACGTCTTTATTTAGAACAGCCTCAAGTTAAATATTGACCTCAGAGACTCTAAAAGTGGAGAAGGTGCCTGCTGAGGCGGAGCAGCCCTCATGCTGACTCAGCTGCACATCTCCGGCCATCTAGCTGACTGTCGTGTTTGCTCGACTTCTGCCTCGCTTGTCTGCTGTACTTGATGCAAAAATGATTTCAGGTCCACATTGTCTCACTTTGTGCCGACTGTCTCGGTCAAGGATCGATTTTTTTTTTGTTTTATTTTATTTTTTAATGTTGTGATGAGTAATATTGACAATCACGTCTTGAACTGCTAGAGTAAATACAGTCCTGTCAAGTGTCACGTCTCAGTGCGCCTGCTGACCTGTAATGCGATGCGAGCGTCGCTGAGAGAATGGGAACACCTTGGTCTNTCGCTGAGAGAATGGGAACACCTTGGTCTAAAAGCATCATTTGGTTTCTGCTTTTTGCAGAAGCTGTCAGCTTTAGAGAAGTGGCCACCTAAGGCGTTGGGTAAATATTAGTCACATGGGTTATTTTTAGCGTTTTTGTCTGCATTTAAAGCTGAAGAAGTGGCAATAAATAGATGGTTCTCTCTTAAACACCTCGGATTGGAAGGTCAAATAAAACATTTTCTACCTATAAACAACCTACCACTTTTATCAAAGAATATACAGCACTTTTTTTTTTCTTTTTAAGAAGAACAGGAAAAGCCAGATTGGTGCATCTGTATTTTCATCATATCTGGTTTTTATAAACATTTTTATTAAAAAAAAAAAAAAAATCAGAACGCTGTGCTATAAATTGCTACTTTTCTTGTCGCGTTCTCACCACAGAGTCTCCCGAAATCCAACCAAAGTTCGTGAAGGGCGGCAAACGTTACGGCCGCCGCTCCACGCCAGAGTTCCTGGAGCCCGTTTCAGACTTGTCTGAGGTTGCTAACGTTAACCCAGCCGACGAGGACGACTTGGAGGACAACTATGACTCGGCTGTTCCCAGGAAGCGTGAGGTAAACGGCTAAAGCTCCCCCTCCCCTCTGAACACATTTGGATGCCTTTCTTATCGCCTCCTGTCCTGTCCTTGCCTGTACTGCGTTAACACGGCAGCCTCTGCCAGGCGTTGAGGCGGTATTCTTAGCTAATCAGCTTAGCGTCGTTCAGAGTGGGCCTTTTAAAATGCGAGGTAGTCGCTCCAGCGCAGGATTCACAAGAGACACCGATTGCATAAGCGGCCGGTACTCTTCTGTAAATAACGTTGGCATAATTGCCGTTTCAAAAGCCGTGGATTATCAACACGTAACCGGTGTTGGAGGCATTTTTTTATGACCCGACGCTGGCCGCGTTGAGCTTTGAGTCGTGAGCTAGCATGTTTGGGTTGAATCTAGCTGCAGTTCATTGGTTATTCCTCAGGGGGACATGGATGCTGTGAGGGGTCTGCTCCATCTTTAATTTGAATAATTCAGATTTCTTTGCCAGAGGAGAGATCATTTGTGATGACAAGTACAGCATCATCTCCCACTAGATAAAAAGTTCCTAATTCTTTGCTTTGCTTCTGCCCAGTCAGAACCCAACTTATGTATCGTGCAACATGTGGAAAATTAAACCAAATTAGGCAAGAGTTTTGATTTAAAATGTCAGGAATGGTATAAAATTATAATCTACATATTCCTGTAGCATCCCGTTTTGACTCCGCCCCTGACGCCTGTCGACAAACACACACTGAGACGCTGAACTGAAGTGTGTCTCGGTGTTAACTACTCTAGGCTCCAACAATTGATGATGTCTGCCGCTGTGGGCCAGCAGATGGGTCTGGGTCACGGGGGAGGGGGGTGAGGGGTTGCCACAGAGACTGCAGACCTGGTGCTGTGGGTGGAGGAGGGTGGAGGAACAATGAGCTCCAGCGACCCCCACCCTCCTGGATGCCTCCACTCCATGTATCAAAATGCCACTCGCAGAATCCCATCTGCTCTCTGTTCCCGCTGTGACGGCTTCCCAAACAATAGAGGGCGACTCTGGGAGTAGATTTCAGCTCAGGAGGTCACACCTGGCCAAACTCCTTTTTAAAAGCAGAGGAATTTGTGTGAAATCAGTTGCGAGTGACAAAGGCAAATATGTGAAGATTAATTTGATTTACTTTTGTTTTTTCTGTCCCACTTCATATAGGGACCCAGACAATAGTTTTTGTCATTGATAATTTTATAACATTTAATACCATCAATATTTCCAGCACTTGTTCTTAGAGGGGAATTTTCAGGGTGTCCACACATCATTAAAAAGTCTTATATTATCGTGTCTATGTAGCGTCCATCATGTCTTCCTGATGGGACAGTAGACATCTTTCATTACTGGAGTCTATAAATGGGGTTGGCAAGTATAAGCCTTGACTTCAGCCTATTCATTTTTTTTGTTTTTGGTAAATTATTGGTTTGTAAAATAGTATTTTGTTTTGTTTCCTTTTTTTGTCATGTTGTAAATTTATTACATTTACAACTTGGTCTTAAAAGTTTATCTAAAATTAAGGCCTTAAAATGTCTTAAATTTAATTTGGCATTGTAATATTTTAATCACAGGTCTTAAATTTTGTCTTGACAGAATTGTTTAATCTCATATATTCTATGTATTTTATTTATTTATGTTTTTGTCACGGACTTTTCTGTCAGGCAAAATTTCAGCCACACTTAGACTCGATGCTAACATACCCTGGGTGGCTAGCGAGTGAGCTAATTAGCTAATTTTCTGTCTTTTTTTTTTTTTATTATTCTGGATAAGTGCAATTTCATCTACAGTTGGTTGGGAAAATTTTGCACATTTCTGTGGCGAAGTGAATTCAGTTCATAATGGTGTTAAAAAGTATTACGTTTTAGTTGGTGAAACATTTAGAAACCCAGACTTTTTGTGTTTTAATTTCCTCCGGCAGCGCTGGAATGCCCATGAAAGCAGCACAGAGGAGTACGAGGCGGAAGGTATGTCCGAGTCAGTCATTTCAGAAAGTTCCCCACACAGTGATGGTGCTTGTTCAGGACTGAATTTGCCTCCGTGGCGCAGGCCAAATGCATCTGTGGAACCCCGACGAGCCGAGCACGGCCCGGGGGTCCGTCGTTCCCCGCGTGGAAGAGCGGCTGCGTGAAGTGTGCGAGGAGCTGGCGATAGCCTGGGACGGATGTGCCGCTCACTCTGAACTGCTGGCCTTGTGTGAACATTTGGGTCTGGAGGTCTGACAGAAACCGAGGAGTTGAATGCTAATCCTTCAACTTTACAAATAAATTTCGTTTTAACTTATCTTAAACTTAGTTTTAAACAACTGTTTTTTTTTTAGGCTAACAGTGACGCTCTGCTCAATCTCACTGACGACGGAGTGATGAATGTCCAAGAGTTCGTCTCCAGGGTCGTGAACAACAAACCGCCAACTCCCTCCGCCTCCACTCCATACAGGCAACTTAAACGACATCACTCGACTCAGGTTGGTTCACCGACCAGAAGTGTTGGTACCAGTTGAACTTTTTCCACACCGCAGCCACAAGTCGTGATGTATTTTAAGGGATTACACAAACACAAACTTTTGCAGAATTTTAAGGAAAATGGTCAAAAGTTTTCAAAAGTATTTCCAATAAAACTCTGAAAAGTGTGGTGTGCCTATGTATTAAACCCCCAACAAAAGACTCTTTAACCGTCTTTTGCTTGGTCAATATGGCGAAGTTGAAAAGAGCGTTGTAGTGTCAGTTTTATTTGTCTTTTTCTATTAAATAAAAATACAAAAAACAATTTGATTCATTTGCTCAACTATGAACTTGACATGTAGTATTTTAAAGAAATAGATTATTCAGATTTTTAAAAAAATGTTAAATAATATTTTCCCTTATAAAAGAACTGCATATAGTTTCCTTTAGTATTTGGGTTGTTTTTCAGATTTTTGTCTTATTCTCAGGATGTGGGTCACTCATACAAAAAGCTCACTATATTTAACCCACTTTTAGCAATGAGTGCAGCCAAGTGAGTAAAAGTTGCTGGATGTGTTTTGTATTTAAAAACAAGCAGGTTTTATTAAAGCGAAGTCCTTTGTGTCTTACTTTTACATTCATTTTTGAAAGCCCGTGATTCAGTGAAAATCTCATTCTAAGAAAAACAAAATTTTAAATGCCCACATGCATCAACATAAACGCTCTATAGTTGAAACAGGCTGCATAAAATATAAGTTGAATACTCCCAGTACATGCCATTATGTGGTACAACCTGATGCTCCCACCACCACCGCGTTGTATCAGTTGGAGGTTTTGTTCAGCATCATGTGCAATGTTAGTTTTCTGCTTCACGTAACATTTTGCATGACTTGTCTGGTGTGTTTGGGTTTCGTGACGCTGTTTGTTCACTAGTGTTATGCAACAGGCCTCGAAGTTCTGGCTGCAATTAGACTAAATTACCCACAAACGGATTGGTTTGTGCTGGTTTGTCACATAAATCCAAATGGAGTACTCTGAAAGCTTTCACCAAATGTGAAAAGTAGTAAGACAGAAGCAAGCCTCCATCGTTTGTTTAAAAAAAAAAAAAGCTATAAATTGGATCTCTGTAGTGTTTGTAGGTCTAAGATGCGGTTTGGTTTCGGTTGCAGCCGTTCGATGAGGGCGGCCGAAGGATCTCGGCTCTGACCAGCACCATTGGCATGCGTCTGTTCTCGACGCTCGACGACGGCAGCGGCTTCACGCCGGCCGAATACGTCCTGGACGCCTGGATAGAGGAGGGGATAGAAAACAGCGCCGAGATCCTGCAGGTCCACACCGTAGTTTGACTCGGGCCATCTTTCTGAAACAAAAAAAAAATACAATTGTGTAAAAAAAAAAAAAAACTTTTTTTTTTTCCCCTTAGGTTTTGAATTTCAATCTAGAAGGAAAACTGAGTCTCGGCGAACTCACCGTGGCTCTCGAAAACGAGCTGCTCAGCACCAAGAATCAAGTTCACCAAGCAGCGCTAGCGAGCTTCAAAGCCGAGATCAGATACCTGCTGTGAGGAAGAGTCGCCGCTCGTTCACATCCACGAGACCGTTTTCATAATCTAGTTGAAATGAAAGCGTCAAAACTGCACGATGATGGATCTTGTTTCGTTCTGCTGACCCAAACCTGTGCGGCTCTTCTCAGGGAGCGAGTCGACAGAGAAATCCGAGAGAAGGCAAAACTCCAGTCTGATCTGGAAAAAGCGGAGAAGCAGAAGACTCAGCTCGCCACAGAAGTGGACGAGCATCACTCTGCGATAGAGCACACGAACAACCTCAACCTCAGGTCAGTCGTCGCCTCTGCTTTTGTTTTTTTCCTGACTAAAAGTCAAAACGTCGTAGACTTTGGAAATCAGGGCATCCATAACGTCTGCAAACATCTTGGATGTCATCCTAACTTTAGACCTGAAAGATTTCACAAACTATATATGAAAGTATAGTTAGCAAAGTGCATCTGCTCTTTCCTTGTGTGTTCTTTGGTTTTGACTCGTGCAGCAGGACTTATGCTTTTTTTTTATTTTTTTTTTTAGGTGCACCAGAACAATCAGTCGCTTCAGATTTAACATCTCTGTTTCACTTGTTTTTATAACTGTCCATAAAAGTGACATTGACTTGTAAAGTTCTTTATTTGAAGCAGAGTTGTGCAAGGCTTTTAAAGTGTCTAAATGAGCTCAAATTTTACTGTACAAGCATCCCAAGATAAATGAAATGAAATGAAATAAAATCCAGCTTTTATGGTCTTTCCTGTGGCACAGGAAATTAAGTTTGAAGCGCTCGGTTGGCTTTCTTTCAGAAATGACTCTTTATCGTACTGTTTTGTGGGATTTGTCACATGGAAACTCGTTTCTTTTTCTGTCCTAAATGTCCATTTACCCTTTTTGATTGACGTGGGCAGGAAGCTTGAGCAGGACTACAAGGAGAAGCTGATGGCCGTCCGGTCGGAGCTGACGAAGGAGATGGACCAGATGCAGCAGCAGGCGGGCCTGCAGCGCGAAGAACTGGAGGCGGAGATCCGGAAGATCCGGGAGGAGGAATCGTTACTCAGGGATCACCTCTCCATCTCGGTCAAGGTGCCGAAAGGCTGTCGAGTCGCGTTGTCGCTTTTTATTTTACATTCATCCATGAATTTAGAACAAAAAAACAAACGTAAACTGTTGTGTGTTTTCAGGAGAACAGGCGGCTTGAGACGGAATTGCTCGACAGCACTGAAAAGCTAACAGAGGCACAAAGCCAAATAGCCAAACTGCAGGAAAATTTGGAGAACATCATGAAAGACAAGGTGCAAAGTCCTTCTCGTTTTCCTGCTTTGATACTTCAAAGCTACAGAGTACATCTCCACGCATAACATATGTGGAATATCGTTCCAGTTTGGAGACCTGGACCCCGGCAGCGCCGACTTCTTTCTCCAGGAGGAGCGAATCAAACAGCTGCGCTGCGGCTACGAAGCACAATGCAGGGTAAACCGCCCCGTACGCTTGTTGTCCCGTCGGCTTAAAGCCAAATTTATTTTCATTTAACTCCTTCCTGCTTCACGCGGCAGGAGCTGCGGGACCGTGTCGACGAGCTGCAGTCGGAGCTGCGGGAGTTTCACAGTCTTGGCCGAGCTCACGAGTCTGGAGGCAAACCTCTGTCCGAGGAGCTGGAGAGCAAAAGCCCCGGCACCGAGTCCGACCCAGGTAGTCATGGGAAACAAACCCTCATCCTCCGGGGCTAAACGCAGACTTTGCTATGTTTGTATCGCGAACAAACGTGATGTTTACAGCAGGAATGCTGTTGGGAAATTTTCAAGCATTCATACATCTTTAAAACAAACTGAGCATTGGTAAGCTGTAGCAACGCAGCAGCTGATTTACTGCATTAAATGACAGTTTTTATTTTCCTCTGCTTTGATTATTGAAGCTGATTTATTCATGGTTTACCTGCTTCATGTGTAATATGGATTTTACCACGCCATTTTGTAGTACTATTGTGAGAGTGATACATTATGATAAAAAAACTATTTATTACTAATTGTTTAGGTAATTGTGTGGCTGTGACGGCGTGGAACAGCATCACAAACACAAATTTATCGAGAGAACAATCATCCGAAATGCTCACGATAAATGATGAACGATGTGATAAATGCCCACACCCGGCTGGACACGTTGCTTATTGTCGATCTAACTCCGTCATACTGACACCAGCCGATCATGTGACCGCCTGCAGGTATCGGTCCAGATGAGGTCCAGCCTTTCAGCATGAGCCTGGAAGCTGAGATGATGCTGGAGCAGCTGAAGGAGCAGTACCTCCAGGAAATGGAGCAATTGCAAAACCAACTTCAAAGCAAGGTTCGTCATCCATTACTGCGTTTATAGAGTCTTCTGTTACTGCTGTTTTCAGCTGGGCTGAAGTCTGGAAGCTTTAGAGTCTGGAAAATTATGTAATTAGATTTTTTTTTCTGGATTGCAAGTACAAAAACTGTCTGTCTTCAAACTGTTTTTTTTTCTATTGAATTCAATGTATTTATATTGCATAAATGTATAACACATAATTTCACGACAGTTCAAGGAAACGATTCAGTCCAATTGTACATGTATTTCTCTATTAAACAGTGCAGCCAGGTTCTGTATACTTTTCAAATGAGTTTAAAAAGTTTCTCTGTTGAAGCTCAGCAGACATGATGAACTTTAGGGATTTTTGTACTTCAAATAAAGAAATGAAAAGGCTTTGAAATATGAAGAATGTGTGAAATTTTGTCATAAAATATGCAAGAATCCCTTTTTTCTTTTTTTTCCTGTTCAGATCACTGAATTTGAAAGGACTGTGGAAGAGCAGGAAGCGACCCACAAGGACCAGAAATCTGCCCTGATCCTCCAGCACCAGGAGGAGGCCCGGGGTCTGAGGGAGCAGCTGGCCGGAGCTCAGAGCCACGCAGAGCAGCTTCAGAACCAGCTCCAGCAGGCGGAGCAGGACCGGACCCGTCTGGAGCAGAAGCAGGCCGCTGAGAGAGAGGAGCTCCAGAACCAGCAGGAAGACGAAGCCGCAAACCTCAGACAGCAGCTCCTGGAAGCTCACACTCAGATCGCCGACCTGGAGGACCAGCTGAACTCTCTGGAGAGCCAGCAGGCAGAGATGGAGGAAAACCTCCTGGCCAAGACGGAGGAGCTGAAGAACCAACACGCTGCGGAGGTCAGCAAGCTGACGGAGGAGCTGACACGGCTGCAGCGGCAAAAGGACGAGTCGGAGCGGAGGTTACTGGACGACTGGGAGCGGGAAAAGAGAGTCCTGGAGGAAAGCCACCAGAACAAACTCCAAGTCCAGCTAGAGGAGGCGAAGCTGCTGTTTGAGAAGGAGCAAAGCGAAACGGTGAAGACGTTGACGGAGCAGTGGCGGGAGGAGAGAGCGCAGCAGGACGAGCAGAACAGCAAGACTCTGCAGCTGCTGCTGGAGGAAGAGATGCTGCGACTGGTCAGGGAGCAAGAGGAGAAGGAGGACCAGCTGAGGGAGCGCTGGGCGAGCGAACGGGCGCTGCTCGAGAAGGAGAGGCTGCAGCTGCAGGAGCAGCTCCAGCAGAGGGAGAGGCGGCTGAAGGAAAACTGGGAGAGGGAGAGGCTGCAGCTGGAAGAGGACTACGAAGGGATGATCCAGGAGAGGCTGAAGGAGGAGAGAGAGAAGCTGGAGGCCGAGAGAGAGGAGGACGAGAGGAGGACGGAGAAGCTGATGGCGGAGGAGAGGGAGCGGCTGGAGGAGAGACACGGAGCGGCCCTGAGGGAGCTCAGCAACAAGCATGCCGAGGAGAGGGACGCGCTCAGCGCAGCGCTGGACCGACTGAGAGAGGACATCGCCACAGAGAGGTGAGACCTGATGGTTGAAGTTTGACTGGGAGTTTTTAAAAATCAACAGAGAAGTTTGGACCGCGGCTTGTAAAAGTTTTCGTACGTCTTTGTAACGTTACAACCAGAGATGCTAATGTAGTTGAACTGGATTCCATCAGATGGACGAACTAAAAAGTAATCCACAAATGACCCGTTTTCAACTCTGGGTCAGTACTTCATAAAACCAATCGTTTGAGGTATTTATTGTTTTTGAAAAAGTAATTCAGGCTCAGTCAGATTGGATGGAAAAGTTCTGTGAATATCAACGTCTACATGGCAAAAC
Source organism: Poecilia formosa (assembly GCF_000485575.1). Taxonomy (NCBI): domain Eukaryota; kingdom Metazoa; phylum Chordata; class Actinopteri; order Cyprinodontiformes; family Poeciliidae; genus Poecilia; species Poecilia formosa. The sequence goes on from NW_006800070.1 coordinate 721,036, forward strand.
AAATCTTACCGAGTGCTTTTGGTCTAGCTTCTACGGCAAACATGTTGGTCCACTTTAAATAAGACAAAACTAGCCGACAGAAACATTTTCATCTGGAAATGTCTTTTCAGTAATGATGGAAAAAGTATTAGTTCCACTGGCAGATTATTTTTCTCACAACATGAGGAAAATGTCTTGTTATAAAATGAGATAAGTAATTAGACTGAACAATTTTTTTTACAGCCAGTGTAAAATAAACAATGAAGAAACTGACAATGACAGTAAGTTGGTCATGCATGTAAAGAAATAAACTGCAACAAAAATCTTCTTTCAGGTAATTCAGAAACTCTAAATATGATGTAAAATAAATAATAAAGAATGACGCTGCTCAGAGCACGAAGCATAGAATTAGACAGAGCAGATCTGCACTCATGGACGGGCACGTTGTTACGATACCCGATCCAGAATCTTTCAATATCGGGACGATACAGATATCGATATCGGATCGGTGCATCTCTATATTAGGTGTTCAAACATAAACATCCAAATGTCTATAAGATGTTTTTGTTTGTTTGTTTTTTTTGCTATCTAGACATAAAAACAAAGCAGACAAATGTCTTAAATTGCTGCTGTAACAAACATTGAATGACCATGTACAGGAAGGAAGTTGAGCTCAGCTTCACCCAGAGAATCAGAGAAGCAGAAGATCGATTCTCCTGCGATCAGGAGTCTGCAGCGGAGCGCTTTCAGGCCCAACTCCTCGAACTCGAACGGCGCCACCAAAGCGAGCTGACGACCCTCTCTGAAAGCCACGTCGCGCAAAAGCTGCACTGGGAAGCAGAAATGCAGAAAGTTCTAGAGGGCGCGGAAGAACAACGGAAAACAGCAGAGGAAGCCTCAGCGCAGGAAAGAGAGCGACTCGATCGGGAGTGGGAAAACGAGCGACGAGAGCTCGAAGGCGTCCATGGCGAAGAGATGGAAGCACTGAGAACGGAGAACGAGCGACTCCGTAACGAACTGGAGGACGCTCTGAGCGCGGCCCAGAGGAAGGAAATCGAGCTCAGCATGCAGCTGAACGACCTGCACGGCCGGCTCCAGGAGAAACGCCAGCTGCTGGCCCGGTCCGAGGACAGAGTCCTGCAGGCGGAGCTGCTGCTCAGTCAGACGGTGGAAGACTTCAAGCAGGAGAGGGCCGAGCTTCTCGGCAGCAACTCGGAGCTGCAGGCGAAACGCGACGAGGCGCTTTCCGGTGCCGAGAGGCTGGTCGCCGAGAGGATGCTGCTGGTAACCGAGCGCGACGACTTGCAGGTGAAAGTCGAAGAACTGGAGATGCTTCTCAAGCAGGCGGTGCTGGACTTTGAGCTGGAGCGGAAGGAGATCCTGGAGAATCTGGCGGTTCTGGAGGAGAAGCTAAGAGACGCTCAGAAAGTCGAGGCGCTCAGATTGGACAGAGTCGTTCTTAGAAGCAAACTGGAGGAGCTGCAGGTTGTATCCAGTACAAACGGAGAGGAATCAAACGGTATAAATGTGCTTATAAAGAATCAAGACGACGAATCTTGTCGAGCTCAGTCCAATCAGGATGAAGACGTATTAGGGAGATGCATAAATGCTGATCAGGAACTTGACGACGGCGATTTTGCCACCATTGACGATCAAGCAGACGAGCAGGACGGCCAAGACGGAGCGAATGAAAACCAGGAAAACTGTTGCGCTTTCAGCGACGACAAAGTTGGTGATTCTCCTGATCAGAAACGCGATTATTTACTTGTTAAAAACAAATGCCAACCGGTTTCCCACGAGAGTCGGGGCGAGGACGCCTCCCCGCTTCAGGCGTTTGTTGACAAAGATAAAGCAGCTGCTGAATGGCCCGAGCAGGAGACCGAACCACAAGAGGTCGGCGGAAGCTGTCTGCACGGAGATCAGCAGCATCATGAGACTGGGGCTGTGGGTTTAATGCTGCGGGAGGTGGCAGGTGATCCAGCTGAGATTGATTGTTTATCAGATGGCTCTCGCAGCCAACAGGAAGGGGGTGAAAACCAGGACAAATCTGTGGGAACCGTTGGAGCGTTTGACTGCGAGAACAAGGAGAGTCCCGCTCTGAACCTGCAGGACTTGTATGACACGGCCAGGGAGGAGAATGTTCTGCTGCACGAGAAGATCGCCCTGCTTCAGCAGAAATCCGAAATACTAGAGAGTCTGCTGGCGCGCCACAGCGAAAAGCTGAAAAGCAGCCGCCAGGCTCTGGAGGAAAACTACAAGCTCAAAGTGCAGGCGGTGCTGCTGATGGAGCACGTGAGGGAGCTGCAGGCGAAGAGCCTGAGGATGGCCGACCTCCAGATCCGGTACGAAGACTGCGCATGCGAAAACGCCAAGCTGAAAGACCAGAACGAGGCGCTGGAGAAGCGGGTCTGGAGCCTGGAGAGCAGGCTGGACGTCTTCCGCGAGTTCGGCGACCGGCGCGCCTCGCTGGTGGACGAGATCGGCAGGATGAGGGCGGAGAACGTCGAGCTCTTTCACCTGCTGAGCCAACTGGAGCGGCAGGAGGACGGGCTGTCGGACTCGGACGCTGACCCGGCGGAGCGACGCTCGGACGAGCTTCCTCCGCAGCCGGTGGAGAAACCCCCGGCGGGGTTCGACGTCGAGGAATGCTGCAGGGAGTTCGAAGAGCAGAACAGTGAACTGCGCAGGACCATCGCAGAGCTGCAGGACGAGTCGCAGATGATAAGTGAAACCACTCGAGCTCATAGGTAAAGCGGGAGGAAAAACTAGGATCCCGAGTGGCGCCTGCTTCCCTGTCCCACTAGTGGGTCTGATGTTAGATCCACTCTCAATGTTTCCCCTCCCAGTCACAACGTAGAGCCACGTCCCCTGCCTGTGAAGGTCGAGATTACTTGAGCTAAGCTGCTTTCGTCCTCGTAAAACCCCATCCTGAGTCTTTGAATTCGCCGTATGTGTTCAACACGAAGCTTACTTTGATTTAACGTCTTGTAACATGAGTTTCTAATGACGTCCATCTTCCTTTAGATACAAAGCTACTCGACTAGCAGAGGAAAACGTCTGTCTGCTAAAAAACATCGCTGCTCTGAAGGAAGGAGACTTGAAGGAGGCCAAGGACGAGTTGATGTGAGCCTCTTTAATAAGATATTTTCATAGGGTCTTAGAATTTGATCGTGGTATTTTGTGGTACTGTTGCAATGACAATAAAAAAAAAATCATAAAAATGTATTTAGTGCTTCTTTTTTACGGCAGCTGAGACTGTGTGGCACAGCATTCATAGCCCCACAGTTGTTCAAAATATTCCCATTTAAAACAAAAGATAATGTTGCTTTTATTGTAGGGCCTTGAAGTCCTCCTCTTCTGACGGGAAATATCATCACTTTCCTGCTTTTATTTTTATTTTTCTCATTTGCAGACAAACCTTGGAGGATTTGGAGAAAGAGAAGCTCACAGCTCAACAAGCCGCCGACAGTTTCAATAAACAGGTAACGGAGTACGTTTCCGAACGAGAGAGAGAGTCTGTCGTCAAGAACCGTTTTACTGTTGATGGATTTCAAGGGTTTGACTCGTCTCCAGATTTCAGAGTTGCATTCGCAGAGCCAGCGGCTGGAGGACGACAACGGGCTCCTGGCGGAGAAAAACGCCCAAAGCGTCGCCGACATCGGGAGCCTGCGAGAGCAGCTGGCGGAGCTGATGAAGGAGAACAAGACGAGGGAGGCGCTCCACTTCGAGGAGAAGACCAAGGTCGGCAGCACGCACCCCGCTCCCCGTCCTGCAGTTGAGCCTGTCGGTAGCTGGTAGTTGATTGGTGGTTGTTTTGTGCTAGATGGCAGCTTGTGTGTCTGCTCTGGAGGCAGAGTTTGACAAAGCTCTGAAGGAGTCCGCTCAGCTGGAGGAGAGAAATGGCCAGCTCTCACAGCAGCTGTCTGGCCTCAGGGAGAAGGTGAGCGGCTTAACGTGGGCGAGCCGGTTCGCTGGGAGCTGAACACGAACGCACGCCACACTTTTCAGATCCGTATGTGTAGAATGGCATGAAAACCGTTTCCTCCCACCGTACGACGACTTGTTTTTGTTGTGAAATGACAAAAATGTCACTGCACTCGTATTTGCATTTTCTAAATGTTCTTAAAAGTTTTGAAAGAACAATCAGGGAAACTTTTTTTTTTTTTCCCCCACGTCAGGCCTTCCAGGTGGGATCGATGGAGACTCAGCTCAGCAGTCTGGTAGAGGAGTGCAGGACGGTGGACAAGGAGAGTGCCGGTCTGCGCAGCCAGCTGGCTAAAGCTCAGGAGCAGGCAAGAACCAAACATCCACAACACTGAAAACCCCCCACAAAATCCAAGTATCTTTGGTCTGGTTTCAAGTGCAAACATCTTAGTTTTATCTTATTCAAGTGTACTAACTTACTAGTACCTTTTCAGCAGGAAATGGGAGTTTGTTTTAAGTCAATAATCCCATAATACTGATGGAAAAGTGCTGGTTATAAGGGAAATAATCTGCCAGTGGAACAAGACATTTTTCCCCTTTATAAGCTAAAATATCTTGTTCCTCTGGCAGATTATGTCACTTATAACCAGCACTTTTTCATCAGTAATAAGGGATTATTGACTTAAAACAAACTGCTATTTACTGCTGAAAAGTTAGTAGTAAGTTAGTTTTATCTTTTTAAGTATACTAAGATGTTTGTACTAGAAACTAGACCAAAAATCCCTAATAAGATTTTCTTTTTACCAGACGAATAACGAAGTTTTGACGTTTAAGTAGGTTTAGCTGCAACTTTAGTTTAAAAATAAGCCACATTTCACCAAGTTTAAATCACTTAACAGAAAGTACCGTCTCTACATGAAGAAGTCTAAGAGTTTTGAGTTGGAAAATGAATCTTGAACTTGTCTTCCCACCCCCTGCAGCTGGTATCTGCAGATGAAACCTTCAAGGTGGTGAACAGGCAGAGCGCCCGCCTGAAGTCAGACCTCCGTGTTCTGCAGCAGGAGAGGGATTCCCTGAAGCACGAGGTCGCAGTGCTGCACAAGCAACTGCAGAATGCAAACGAGAAGGTGAGACTTTGTTTTTCTGTCTTTTTTTTTACAATGTTTAGCAAAAAACAGAAGTGCAAAAGTGTGATTCTTTTTTTTTTTTTCTTTTTTTTTAATATCAGAACCAAATTTTGGAGAGGGCCCTGCACTCCGGCGGCCTGCAGAGTCAGAGCAGGAAGCCGAACAGAGAAGATCTTTCCTGGCTGATGGAGCAGGAACAGCAGCTGCTGAGGCAAGAAAACGAGAAGCTTAAAGCTGAAGTCCACAGCATCAGCAGCGACCTCGTCCAGTCCAGAGAGAGGGTGAGCTGACACCAGCAAATAACGAGAGTTTAATGTAAAATAAAATAAAAATCTGGATGAATTGATCTTTGTAGTGTTTAAATTTCTGAGCTTGTGCCTTTCAGATCCGACAGCTTGACGCAACGATCCTCTCGCTGAGCAAACAGAAACAGCAGAGCCATTCCTCCTTCCTGAAGGCCTTGGAACAGGAGAACTTCTTCCTGAAACAGGAGCTGGAACCAAAAGCCGAGCTGCCACGGGTGAAGATCCGACTCCTTTATTTGCTCCTAAAGCGGTCTGATGAAGCAGCAGCTTCCTGATGTCTATTAAATTTGTTTCAGGGCTGCGATGCTGAGCAAAGCCACGCAGAACTGGACAGTCTTCTGCAAGAAAACAAGTCACTCAAGACACAGGTGGCTCGAATGTCAACACACATGGAGGTAAACCCAGAAAACATTTTCAAAAAGTGACTTTTATTTCATTCCTCCCTTATGTGAGTTGTACAACAGGTTATTAGGGAGTTTGTTTGTTTAATTGTGAGAATGTAGTCATAAATATTGAGTGGAAAAGATGCAATTTTACCAGAAGAAAAAACATCTGAAATTATAAGAAAAATGTTTAATAAGGAAAAAGCTTCGTTATCAGGGTCTGACATGACCAGCTCAGTAAATATTTCTACAAAATACACATTTGTTTGCATGATTGTTTCAAAGTCCTGCTTCTGATAATAATGTAATACTGATGTGTTAGAATTTTTTTTATGGCATATCTACTAAGCATTAATCATTATGTGTAAAACTTATACCAAAGTATAACTTCACAAAATGCTCAAAATTCCTCATTATATTTTATTTTATTTTTTGTGTTAGCATTCGTTGGTGGAAAAACAAATCCAGATTTCCTAAAAAACAAAATCTTCAGCACTTTGTTCAATGCTTGAAAAGTTTCGTTGAAATGTATTTTTTGTTTTGTTTTTTGTTTTTAGGAGTTACTCTACTATATTATTCTCTTTTGCTTTCAGTCGTTTCACGCGCAGTACGGCGGACATCTTCCTCCATCGCCTCAGAGGGGGCTGAGGGGACAGCAGCGTGGTGACGACCCAGACAACATGCAGGTGAAGCAAAATTAAAACTTAGAATCATGTCCAAAAGTCTCGATTAGACGCTGCAATAAGAAAAACACAGAGACCTTCGGCTCGCATCTACTTTGCAGCAAATGTAGAGCTATCCAAACTAGACGGTTTAGCACCACTGCATCGTTGTACAGTAAATAATGCACTACTTCCATCCTCTTTCATTTTCTATCATTCTGTTTTTACTTTTTGCCACTCTGGTTATTTGTAAACTTGCTCTGTCAAAGGGGAACCTGCGCACCGTGTCTTACTGTGGGTCATCTGTTGTCATGGGATACAGTGAAAGTCAAAGCTGTGTTCAATCCATTGAGGTCGCTCACTTCAGCTGCTTAAAAATTATGCTAATGTTTTATAAAATAAATAAATGAATAAAAATTACAGATCACGAACATTGCTGCCAAATGTGCTGGAAATGACTGAGCAAAGGTCGCCCAGGGTGATGATAGTTTTTCTAGAATTTTGTTGGAAGCTTTGTATTTAAAAAAAAAAAAAAGTTTTATACAAAAGAATACAAACCCCTTGGAAGTTTTTCTCAATAAATTGCTTCCCAGTCTTTTGTAGCTTCTAACAGGTTTCCCCTCATCCATTTTCTTATCATTTGTAACAATGTTTCCTGGAAAAGACATCCCCCACAGCATGATGCTGCCACCACCAGATGTGGCGGTGTGTCCAGAACGCATTTTTTTGGGGGGGGGTGAGGGGGAGTTTGCATTTCAGACTCATCAGTGCAGTCAACAACCAGGAAATACTTTGAAGTTTGCGATTGTAACGTGAATAAGCCCATCGGGTGTGAATACTTTCGCAACACGTCACATGTTGCAAAAGATGCGACGTGTTCTAAAAGATGGCTGAAAATGCAATAATTTTCCTATCAGTGTAATTTTTCAGACATCTGAGCTGAATGATTTCTGTTCAGTTTTGGTTTTTTCCATTTTATTTTTTGTTCTTTCAGCTTAAATGCTGGGATCTCTGTGTTCTTTTTTTTATTATTATTATTTGTTGCTGCCGTCACACACATCACTATCCCAGCATCTTGTCTGTTCTCATGCCACACATGTAGTGTTTACTTTCTGGGTTTGGTGTCCAGTCCATTCAGACTGTTTGTGTCCCAAAACTTACTGTTCTTATTTAAGTTTCCATCTCTGGGCTGAAGGAGTTGAGCTGCGGTGATCATCTGGGTGTGGTCCTGGTTCCTGTTTATTTTTGTTGTTGTTGTTTCTGTCAAGCTAATAACATTAGATTTATGACTCTGATCATAAGCAAAAAAAACAAAAACAAAAATGTGTAACTCTGTATACTGCAGACCTTTATACTAAAACTGAGTTGTGTTAAGGCTTCATCTATGTTCAGATAATATAACTATGAACTTTTGACAGTGCCTTGCAGAAGTATTTATCTCTTAAGCCACAAAAATATAATGTAATATATAATTAGGATTTTAAATGATCCAACACAAGAGAGTGGATGCATCTCCACTTTTTAAGTAGTTAGGTGGTTTCTAAGCTTTTTGATGAGATTTCCACTCCACACTTTTCAGATTTTTTTGTAAGACAGTGAGAGCTAAGCTTTCTCTTCTGTTTCACTTTGTCTCGGTAAATCACACCAAACGCATAAAAATGTGTGTTTGTTGAATAATGACCACAAAGTAATACAATTCAGAATAAATGAATACTCTGTGAGGCACTCGGGATCCAATGCCATCATTACTGGAATTATTATTGTTTTTCATAGTTTCATGGATTTTTTTTTTCTGTTTTTCTAGTTAATAGAATAGATTTATAGTTAACACATCTAGCAGACCTAAAAAAAACTTGTAGACTGTGTGTGTGTGTGTGTGTGTGTGTGTGTGTGTGTGTGTGTGTGTGTACCAGGTTTTCATATCCTTATGGGAACCTATTTTTGTATACAATGTGGGGTTATGGGGACCATTGCTCCTTGTGGGGACATTTTCTTGATCCCCATGAGGGAAATTGTTGTTTTTTAGATTAGTGGTTAGTCTGTGATGGTTTGGTTCAGGGTAAAGGTTAAGATGAGGGTTAGATATGTGATGGTTAGGAGTATGGTAAGGGTTAGGCTGTAGAAATTAATGGAAGTCAATGTGGAGTCCCTGCAAGTGATGAAAACATGACTGTGTGTGTTGAGGGTTGGAGGAGAGGGTAGACCTCTGGTGAAGTGTTCCTGCCTTTTCTCTCCAGGGGGCGCCGCCGGAGCAACGGGTTGCTCACGCAGACAGCTGCAGGCGGATCGGTGGATTGTGACAGCCGCCGCTTTCCCCCGCGCTCAACTTCTTTAACACTTCTCTTCTCTTCTGACATATTTGAAGTCAGAGCATTAAATGTGATGCTCTCCCACATCCTGAACAAATGTGCCTGACTGAAAAGGCACAAAGGTGCGATTCTGTTTCTCCGCTGCTAGGGGGCAGAAATGAGCAAAGGGAGATCCTGCCGGGGTATTTTTGTTTATTTTTTATTTTTTTACCAAGCAATGTGAATTTAGAACAATGACACTTAAAGCTATGTTTACCAGACATATTTTAGAAAATGTAACTTTTTCGACAGATATTGACTGTTATAGTTTACTAAATTGGGTTGATTGCAGGGAGTTTTGATGTTGTATGTGTGGGAAGTTTCATTAGAGCACTTTTACTCTTTGTAATAAATGTGACCGGGTATTTAAATCCTCAGAGGCTAAATGGTGTGGATATTTGCCTTATTATTATGGAGAAAAGTTACGTTTTAGGTGCATTTTGTGCCCTCTAAGCCTCTTCATTTAATCACCCGACATGTTACTGTATGGTGTAAGACTCCTGGTGTTTTGTTTTCTTTCTGTTTAAGCTAGAAATGTTCACATGTCAGACAATAAATGTAGCTAATTATGTTGTGGACCTGTTTTTGTTGCTGCTGCGCAACCAAAGTGAAGTTTTTCTGTCACACGTTTCTTTCACTTACTATTTTTGTAGTATTTATCTTTAATTGGTGTGCCATCATTGCCCTATTTATTTTTTGAGTTGTCACTTTTTTTTCTCCTCCATGTTGTATGGTTATTTATTTTTTCTTAAGTTTTATTTATACATTAAATTATTGATTTATTTTTTTTGTAGGCATATGTGAAATTTTTTTAAGCATATTTAATTTTAATTTATTTTCAAGGGATCACTTTTAGAATTGTACCGAAAATCATCCTCTGCAAAAATCAGTTGGAAAATAAAGCAACCATGTCGCAAAAAAAAATCCAAATGTCTGCATGTTGTTTTCTTCTTCTAGTCACACGTCTTTATTTATCACAACTTTAAAAATGAAATAAAAAATCACATTTTGCTACGTCTGCATTTTCTTGACTATATTTCTGGCTGTCTTCTCACCAGGATGAACGAGAGAGGAAGATGAAGAAGATGGAGGAACGCATGAGAGAAATCGAACTTTCACTCCATAACGTCAAGCTGCTGCTGAAGGAGAAGGTGACTCAGCTGAAGGACCAGGTATGTCATGATCATCCTCAAAAAGTGGCTTCACATACCGGTAAAACCAACTTTTATAAGCTAAAATTAAGAAGACGGAAAGATGGATGAATAAATTCTAGTGAGCTCCTTTGTAGATGCTTGTGAAAATGTTTGGGCTTTTTTTTTTTCTTCCAGTAACTGAAACTTTAAAAGTCAGTCAATTTTATTAATGAGAGATTAAAGGTTGTTTTTCAGGCTAAATATAAATCCAAACTACTTTTTTTTAAATAAAATGTTTCCATCATGTTTTACTTGTGAGAAGCTTTTACACCACATTAATATTAATATGTTCTATTTACACTTTATTTGAAAGTTTGACTGGCATAGAAAATAGTTTGTTTTTCTACCAATTTATCTGTGTCCACCTACTTTCCAAACAGAAAATCTTTTAACACGCGACCGGTAAATCAATTCATTTCTCCGACTCTTGCAGCTCCACAGGAACGGCAAAGCAGACGTGCTGATCAAGGACCTGTACGTGGAGAACTCTCAGCTGATCGAGGCTCTGGAAATAACGGAGCAGCGGCAGAAAATCACAGAGAAGAAGAACTACCTGCTGGAAGAGAAGATCTCCAGCCTCAACAAGATAGTGCGAGACCTAAACCCGTCGACGCTCTCGTCGCTGCCGTACAACTACAAATGCCTGTAACGCGTCTCCTGAAACACTCGGCTCATTTTGAAGGAGTTGGTCGTGCCAACTTTGATTAGGCACTGAACGTATGCGAACTACAGGGACACTTGTGCAACAGATGCAGGACAATTGGAGGGCTCAGACTTATGTAAACGTCGCTGCTAAATATGCAGGATCTCCATTTGTTTTATTCTTAACCGCAGCAGGTCGACAGACTTGAGTTTTTTTATTAACCAAATGTGAGGTCAAACGGTTGGCTAGTCATTTATTTTGTAGTGATTTTATCATTTTAAAACTATTTTTAAGCTGAAAAGTTGGCTACAAATAGGAAAACAATCCCACCTTTGCATACTCTGTACCATCTCTGTCCAAAGAGAAAAGCAACATTGATGTAAAATGTGTGTCTGTGTTGGTCCTGTAGACACAATGTTAGGAACGAACAGGAAGTAAAATCATGGACAGAATCATCAGTTTTGTAATGCGGACGATGTTTTTGCTTTTTATTTAACACTACCTGAAACTATGTGGACTATAAAAGTCTCGTGTGGCAATACTTAACGTTTATTTAATTATAATTAAGGGGGAAAAAAATGCAATAATCTGTTGCAATATGTAAAGTTGCCATCATGAATGTTTTTGAGCTGAAATGGTCTGTTACAAGTGCAAATAAAATGTATAGCATTCTGATAGTTTGTGGTCATTTTCTTCCTGATTCGAAATGCGATTCTCGTTTTTCTTCTTCTGCTGTTTAACATATTCATCTATTGAGGTAACTGGAATTTGGATTAAATAGTGCTTGCTCCACCACCATATCCTGCAAAAGCTTCACACATGGTCAAAATTTTTATAAAATACTTTTTGATTGTTGTCAACTTAAAAATAAGCCCCACAACTGGATCAAGTCGGGATTGTGGTGTATTGAGGAAGTATTACTACTTGACTAAAGTCCAAAGGGTTGGAGTCTCAGTTGATGGCGTCTCAGCTAAAGTTCTACAGCTTTTTATTTCTCTTTCTCACTGTTTATGTTTCAATTATGTTTTTTTAAATCTCTTTCTCACTGTTTATGTTTTAATGTTTTTTTAAATCTCTTTCTCATGCTGTTTTTATTTTAATTATGTAAAGCACATTGAAATGCCTTGCTGCTGAAATGTGCTATACAAATAAAATTTGATTGATTGATTGATTGAACTTTTCCACCTTTTTTATGCTTCAATCACAAAATTTTATTTTATTGTGGATTTCGTGATAAACCAACACACTGGTGGTGCAAAACTGTCAAAGGAAAAGTAGAAATAGTGTCATTTTATTTTATTTTTTTATTGAGAAAGGAGTATTATTCTCTTTTATTCTGATACTATTAACACTTCCTGATCAGTACATCTCCGTTACTTACTTTACTTTTAAGAATTTTATTTATAAATGTTTTCTCTCCACTTTAGTTATGCTCTACTTTGTTTTGGTCCGTCAATTCGCTACGCTTCATCGACACGGCATTTAATAGTGGTTGTGCTCAAACCGTCCTGCAGGGGGCGTGTGACCAGATTGGAGGACCAGCGCTGGGACAGGACTGCTGCTGCAGCATAGTCGCTCCCAGTGGCTACAGTTAGCTGGCTAACTGCTGCTAGCTGTTGGACAGCTGAAAATGTTTACTTTCTGCCAGTTGTTAATGGAGCGCAGGATGGTAGCAGCGTCGGAGGATTGTGCCATGACTTCCCAGTGTCTTCTTGATGACGTTCCCAAACTTTAAGTTATGCTCTCACGAAAGAAAAGTAAAAACGAAGCGTCAAAACCAGCTGAGGTACACGGGAAATATGTGAAGAAGGAAACGTCTCCGCTCCTCAGAAGTAAGCGCAACAAGTTGTTTGAGCGGCTAGCGCAGGTTAGCATACGTTAGCTCGCTAGCTAAAGTTAACTAGTGCCTGGCTGTACTTAGCTAATGTAAACCAACACATTGAGATGAGAGTATGGAAACATTTAACCACATCATTATGATTTAGAAACTGATTTGCAATGTAATGTACACTGTATGTATTCAGGTAGGATGCTAACAAAGTAGTCCGGTGCTAAATGAAAAGCTCATTGACTTTATGTTATGAAAGAGGATAACAATTCTGACGATAACTGCTGTAAATTAAATACACCGGACCTTTTATTTGCCTTAGCAACATTTAGATAAGTTATCTTTTCTTTTTAACTCCTTAACTAAAGCTAAGATCCTTAGAAATGTAAAAGCCAAAGTGTTCTTCTGTTTAAATGCCTAATTAGCTTGTTGACAAAACAGAAGAGTTTCAATGAGGGTTTAGATATACTGCCATAAATAAGCTTATTCTGTCAATTTTTTGTTATTATTTAATGTGTTGTGGTTTTTAACTTCGGGTTTAAAGTAATCTTTTAATTTGACCAACATTTTTCTTCTAACTGGAAGAAGTTAGTTTAGGATGCCAGAGTTCTAGAGGTTCTCTGTGAAAAGTTAAATATTGTGACAGCAAAACGTCCATTGGAGTTCATTGCAAAAGATGAATGGTTCGGCAATTTGAGAAGCATGTTGTTTCTGTAGTGTCTTCAGTTCATTCTCTAATAAAATATTTCTTTTGACACTTCTGGGATCTGCCCACCAATTTCTAATACAAATATATAGTTTTTGGACTATAGTCTCTAACTCCTGACACTGTTAAGCTGACCTTTGTTGATGTCTTGCAGATCTTATGCCCTCATTCATCCGCCATGGACCCACTATTCCCAGACGAACAGAGGGGCCCCCGCCGGAGATGGCGTCCTCTTCCTACTCTGTGGCGAACAGCAGGGAGTCGGTCGTGTCCCGCAACAAGAGCGTCCTCCGTGCACCCGTGCAGAGGACGCCACATGAAGTGGCCCGCAGAGAGAGCCACCGCATGTCAGCGCCGCCGTACCTGCCTCGCAGTCTGGGAGACCTGTCCCATGAGTACCGCGGCTCAACGCAATCCTTCCTCACCAATGTGGGCCCCATGTCGGAGAATGGAGATGCTGCCAGGTATTACTACCCAGCTGAACCCTATTATGAAAACCAGCAGCAGCAGCATCAGCCCAGGAGAGTGCAGGAGCGCTTCCCTGATGACTATAGATACTATGAACACAATGAGCACAACTTCCAAAGACTCCCCCACCAACACCACTCCCCAGGGCCAAGCCGACCCCCTTCAGGTAACAGGAAATGCTTTCTAATTAGTAGTTAAAAAGTCATAAACTAAAAGTGATATTTTTCAAGATGTTACAAAGGCTACAGATTTTACCTGCACACATTCATTTTGAAGTCTTATTTGAGAAACTCAAATGAAGTTTTTTCAATAAGTTTGTAATGGCAGGTCTTGTGGATGGAAAGTAAACCTTTCAAGTCTGAGGACTAATCAGACGCCTGCTGATAGAGCTTCAAACAGTCAATCAACTTGCAATTAATTCTCAGTGGTTTAATTAAAAATTGTTCTGACGGATTAACTGATTTTGTCCGCTTAGATCTTTTTTTTAGTGCGGTAGTTTGGCCTCCATCCAGAAGAGGGCACCACTGGCTGTCCTTAAGTGGAGCCAGTTGTTACAAAAACAAAGATGGTGGGGCCATACTAGTGCAGGAAAGAGGAACTGTTCAAACAGTTTGGGATGAAAAAATTACTTTTTGCTGTTCTTTTTGAAATATAAACACTTAATAGCGCTCATTCATCTGAACTGAATGCACAGAGCACCATCAGCTTCTCATTCAAAAATTATTTATGTACTAAGATAACAGAAAAGTGGAGGGGATAACAAAGAATATATGAACATCTGTTTGTTCATGACAGATTAAGTGCTTCACAAATTCATATTTCTTCTATTCAGCAACCTAAAAGGCTCCTGTTTTGTTATATTTTATAAATATGCCTCAGTTTAATAATGCGAGAAATCCACAATTTTCTGCTTATTCAGTCAGTATTTAATACAGCTGTCACAAAATAATGTTAAAATTTAATTAAGTTTCATTCAAATTCAGTTTATTATTTAAAAAAATTTGACCCTTTATGTTACTGAATGGCTGTCGGCCCTCTTTTTTAAGAGCTTTTTAAGAAAATGGCTGCTATCAAAGTTCAATCAACTTTCGGTAAACTCATTGATCAATGACTTGCATTCCTACCTGCCAGTTATATGGAGACTTAACACATGGTTTAGTCAAAGTAACCTCTCTGATGTGCTCCGTTTTAAATATTGCTTATGGTTTTTGAACCACAAGCAGATGACTGAAATACAAGCCACCGGTTTCCAATCCAACAGAGTCACTGTAGTTCATGGTTTCATCCAGATCACATGTTGTCATAAGAAAGCTCCACACTGTAAACAGTAGTACGTTGCGAGTGTAAATTTACCCCCCGAGAGTAAAATTGTATGCGGCTTGCAGGAATTTTCCACTTCTCCTCGAGCAGAAACCCTTTTATTATGTGGCCGTCTTGTTGATGCGTCCCGCCTTTTGCATATCGTTCAGCTCTTTTTGAAGTGAAGTCAAACAAGTGTTGGAGTCTCTGCATTTAGAAAAAAAAATCTCTCCATTTGCCAATAACTTTCTGCTGGCAAACTAGTAATTTCCAGTCAAAAGCCTCCGTTTTAAATGGCTCCCATGCACTGATCTCTGTGTAGCTGCATGTCATCCTGATGCGGATTTATAAAAATGCATGTGTGTGTCAGAAGAAAGAGCAGTGTCATTTTCATCCCTTTTACTTTTCGCGACACTCTAAAATGAGCTGCTGTCATCTTGACTTGACACTAATCTGTGAGGTATTCTTGCACATTGTCTGGATTGTGTAGCATTTAACATTTACTCATTGTTCAAATTTTAGACTGCCAGCTAACTTCCTTTTTCATTTTTGTCCTCGTCTCCCTCCTGCTCAGGTTGTCAGATGATGACACTAATTAGTTAGCAAAATATTTGTGGCATGGAAGGCAGGGTGTTACTTAATCAGAAGTGCAGCTACACTGAAGGTGACTATTTTCATTTAGATGTCTGCCGCTAACACATTTAGCCAGTCATAATTTCTCTTTAAGAACTGTGGAATGAGAAGATATAAGAAACGTATTTAGTCCAGCTTTGATGCTGTTGGTCAGAATTGACGTCACGATGTGTGAGAAACTAATTTCTGTAAAAACTGTGTTTTACTAAATTATTTGGACTTGCCATTTTTAGCATAATCTGTTAGCATGTAGCTCACTTACGTCGTCTGACTAAAACAGTGGTCTGGCTGCACTTTGTTCAGGTTTCCTGTTATCTGCGGATAGTCTCCATCTTTTTGCAGCACTCGTGTGTGATGCATTCACTGATCAGAAAAAGAGCTGAATATTGGGTTTCCAGCATAACGGCCTCCTCTTCCTCGCACTTTCTTATCCTATCTTACCAAATAAATGTCCACGAGTCTTTTTATTGTATATACATTTTTATATTGTTGTTTTTTCCCAAACAACTTACAACTCAAACAAATTAATTAGTGGGAACTAGTGGTGTGCCGATCGATCGGCCACCGATCATAATCGGCCGATTTCCCTGAAAAAGTGTATGATCAGTGATCGCCGATCACGGTGTCTTGCCGCCGATCACACAAACCGATTACCTTCATCTCATTTCCCAGCCTGCCTGTGCAGCTGGTCTCCTCTTTCCTTCACTCTGCTCAAACGCGCAGCAACAAATCCTAAGCAAAAAATGAAGTCATTACAGATGGTTAAACAATGATCCAGTTTGGTGACATTTAATGAACATTTGAAGAGGCAATATTATGAGTGTTCCGAGCACATAGTGGTACTTTTTTATAGCATAATCAAATAACCATGATACCGTCAGCTGTTAGAAAAAAAGGCTGTATTTATCAAACATTATTGCTTAAAAGAAATTTGACTGCACAATTTAACACCTTGAAATTCGCCTTCAGGAAGTCATCACATCATTTTCCCCGTTAAGCTGTTTACAAATGTTCTGCGAAACATCTGAGAAGTAGTTTGTGTGATTTGAGGATTGGACATACTAGTTTAAATAGTAGTTTAAAAATAATAGGGAAACATCCATCAGGTGATTGTTCCTATTGCGGGGAAACAGAAGGAGTAGAACGTGTGTTGATTTATTGTAGAAAATATATAAAATAGAGGAAAGAATTGGAAAGGGTGATGGGGATTTCAGTAACTACGGCTAATTTATTAGGGAACCATCAATCACATGCTATAATTCAAGCACTTATTAAATATTTAAAAGATACAATATTAGCTGAGAGGATTTAGTATGTGTGTGTGTTTGGGTGTATATGTATATAATTTAGTTATTTTAAGATTTGAAGATGTATCGGAAAAAATTAATTTCTGAATTACATCTCCGTCCAGTTGATGGCGGTAATGCACAAAGTTTGTAAGCTGCCAGAAAAAGCTATAGAAGAAGAAGTAATTAGTGTGATGAGCTCAGCAGCTGCCAGTTTCACCAGGTGTTTCCTGATTGCTGCGCTGCTTGACTGAAGGTGACTAAAGGAGCTGAGTGGAAAAGGTGCTTGGTGAAAGCAAGTATTTAGACAACCCCAAATGGCGAAGTTAAGGGCTTTTACAAACTTGCCTGAAATAGCCGAAGAAACTGAAATATCGGAAGAAACTGAAATATCTGAAGAAACAGGTATGTTTTTGATTAGGGAATAACCTTATGATATGATATAAAGCTAACAATCAATTTAGATAATACTGCCCCTTTAAAAAAAATCTAATTTGATTTCCCCTTCTGACTGCCAGTACAATGCAAGAAGCCAGAAATTGATTTTGAAGTTGATTTATGCATCAACAGTTAATTACTATAAAACTTGTATATGAACTTATGAGAAGTCTTCATGCATTAGAATTACAGTACCTGGCCAAAGGATTCTCCTTTAATTTTTGTTCTTGCATTTTATGAGGACTACAAACTTGAGTGTATTTTGTTGGGATTTCATGCAATGCAGTGATCAACATCTCAGGTGTGAAAGTGTTAAACAATTTTTCTTGCACGCCACAAATTTGACGTTTATGGAATAGCAACATTGTTGAGGTAAAACTAAAATGTACAGGTTTCCTCAGGCGATGGACGGGACAAACGTTGCAGTTCTGGTCACATTTTATTTGTAAAAAAAAAATGTTCATTTTCTTTCCGATTCACATTGTCCCACTACTTTGTTATGCAACGACAATGTTTGTAGTCGTTGCATAACTGTGACCCTGCGTAGTGAGTCTTTATCTTAAGAAGAAAAAAAAAACTAAAGTTAAGCATGATGATGAGGTGAAGAGAGAGTACGCTTTTCTGGAGCAGAAGCACATTCCATTCCTTCACTCAGCGGCTGGCAGAGAGCTCCAGCTCTGTTGCCCTGCTGCTGTCACTCTCATGCAGAATTTATCCAACTTTGGTTCCCGTTTTCATTTCCTTAACTTTTCCAGAATTTTTCAGCCCCTCTCCTGGCTCGCTCGCCAGTTCCAAAGTCTTGATACTTGTCTGCGCAGCTAGTGGCTAATAAAAGTAGCTTTTAGGAAGCTGGCAGCTTGCAGAAAGTGTTTAGGAGGTTTACCATTTTGTTCTTGTGCGTTTGGCTGGTGTTGGAGACCCGACTGACTTCCTGTCCAAATGTAAAACACTCCCATTTCCTTCTATTCCTCCAACATTCACAGTTGGAGGATTTGTCACATCAGTCAAAATGATTTACAACTCTGCCCACGTTTAGTTTTACTTCCAAACTGCATTCATCGTGCCTTTAGCAGCGATTCTCAGCCTCCTTATCTTACCCTGCTGTATGTTTAGTCGCCCCATTAGATGACCTTTTCAGCAACAGCACATTCCTCTCTTTTAAATGACACTTTCCCACACAAGACAGGAAGACATTTTTAAATGTCTCCTTTTTCCCAGAAGTGCCGTTAGCTGACCGCTGCTGTGCTGCAAATTTGCTCGGACGTCTCTGCTGCTTCAGTCAGAAAGGTTTGTTTTCCTCAGGCATAGGTCGAATACAGGCTAAGTCTCTGGGGAACCTCTCCAGCCTGACCGGAGAGGACATCCCCCTTCCGGCCGGCTGGACCCTCGACTGGACCATCCGCGGCAGAAAGTACTACATCGACCACAACACCAACACTACACACTGGAGCCACCCTCTGGACAGGGAGGGGCTCCCTCCGGGCTGGGAGAAAGTAGAGTCTGCTGAGTTTGGGGTCTATTATATGGATCACATTAACGAAAGAGCACAGTATCGACATCCATGTGCCCCAAGGTAATCCTATAGTGACATGTTTCCATCTACTGAGCCCATTTGTGTTTTTTGTTCTTTTTGTAAATCATTGTTCTATCAATTTAGCTTTTCTCTTTAGGCAGTTTGAATACACTTAAGTTAGCTTGGAACTTAATCTGTAATCATTTTTAGTATTTGCCACTATTTTTGATAACTTTTAGACCGGTGGTGTCCAAAGTTGGTCCTGGAGGCCCGGCATCCTGCATGTTTTGGTTCTCTCCCTGGTTTAACACACCTGGATCTAATGATGGCTCATTAGAGGCCTAAGGAGAACACTGACCTGCTGAGGACATTGTTTCTACCAGCAGGGGGAGAACTAGAACATGCAGGATGCCGGCCCTGTTTTAGACCCTCATTAATTCAAGAGATTAAAAACACAAAAGGTATTTTTTGATTTGTCAAATGTTTCTCTTTGTTCTTGTATAGATTTTTTGACTCATGACCTTATGAGATTACAAAACCAAAACTACTCCAAGAAAAGGTAGTGGATGGCAACAAGTGGTTTGTTCCTCAAACGCTCTTTTTGAACTTAAAGACCACATTAAGTAACACCTCCTTACATCCAGGTTGTAAGAATTTTTTGAATTTTCTTTTTCCAACAAATGAACAACATATTTTTCAATCAAGTCTGAAGTGTGTTCAAGAATCAAACCACCTGTAGCCACACGTGGCCTTTTCTTGGAATATTTTGGGGGCTTTGGATCTTTCATTTACATAATTGCTCCTTATTTACAAAACCAATAGTAAGCTATTCCATAAATCATTTACTGTTCATGACATAATTTTTTTTTTTCCAGCGTGCCTCGCTACGATCAGCCGCCGCCGCCACCTCCTGTGATCCATCAGCCAATGCTGGTGCCGGCTAACCCGTACCATGCGGCTGAGATCCCAGACTGGCTGCAGGTGTACGCCCGCGCACCCCTCAAGTGAGTACAGACTGTGGAGTTAGCAGGAGTGTTTTTTTTTTGTCTAAAATTGAAAATAATAAGAAATTATTTTTGTCTTTTACTGCAACAAGGTATCTGAATCCTTAAGTCTTAAATGAATTGGAAAAGTTTCCCTTAAATCAATGTAAATTTTAACTTGATTTAAGTTTACCTTAAATTTAATCAGTTTTTAAATGTATTCTATGTGGTTTATTTTTTCTCTTTTCTGTCAGGCAAATGTTTGAGTTGCATGCAGACAAATTAATTAAATTCTATGACTTGCTAGCTGCTAATGTACCTTTCAAAGCTAGATGGCCTGTTTGCACTAAATTAAAACGGGCAGTTTCCCAACGCTAGCTAGCAAATAGGCTAGCTAGCATACTTGCACTATATTAAAGCACAAATGTTTTTAAAATAAGAGATTTTTAGCTATCTAGTTATCTTTTTGTGTCTCCTGAACAAGTATTTATCAGCAGTTTGGTTGTCTTGGCCATTGGCTCACTTCTGTTGCCAACCTACATGCTACATTTATTGTTAAAAAAAACAACTTGGCACTACTGCTCTATAAAATACATTTTTCTTTTGTTCGCTTGTCATTATTCCTGGCCTTAAAGTTCATTCACAGCTGTCTTAAAAGTTTTAGATTTGTATTGGTGAGACCTGCAGAAACCCTGAGCAAATTGTCATATTCGCACCGTAAAATTTTCACTCCTTCCTGAGCTCATAACAAACCATCTTTATTCTTTAACACTTTATTCTTCCCCCCTTCTCCCTCTCTCCAGATACGACCACATCTTGAAGTGGGAGCTGTTCCAGCTGGCTGACCTGGACACGTATCAGGGCATGCTGAAGCTGCTGTTCATGAAGGAGCTGGAGCAAATCGTCAAGTTGTATGAGGCATACCGCCAGGAGCTGCTGACGGAGCTGGAGGCCCGCAAACAGCGGCAGCAGCAGTGGTACGCCCAGCAGCCCAACAAGGGCTACGGCGGGAACATGTGACGGCCGTTCTGCTGTGTGACGAGGAATGCCTTTGCTGAGGTTGCGACGGTTTGGGGAGTGGTCCTTGTTTTGCCTTTGATATCGAGATTGACTCGTAAATTACTTCCTTACCAAAAAAAAACCCATAAACATAAAATCCGTGCCTTTTTGCTCGATCCAAATATATAAATATAAATATACCAGCCAAGAAGTTGAAGCACTTCCTGACAGGGAGGAGAAGAGGAAGAATCAGCTCAAGTGATGCTCACTTTATGAATGACTGGAAAAGACAAACACTAGAATGAAGACGTCGCCGGCGGACACTGCTTGTTGTGGCGTTGGGAACCACCAACCTGAGATGTGAATGATGGTGCAATTTTTCCTTTTTTTTTTCTTTTTTTTTTGTTTCAGGACTGGGAAGCACCAAGTCTGAAAGTCTGGATATTTGCTGCGAAACATCACAAAACTGTGCCTTTAATAAAATGCATCAACTTTCTAGTTTTTGCTCATATGCCAACATCATCTAATCCGTCTTTTTTTTTTTTTTTTTTTTCCTGCGAAAAATGACCGGCAGCTTCTTTTATTTAAGCTTTTTTTTTTTTCTCCCTTTTGCTTTGTAACCATCATAAACTAAAACGATACTCCATAAAGTAAATAAACATGCATTGCTCTTGTTTTCTGACGTTCTGTACACTAAAAGACAATCCAAAGGTTTGTGTGATTTGTGAAACAATTGATGCTGCCGTTCATCTGACATGACAGCACTACAAATCGGGAATATTCTTGTTTTTCTGTGTTTGACAAAAATAAGCTATTGGACATTTTACCATATCCTCTCTAAATGACATAAAGTTTGCCAGAAAGAACCATTTACAACTTAAACTGCTGTGAATCTTTCTTTGTTTTTGGAATGGATGTTTTGGGTGACTTTACTTTTGGGTAAGTTCCCAGCCTTGTTTTGGGATGCTCAAATAATTTTATATGCCCCAAAGACCGCTTGATGTGGGGGGGGAAATCAACAAAATGAACTTTTAGTAAACTAAAGGTCTCACCTGTGTCAATATATTTTTTTCCAAAGCAGACTTAAAATGGATCAAGGTTGTACAGCTTAAGAGCAAGAATTTGATCCCAGAGTTTAAATCTGCTGTGGATTTTCTCGCGTTGCATTCAGGCTCGCGTACATTCATGCACTTCTTTTGAGTTTAAAATTCCTCAGCAGGTTGCAGAAATATAATTTCGTTGCCTCCAACAAGCTTCTGGTGGGATATTTGGCCACTCTTTTTAGTTGGTTTTCTGATAAAGGCAACTTTTAAACAGTCCACAGATTTTCAATTGTGTTCAAGTCAGAAACTTAATGTTGGGCTGTTTTATCTTTTCCAAAATCAGTTTTGGTTCACCCAACCCCCTCACTAGTCCAGTGTGCAGAAGTGTCTTTAAAGGGTGTCTTTTTTTGTGTGCTACCTTGGACTTGCATTTTGAATTTAACTGAACATAAACATAAAATAGTTTAATAAAATCAGCTATCGGTGATAAAAACAGTCTTGGCATCAGTTCAGCACTTTAACGGGCAGCTGGTTTGTGAAAGTGGTGGTTCTGGTTATTGTAAAACATGAATTCTCCCCAAAATATCCTAAAATATAAATCCAACTCCAGTTAAATTTAATTTCAAAGCACTCCTGTTTTAAATTATATTTTAAAGTATCACTTTTTTGTTTGTTTGTTTTTTTTTTGGGGTTTTTTACCTCTGTAGATGTGTTTTTTTTGGTTTTGGGGGCAAATGTGTGTTTGCACTGGAGTTGTTGCTGCTCCTTGATGTTTGTGTAACTTTTGTCTGTTTGGATTAGAGAAAATCCACTATAAATTTAATCTACCCTACTTTGAAAGAAAAATCAATCTGTTCAGACAAATCACTAAAAGAAAAAACCCCTAAATAAATGGCAGGTATATAAATTTCTCAATCAGGAGTTAAATCAGGATGCTGCATTTGAAAACTAGATTCTCTCCAAATTATTCTATAAAAAAAAAAAATCACATGTGAAAGGTTCGTTTTCGTTAATTTGGTCCAACTTTATTTATCTCTTGGTGACAAATTGCAGTGTGCTGAAGCCAAACAGCTAGTTTGAAAGATGTCGACTTGTTTAACACTTGCCTTTAAGCGTAGGAGAGGGATGATGTGGGGAAAAGAAAACGTTAAAAGTGTTTTCTATCTCATTCGAAACAAAACGACTTCTCTGACTCATGAAAAGGAACACCTAAAACACTCAACGTACGGGATTTTAAGAAGCAAAACGATCCGATTGAAAGCCTCCTTGATGCTGATTACACCCTGTGGAAGACTGTAGAAACCAAGCAGTGAACTCAAAGCATCCACACACCAAAAAAAAAAGTCTGTCACCATCAAAAAGCTTTGTGTTTACGACGAATGTGAGCTCGAGGCTCCTCTTGTCACCACGCGACTGAGTTTTTTCGCTCAGAGGGTTCAAGTTACGCGTGTTAAAGATGACAGATGAGATCTGGAATGAGGAGCCTTTTCCCAAAGCCGGGCCTGTGGCCACGCCCGGCAACATCCAGCTTTGATTCCTCTGCGGGCGCAGAACGGCTACATTCCTGGGATTTGCTGGAACATTCAGCGAGAGACAGAACAACGGGTCCGTCGGCCTCCTGTTTGTCATGATAGACGCTAAACACACACACACACACACACACACGTACACAACCTCTCGACCTCAAAAGCCAAACACACATGCACTGGGATAAAGAAGAGATGCTGCACAAATGCGAAGCTGCAAGCGGAATAAAAAGATGAGATGATGATGATGATGATGCCAGTCGTCGTGTTCTGGGAACTTGAAACTGTTGCTGCATTGAAACGCCTCAACTTCTCCTGGAGCATTTTCAAAACATACAGTGCCTTGGAAAAGCTTTCACCTTGAAACCTTTCCACTTTTTGTCACGTTTATAACCACGTTTTTCAATGTTTTTTATGATAAAATACCAAAAAGTGTCAGAATTCCAATTGTAATTGAGGAAAAGGTTGCATCTCATGCAAATGAAACATAACCAACTAAAAAAAATTAATAAATATGGCAAGTAGTGCACTAAAAGTAAAAATATTTCACTCAACAGGAAATATTGTGCTGGGAGTGTTAAATTATGCAAAAGTTCAAGTGCACGGTAGTGGCAGCATCATGCTGTGGGGATGCTTTTCTCCAGCAGGTTATAGGAGGCTGCTTAGAATTGATTCAACTCAATAAAATGAAAAAAACAACAAAAAAACAATGTTATTAATCCCTAAAGAAAATTCATAACAGAAGCTATAAGACTGGAAACTGAATTTCACCTTTTAGCAGGTCAGCTATTCAACACAATAGTGCATATGAGGACTAGAGGGGCCTAGTCGAAGTCATTGCCACTGGTCAATGACTTTGAGAATCGGTGTGGCAAATTAAAAAATTGATCTTCACAAATGCTCTTCATCCTAGCTGATGGCGCTGCCAAGAAAAGAGGGGAAAATGCAGCTGAATAGTAGAAAATGATAGAAAGTCCCAATAAAATACATTGAAGGTTTGTGGTTCCAACATGACCAAAATCTGCAAGGCACTGCATTGCCTCCAACTAAGACCGTTAAGACCGTACCTTTGTGTGTCTGGATTTACCCAGGCTGACACAGATGTAAAAAATAAAAAATAAAAATAAGACAAAACATTTACATTTTATGGCACAATACCACTTTGTCACAACCGTTAAAACATATAGATATATTCTTTTAAAAAGTATACCTGAATTCTGAGCTTAAAGATGAGAAACATCAACATGCAGATAATGCTGCTTCATTATTCAACACACTGTACATAATTTGGCCTTTTGCAGATCTTAGATATAAACAGCACGAAACCCTAAAGAACGGAACGTTTGTCACAAGTGGCTATTTCAATAAAGTCAGCAACACTTTTTTGGGGGGGGAGAAGAAGAAGAATTGCCCCAGCATTAAACGACTGAGAAATCTTGTGTGATATGAAATAAACAGCAGACTCGGAGGTCTCCTCCAGCTGAGTGCCCAGAGACAAAAAAGGTGAAAGACGACGGTGAAAGACTGGCGCCCACGCGACGACTGACGCCCATCACCGCGGCGGCGCTCCGACATTTCTGATGCATGAACGTTGTAAAGTTCAATATAAGGATTAAAGTAGTGACTGGATTTGTTGGCCGCAGCAGCAGCCGACGCCAGAGTAAAGAAGTGCCCAACGGGTGAGGAGGATGTCCATCCCAAACAAAACAAAACAAAAAAAGAGTCCCTGCTGCGTCGTCATCAGTCCTTCTTCTTGTCCCGCTCCTCGGCGGCGGCGTCCGCGTGCGCTCCGGGGAAAGCGTGGTGGTACAGGTGCCGGTGATTGGCCGCTACATTGTACAGCTTGTGCAGAGCCTGGGGACGGTAAATGAACAGTTAGTTGTTTTATTCAGAAATTACCGACATCACGGGATTTGCTTTGCTTAACAGGAGAGCTGGTGACGTGAACGCAAATAATTTATTTACTTCCGCATTTAAGCTAGCGATTCAACAAGCAGCGATGCTTCTCTTGTCTTCATTAGCTAGACAGACGGACAGATATTTCCCTAAAATACAAAGATAAACGTCTAATTACATGCTTCATGCATACTAAGTAAGCCTGACATGGACAATAAATAAAAAAATGAGCATGCTTTGTGTGTGTAGTCAGCTTAATCTTTGTACAGATGCTGGCTTTTAGCATTACTGAAGAGTCGCCATTTTGAAAAGTGGCGAACATTTGAAAGTGTAATTAGTTTGCACTTTTTTATTTTACTAAAGTCTTAGCTGGCAGTTTGCCTGTTTTTCCTGTCTGTGTCAAAATAATTAATATGTTTTGAAGTAAAATTTTGTTTTGTTGAGCCTTCATAATCAATTGTAGTTACTCTTTCAGTTGTTTTCTGTAATTATTTCAGATATTTAAAATGTCCTCCAGTTCCAGTGTTAAATCCATCCATTTTCCTTCACCCTTGTCCCTCAGTGGGGTCGGGAGGGGTGCTGGTGCCTATCTCCAGCTCACGTTCCGGGCGAGAGGCGGGGTACACCCTGGACAGGTCGCCAGCCTGTCGCAGGGCAACACAGAGACACACAGGACAAACAACCATGCACACACACACTCACACCTAGGGGCAATTTGGAAAGGCCAATTAACCTGACAGTCATGTTTTTGGACTGTGGGAGGAAACCGGAGAAAACCCACGCAGAAAGACCGGGGCCGGGAATCGAACCCAGAACCTTCTTGCTGCAAGGCGACAGCTCTACCAACTGCGCCACTGTGCAGCCCTCCAGTGTTAAATGTTATTTGGAAATTATAATTTATTGAGCTTTCTTTAGGGTTTACTTTTATTATTTTGCCTTTATCAATGCACCAGTTGAAGATGGCCTCAAAATGATAATATTAATGTTTATCAAAATCATTTCTGGGATAATTTATTGTCCAGTTATAGCAGGTTTCAAGAGTATTCAAGCATTCTCACCCCATTAACCTTTTAACATTTTGATTTTACAATCTGATATGTTTTCTTTTTATTATTTTTTGCATGATTGGTCATCACAACATGACATTTTGCAAAATCAGTCAGATCAATTAGATACCCAATTAGATTTAGGTCTGGCCTTTGACTGGACCATTCTAACACATGAATATGCTTTGATATTAACCCTCAGCTGGATGTTTTCGGTCATTTATCTGCAGGAAGACGAACCTCCACCTCAGATTCATTTTTTATTTTTTTTTTTGCAGCCTTTAGCATGTTTCCTTCCAGGAAATGCCCACAGCATAATGCTGCAACCACCCTTTTCATTGTCAGAATGAAAAAATTGCGCCCATTGATTTTAATAAGTGGCATCTGAGTAAAAGTTACATTTTTACAGATAAAATAACGGTAACTACTTGTCATTTTCCTTTTTATTTCCCCAGTTTCTTCATACTTTCATAGGAGTGAGAAAACCTGCATCCACCAAGCCGAAGAGCAGAGATGCCATCTTGTGGCTTTCACACTCTCGCTACCAGCAGACAGTGTGAAAGCCAGCATCAGCTGTGGCATGGGGGGGCGCACAAGGCAAGACATGTTTATGGAGCAACAAGAAAGGACTTGATTACCTACACTAATTTAGAAAAATAAAAGCAGACACAAACGCGAGTTGTCGTTTGGTAAGCAGATGCATTAGCTCTCCTGGCTCTTCGGAAAAACTCACCTCATTCGTGCTCCCCTGCAGAAGCATTAAGAGAGATAAGCACACGTAAAGTAAGTGGATAAGATGCACAACTAAAACACAGATTAAGCAACAACGAAGAGGAACTTAATCTGGTCGTAAAATGGAAAAAAGGAAAATTGTCAGTATTTCCAGACTTTATTCCCTTTCTTATTGTCTAAATATTCCTCCCTTTCTTTCTTTCCTTCTTTTCCTTTTTGTGTTCTTCCTGTCTTTCCTTTCTGCTGTTCCTTTCTCATTTTCCGTGTTTTGTTCTATCCCTTCCCTCCCTTGAGTTATTTATCTCCATCCTTCCTTTTAACCATTTTCACAGAAACTGTATGCACCGAACCCAATGTAGGATTTACTGCCACCTAGTGGATATAAATTGTGTGTTTGCTGATAATTTGTGTTTTTGTTTTTTTGTTTTTTTCTGACCACAAATGAATAAACTACAGAACCTATAATTTCATTCCTTGGCAAAACACAACAAATATCTCAGTCAAATGCAGCTTAAAATATGAATCTTTGTTGTTGTTCTTTTTTAAAATCTTCAATCACAAATTGGATCTATATGGAGAAATCAATACATTTTTATTGCAAATTGCTTAGTAGAAATGTAGTTTAGACGATGACCAGACTTTAGAAAGGGGCAGTAACCCAGGGCTCCATTTTTTTAGGGGATGTGGGACACAGATTTTTTTTTTTAAATGCATGTTTTGCTGACTTTGCACTTTATATAAGAGTCCACTATGAACATTAGCAATACTCAAGTATTTGAAATTATGAAGTTATACAAATTTTTTTTTGGGTTTTTTTTTTTTTTTTTTAAAGGGGTTTTTTTTTTAAACTCCCCCCCTTTGTCTTTTTATAAAAAAATACAAATTTTTTTTTGGGGGGTGGGGGACATAATAAACCCACCACCATTAGCTGCTATCATCAGTTCTTACCCAAATACGTATAGAACTACCTATTAATTCACTGTAATTGCATTAGAAAGAAATCTTTCTTCAGTGGAAGGACCACCAACACGGGTTCCCACACCCTCGTAGATCCGGTCCCGCTCAGAAGTTTGGATTCAGTGAGTTTCACCCACCTGGTCCCACAGCGCCCCGGCCACCTGGTCGATGACGGCGCCCAGTTCCCTGTACTCCCCGGAGTAGCGGATGTAGGCCCAGGTGCAGAGCGTGATCAGCGCCAGGCCCAGGATCATGTTGCACAGGCTGGCGATGATGTCCACGCCCACAAAGCCCGTGATGCCCGCCGCCACGTACATGACGAAGATGACCACGAAGAGCGTGGCCGGCGTGCGCGCGGCGTGGAAAATGTTCTTGGAGTCGTTGTGCTTGATGTACTGGACGAACACCTCGTCGATCTCGCCCTCCAGCTGCTGCAGGTAGCGGCGGCTGAACTCCTCGCCGCCCATCTTCTTGACGCCGCGGAAGAGCTGCAGGGCCTCCTCCCTGATGGCCCCGTGTCGGTTCTGCAGCTCACTGGGGGCCAGGAAGGGCCGGTCGCCCCCACAGACCTGTTGGGGGAGGGGGGCAGAGAGGCATGTGGATTAACGGGAAAGGAAGTTGGGAATTTGGCGCTCACGTTTACCCAGGCTGCTCGTTTCCACCGACCTCCTCCATTTTTTTGTTGTACAGATCCTTCGCCGCTGCGACTGCTGCTAAGTTGTTGGCCTCTGCTGTAGCCTGAATGAAAACACAGACAATACAGTGAAACAAACAGTGAAACACAAGATGAGGCGCAATGCAATAAATCCAGAGAAAAAAACAACAACAGTTAAACACGGAAAATATAGAGAACATGTACAATTAGACCAGGGATCTCCAACCTGCAGTTCTTTGGATCTTCCTGAGTAACTTTGGCAAAAAAACAACAACACTGATTTGTTTTTTCATAAATATACTGTAGACATAAAACAAATACATTTTTCGATTGTAATAATTGCCCCAATTTTCCACAACATAGTGACTATAAAACAACTGGTAATATGTTGTTTTAACTTTACTTTGAAAAATTTTAACTATGCTGAAAATTTTGTACATTTCAGAATCAGAACTTCAAAATTCTGACTTTGATTTCAAAAGTTCATAGCATTCAGACATTAAGTATATACAATTATACATTAGAGCAGATGACTTTTATTACATCGAGTTAAAGTCCTTAAAGGGCCGGTTGTGGCAGAATGTTTAGATAATCCTACCTATTAAAATATTATATTTGGATTTAAAAATCAACAACATTAAAAACCTTTTCATACTGATGTAATTTGACACTATACAAATAAAAAAATTATTTGATTCACTAAAATAATATTCAAGCACACAAGTGTTACCTTGACGGTCTATTTAAACAGACCTCCAACATATAGAGGGCCGCAAAAACTCGATATGGTGGACCAAATTTGGCCCGCTGGCCTTGAGTTTGAAATATGTGGTTTAGAGAAAATCAAATAAAGAATTTTTTACAGTGTTTTCATAACGTTTATCAACACCCCATAGCAAAACAACTGCAAAAATGTTGTTTTATTTTAAAATGTAAAAAAAAAAAAAGAAAAAAAAAGGTTCTTTAAAGATTTTCTTTCGCTCACGTTTGTCAAAACATTACAACCAGCCTTTTTTCTAAAGATGATGCTACATTTGTGGCTCTAAAAAAGTTTTATTTAGTTGGACTGACGTCAAAATGGCTCTCTCACTTACACAGGCTGCAGACCCCACAGTTAGACAAAACAAGCACATAGAAAAGTACCTGCAGCATCGACTTTGGATGAGGCAACTCTTCACCCTGGTAAATCTTAATGTATGCCTGAAGCATGAGGAATAAAGACAGGAGGTGAGGAAACTTTCCGTACGTAAAATACAAAGCGCTCGTATCCACTTGACTGATTCTGACCTTGAAGTACTCCAGCAGGCCTCTGCAGGTGATGTTGCTGCCGTTGATCTCCTTCACGTCGATGTTGCGGGGGCTGAGGATCCAGGGCACCAGGACCTTCAGGTTGTTGATGAACTCACCATCAATCTCTAGAGACGAACAAACAGTTTGTGATATAATCTGGAAAGAGATCATTCATTTATTTTTTGCTCTCAGTGTTTTATTTTGGGTATTTAAAAAGGTTGCACAATTGCAGTGCGAAGTGTTCTGTGCAAAATTAAAGTTCATGAGTCGATAATTATCCCATTATCGACACGTTACTTGAAAATGGTCTAAAAAAACAAAAAAAAAACAGTGTTGGCGTTTAGCGCAATAATTTCTCTGACATACAGCAAAATTTAATATCATGACAGGTAAAGTTGTTTTAAGTCTTATTATCCGAGAGTCTGTGTGTAGGAAGGAATATTTTAACTGTGTTAAAGTACAAGTCGCTGCGTCATTACAGAAGAAAAATGAAAACGAGGAACAGTGGGGAACCTTTCCCACCAAAAACACTCAAATGGCTCGTTGACGACTCCTCCAAGAAGAGAATTTATTATGACATATAAGGTGCTACAGACAATTTTTATATCTATTTTATAACCTAAAGTTAGAGATTAAAATCAAAGTTTTGAGAAAAAAAAAAGCAAAATCCTGACATTAAAGTCTACAATTAGCAATCCTAATCCTTTTCCGTAGTTACAGCTCGTCTCCAAGTGGCAAAACGTGACATGCAGACATCTTCCAAGTTGAGATGCAACAATTGAAATTTCCTGCCCGATCACGATTTTTAAAAAACCTGAACTGCTGAGACCAATATTTTTTTCTTTTTTGTCTGAAATGTCGATAAATACAACAACAAAGATGCTGAGTCATCAACAGTGAGGTGACGATTGCAAATATCGACCGATCTGCCATTTCCAAAGAATTAAAGAAATCCACCAGCTGATTTGTCTGGTTGCAATGTCCCTCTAAAAAAAAAAAAAATATATGACGATGTACCTTTAATTCTTCCGTCAAAGTGAGGGTTGGTGGCCACCTTGAGGCCGGGGTGAGGCATCAGGAAGCAGTTGATGTTGGTGAAGCAGGAGTGGATGTGTTTACGCACGTTCTGAAGCTCCTCGTGCTGGTTCTCTGAGATCTGCAGCAGAAGCACACGGTTCTGGTTCTACGTCTGATTTAATTAGCCCAGCCTTATTAGCAACAAGCTCATCTCATTGACATCCAATGTAAGTTTGTGACTAGGACTGTGGAATCAGAAACAACTGGCCTTCAGTCTCTTCTCCAGGAACTTCATGCCCCCCTCCTGTCCGTAAGGAAACTCGTATGGAAAACTCCAGTCCCGAACCAGGAAAATCAGGGACTGGAAAAGAAAATAAACCTGTATGTAGCTCTGCACTATAAGGTCAAATTTAAAATAATTCTTCTCTTTCAACTTTATTTTAACATGTAAAATAATCCGTGTTTAATTTAGTGTAAATTTGTTTTAAAGCATCACTTCATTGGAAGCACGTTTAATACCTGGAAAGGTTTAAGGAAGGTCTCCTCCATCGCTAGTCTTCCATACTCAGTGAAAAGCTGAAATAATAAACACATCATCAGTGATGATTTGAAATATTTAATTTTAGCTCCACACTTTAAGTTACCAATAAAGTCTGAGTTTGCTTGATCATAAACCATGCTCATATTCAATTTCAATTTCAATAGAAATGCTCATTTTCAAATGATAATGTATTCCAAAACTTGCCTTATAATGTTTTTTTTTTT
Source organism: Poecilia formosa (assembly GCF_000485575.1). NCBI lineage: Eukaryota > Metazoa > Chordata > Actinopteri > Cyprinodontiformes > Poeciliidae > Poecilia > Poecilia formosa. The sequence goes on from NW_006800070.1 coordinate 752,680, forward strand.
TTACCTGCAAGTGCTGGAGGTCATCCTCTTGTACATTCTGTGATATATTGTAAACCTAAAAGAGACAGTTTCCTTACTGTTTCGATATGCTGGGAACATTTAAAATGCTGTTGTGTCAGAGCAAGAGAGGAAAAACAGGAAGTGGTTTTTCTTTTTTTTAATTCAGGGTACAGCTGTTCAGCTGCTTCCTTTGGACCTGCAGACCTCACCGCCCGGTGCTCTCAGACGGCACTAAACTGTGGTACCTGCATGGAGCTGATCATGGTGCTCAGGGCGAACACAGTGGCCGAGTCCCTCAGCGTGGATTGGCTGTCAAACGTGCCCTGCGTGTCCATCAGCAGCACGGCGACCTGTGTCATCAGGCACGAAAAGAAACTGACCCGTTTGTGTGTCTGAATGTTTTCTACGGTCACAGATGTGGAAATAAAAACAAAACAAAACCTTCAAATAAATTCTTGCAGTTCTAAAATTTCAATGGAAATTTTTAGAAAATCCAATGTATTCCACAGGGAGGAAAAAAAAAAAACGATCCTATCCAAACTCTTCTGGGAAGGTTTAGAGGTCTGCTTAGGGGAACATCTGACCATTTTTCTAGGAAAGCATTGGTGAGGTCAGACATTGATGTTGGACACTACAGCCTGGTTCTCAGTTTCTGTTCTGACTGATCCTCAAGGGATTGTATCAAGTTGAGGTCATACCAATAAAGATTGTCCAAAGCAAACTCACTCATTTGTTTTTGTGCTTTGTTTGGCAGCCATGTTGGTACTAAATGGGCCACCTCCAAACTGTTCCTTCAGCATGAAGACCATACAATTCTCCAGAATGTCTTCCCATGGTTGGTTTGACGGGAATTACGTCTCCTTTGACACTTACATGGAGACGCTCTTCAGTTAAACTGCAATATTTTTGTTGCGATCATTTACACGACACCTGTGACCGGAGTCTCTCACACCAACACGTTTTGAAACGAGGTCTCAGAGTGAAACTTTTCTGTAAAACTCTCCCCGGGATGTGTTGAATCTCAGATACGCAGAACGCACGACTGAAGAGCTCATTCTGCGCATGAGCAGGCAGATAACAACAAAAACAACGGTGCGTATTGTACTGTCCTGTACTAATTAGCCTGTTCTGTTTAACACAGTTTCCGATAAGAATGTGTGACATTTACCCTTCATTCGGCGAAGACTGGTTACGGTTTTCAGTGAGGTGAGATCTAGTGCGGTGGAAGATAAGGGTCAAAATCGCATGCGGGTTTGATGAAATGCTAAAATCACAGCGCCATCTAAATGCCTGGCATGACTACTACAGCTGATTCAAGGAGTCTCGTCAGTACCGTCAAAACATGGAACTTTTTCCCCAAACATCCAAAAATACCAGCAGTCTCATGGCAACTACCAAACGCTGTCTAATCTATTAGCTAGCCCAACAGGGAAGAAGGAATCATGACTCCAAAACACAAATCCCTACTACACTAGAGTCTGGTGTTGGAGTTCTTTACAGCACTCCATCCGCCACTTCGCATCTTTGAATTGCTCTGCATCTTTGAATTGCTCTTGGAGATGTAGAGCCATGGCAACCCGTTAATGAAGCAATGTTCCTGGACTAATCTGAAACCCACGTGAAGCTTATAGTTATCCACTCTGCACATAGTTGGTAACTTCTACACACTGGTCTGCATGCGGTTTCCAACATTATTCTTTCCTCCATGTCTGAGTTCCTAATGCTCTTCAGAGCGACATATTCTTTCTCAAATATTTGCAGAAGCAGTCTGAATGTCTTGTTGGTGTCTTTCCTGCACCTGTGGGTGTCGAAGTGGTTAAAACACTCGAGTTCAGTCATTTAGAGAGGTGATCTAATACTTTTTCAACTATATGTTCTGCTGACTTTGTTTTTTATCATAAGAATAAGACCTAAAGATGCCTCTTTTTCATTTTACTGGTCTTTTCTAGTCTATGATGTAGAAAAACAGACCTGAATTGACTTAGAATTGTTCTTTCTTTTTCATCAGAGATATAAATGTACTGAATTACAATTACAATTACAGGCCCACAGCATCACAGATCCCCCACCGCACCTAACCGTAGGTGTGTGGTGCTTTTCCCCAGTCATCCTTCATGTCATACTTGACCCACCTTCAAAGGTTGTTGCTCAACCTTCGTCTCATTTGACAAAGTTTGACTTAAACGGCCAGCAGAGTTTAGTAAACTCCACATATGAAGGCAGGACAGAAACGCATCAATCCCAAACAACCTACAGCAATGGTTGTTATGGAGACTTGGTGAACCATTCTGTACTGCAGCACTTTTTTTTTTTCCTTTACCTCCCTTATCATCCTACTCATTAGCGAGAAAAATATGGGTCCCTGTCCAGCCGAGAAACAGGCCTATGTGTCACGTCATAATAATTCCCCAGGGAAAGTCACGATTTACTAATTAGAGGTGTCTTCAGTGTCCGATTCAGTTCCCCACCAAATTCATGCACTCGCATTAAAAAGCCTTTTCTTTTTTCCCCTGTGTGCCATTATGCTGCTGCAATAAAAAATGAATTTATTTGAAGGTTTGGACAAATATTACTTTGCCTGTCCCTGTTTGTCCCTTGTTGTTTTGTGGAGGAATTTATTCTGACCTTCCTTCCGTCTGGTTTGTCCACCAGGAAGACCTCGCTCCAGATTTGGATCCCGGTGGTTTCCCTCTCTGAACCCCCCCTCCAGGAGAAGCCGGTCAGAGGCTCGCTCGCATCTCCGAGCCAGTTTTCAGACGACTGAGCGGCAGAATGTGGCAATTTATTAGTCAGACAACGCTTGATCTGCTGACAAGTGGCATTCTGTTTCAGTTAGGAAAGATTCCAACAAAACAAACTTTATGTGCAGCTAAAATGATAAACTAGAGTGGGAATGAGCACTGGGAAAGAACAGATTGTACCCACACATCTGGTGAGGCTGTGAGTATGGAGTATACCCTAAACCCATCCCTAAAAAGAACAATATGCAGAGAACAAATACATGAATTTTCTACATTATACATTTCAGTCTATTTTATTGGGATTTTATATGATAAACCAATGTATAAAAATGTAACAAACCATTCCGATTTTTCTTTATAAATTAAAATTGGGAAATGTTGCTATCTAACAGGTTTTAGAAAAGCTTAAGGAAAAGTGTCCTCACAGCCCGATGCTTCCACCATGTAGGTCTGCATTTATGTGGCCTACAAATGCAGGCCACACTTTTCAGCAAGGAAAACCCGGACTCCGTTTTAGTCCTCTTTGTATTTTTCCACCACTTTTTGTTGGTCTATCATATAAAATCCAAATAAAACACTTTAAAGTTTGTGGTTGTGCTATGAGAAAATGTGAAAAAGTTTAAAGGAGCAGTATTGTGCATTTTTCTATCGCATAATCAAGTAATGTTTTTAATTTCAGATGTCAGAGAAATGCTCTATACATCAAAAATGACTTAGAGACTTCTTATTTAATTTAATACTTTGAAATTGGGCCTCTGTCTCTTTAAAACTCATGTTCTTTCTGAAACTCCTATAATGAGCTCAGCAGATGGAGAGTTCAGTAACACTTTATTTGAAGTTAAGCATAACAGGTGTTATGTTCGTGACATAACACCTGTCACGAATATAAAGAAGTCTTTATGAATGTCTTTGACAGTTGTCATGAAGTGTCATTCAGTAAATAATGACACTTTTAATGCAAAGTTGCTCTAAAAGTTGCATTAAAAATCCATTAAAAGTGTCAACTTTGCATGATTTTGTAAATTATGATAATTTAATGCAAAGGTGGCACTTTTAATGGACTTTCAATGCAACTTTTAGAGCAACTTTGCATTAAAAGTGTCATTATTTACCAAATGACACTTCATGACAACAGTCATAAACATTCATAAAGACTTCTTCATGTTCATGACAGAGGTTATGTCATGTTTATGACAGTGTCATGTCAGTCTTATGCACACCCCTTCAAATAAAGTGTTACCCAGAGTTCCTCCAGGTGTATGCTAATTGCTGCTGGCTAGTATGAAGGAGCTGAGTGTGAGGACTGATAGAGGAGGAGGAGCTTTGTCTCGAAGGCGGAGCTAGGTCTCCCCAGGCGTTTTGCACAGCTAAATGGTT
>NW_006800070.1:756807-815047 GCF_000485575.1 Poecilia formosa
TCCAGTGTTAAATGTTATTTGGAAATTATAATTTATTGAGCTTTCTTTAGGGTTTACTTTTATTATTTTGCCTTTATCAATGCACCAGTTGAAGATGGCCTCAAAATGATAATATTAATGTTTATCAAAATCATTTCTGGGATAATTTATTGTCCAGTTATAGCAGGTTTCAAGAGTATTCAAGCATTCTCACCCCGTTAACCTTTTAACATTTTGATTTTACAATCTGATATGTTTTCTTTTTATTATTTTTTGCATGATTGGTCATCACAACATGACATTTTGCAAAATCAGTCAGATCAATTAGATACCCAATTAGATTTAGGTCTGGCCTTTGACTGGACCATTCTAACACATGAATATGCTTTGATATTAACCCTCGGCTGGATGTTTTCGGTCATTTATCTGCAGGAAGACGAACCTCCACCTCAGATTCATTTTTTATTTTTTTTTTTGCAGCCTTTAGCATGTTTCCTTCCAGGAAATGCCCACAGCATAATGCTGCAACCACCCTTTTCATTGTCAGAATGAAAAAATTACGCCCATTGATTTTATTAAGTGGCATCTGAGTAAAATAACGATAACTACTTGTGATTTTCCTTTTTATTTCCCCAGTTTCTTCATAGGAGTGAGAAAACCTGCATCCACCAAGCCGAAGAGCAGAGATGCCATCTTGTGGCTTTCACACTCTCGCTACCAGCAGACAGTGTGAAAGCCAGCCTCAGCTGTGGCATGGGGGGCGCACAAGGCAAGACATGTTTATGGAGCAACAAGAAAGGACTTGATTACCTACACTAATTTAGAAAAATAAAAGCAGACACAAACGCGAGTTGTCGTTTGGTAAGCAGATGCATTAGCTCTCCTGGCTCTTCGGAAAAACTCACCTCATTCGTGCTCCCCTGCAGAAGCATTAAGAGAGATAAGCACACGTAAAGTAAGTGGATAAGATGCACAACTAAAACACAGATTAAGCAACAACGAAGAGGAACTTAATCTGGTCGTAAAATGGAAAAAAGGAAAATTGTCAGTATTTCCAGACTTTATTTCCTTTCTTATTGTCTAAATATTCCTCCCTTTCTTTCTTTCCTTCTTTTCCTTTTTGTGTTCTTCCTGTCTTTCCTTTCTGCTGTTCCTTTCTCATTTTCCGTGTTTTGTTCTATCCCTTCCCTCCCTTGAGTTATTTATCTCCATCCTTCCTTTTAACCATTTTCACAGAAACTGTATGCACCGAACCCAATGTAGGATTTACTGCCACCTAGTGGATATAAATTGTGTGTTTGCTGATAATTTGTGTTTTTGTTTTTTTGTTTTTTTCTGACCACAAATGAATAAACTACAGAACCTATAATTTCATTCCTTGGCAAAACACAACAAATATCTCAGTCAAATGCAGCTTAAAATATGAATCTTTGTTGTTTTTTAAAATCTTCAATCACAAATTGGATCTATATGGAGAAATCAATACATTTTTATTGCAAATTGCTTAGTAGAAATGTAGTTTAGACGATGACCAGACTTTAGAAAGGGGCAGTAACCCAGGGCTCTATTTTTTAGGGGATGTGGGACACAGATTTTTTTTTTTAAATGCATGTTTTGCTGACTTTGCACTTTATATAAGAGTCCACTATGAACATTAGCAATACTCAAGTATTTGAAATTATGAAGTTATACAAATTTTTTTTTGGGGGGTGGGGGACATAATAAACCCACCACCATTAGCTGCTATCATCAGTTCTTACCCAAATACGTATAGAACTACCTATTAATTCACTGTAATTGCATTAGAAAGAAATCTTTCTTCAGTGGAAGGACCACCAACACGGGTTCCCACACCCTGGTAGATCCAGTCCCGCTCAGAAGTTTGGATTCAGTGAGTTTCACCCACCTGGTCCCACAGCGCCCCGGCCACCTGGTCGATGACGGCGCCCAGTTCCCTGTACTCCCCGGAGTAGCGGATGTAGGCCCAGGTGCAGAGCGTGATCAGCGCCAGGCCCAGGATCATGTTGCACAGGCTGGCGATGATGTCCACGCCCACAAAGCCCGTGATGCCCGCCGCCACGTACATGACGAAGATAACCACGAAGAGCGTGGCCGGCGTGCGCGCGGCGTGGAAAATGTTCTTGGAGTCGTTGTGCTTGATGTACTGGACGAACACCTCGTCGATCTCGCCCTCCAGCTGCTGCAGGTAGCGGCGGCTGAACTCCTCGCCGCCCATCTTCTTGACGCCGCGGAAGAGCTGCAGGGCCTCCTCCCTGATGGCCCCGTGTCGGTTCTGCAGCTCACTGGGGGCCAGGAAGGGCCGGTCGCCCCCACAGACCTGTTGGGGGAGGGGGGCAGAGAGGCATGTGGATTAACGGGAAAGGAAGTTGGGAATTTGGCGCTCACGTTTACCCAGGCTGCTCGTTTCCACCGACCTCCTCCATTTTTTTGTTGTACAGATCCTTCGCCGCTGCGACTGCTGCTAAGTTGTTGGCCTCTGCTGTAGCCTGAATGAAAACACAGACAATACAGTGAAACAAACAGTGAAACACAAGATGAGGCGCAATGCAATAAATCCAGAGAAAAAAACAACAACAGTTAAACACGGAAAATATAGAGAACATGTACAATTAGACCAGGGATCTCCAACCTGCAGTTCTTTGGATCTTCCTGAGTAACTTTGGCAAAAAAACAACAACACTGATTTGTTTTTTCATAAATATACTGTAGACATAAAACAAATACATTTTTCGATTGTAATAATTGTCCCAATTTTCCACAACATAGTGACTATAAAACAACTGGTAATATGTTGTTTTAACTTTACTTTGAAAAATTTTAACTATGCTGAAAATTTTGTACATTTCAGAATCAGAACTTCAAAATTCTGACTTTGATTTCAAAAGTTCATAGCATTCAGACATTAAGTATATACAATTATACATTAGAGCAGATGACTTTTATTACATCGAGTTAATTAAAGTCCTTAAAGGGCCGGTTGTGGCAGAATGTTTAGATAATCCTACCTATTAAAATATTATATTTGGATTTAAAATTCAACAACATTAAAAATCTTTTCATACTGATGTAATTTGACACTATACAAATAAAAAAATTATTTGATTCACTAAAATAATATTCAAGCACACAAGTGTTATCTTGATGGTCTATTTAAACGGACCTCCAACATATAGAGGGCCGCAAAAACTCGATATGGTGGACCAAATTTGGCCCGCTGGCCTTGAGTTTGAAATATGTGGTTTAGAGAAAATCAAATAAAGAATTTTTTACAGTGTTTTCATAACGTTTATCAACACCCCATAGCAAAACAACTGCAAAAATTTTTTATTTTAAAATGTAAAAAAACAAAAAGAAAAAAAAAGGTTCTTTAAAGATTTTCTTTCGCTCACGTTTGTCAAAACATTACAACCAGCCTTTTTTCTAAAGATGATGCTACATTTGTGGCTCTAAAAAAGTTTTATTTAGTTGGACTGACGTCAAAATGGCTCTCTCACTTACACAGGCTGCAGACCCCACAGTTAGACAAAACAAGCACATAGAAAAGTACCTGCAGCATCGACTTTGGATGAGGCAACTCTTCACCCTGGTAAATCTTAATGTATGCCTGAAGCATGAGGAATAAAGACAGGAGGTGAGGAAACTTTCCGTACGTAAAATACAAAGTGATATGCTCTTGTATCCACTTGACTGGTTCTGACCTTGAAGTACTCCAGCAGGCCTCTGCAGGTGATGTTGCTGCCGTTGATCTCCTTCACGTCGATGTTGCGGGGGCTGAGGATCCAGGGCACCAGGACCTTCAGGATGTTGATGAACTCACCATCAATCTCTAGAGACGAACAAACAGTTTGTGATATAATCTGGAAAGAGATCATTCATTTATTTTTTGCTCTCAGTGTTTTATTTTGGGTATTTAAAAAGGTTGCACAATTGCAGTGCGAAGTGTTCTGTGCAAAATTAAAGTTCATGAGTCGATAATTATCCCATTATTGATATGTTACTTGAAAATGGTCTAAAAACACTAAGGAAAAACAGTGTTGGCGTTTAGCGCAATAATTTCTCTGACATACAGCAAAATTTAATATCATGACAGGTGAAGTTGTTTTAAGTCTTATTATCTGAGAGTCTGTGTGTAGGAAGGAATATTTTAACTGTGTTAAAGTACAAGTCGCTGCGTCATTACAGAAGAAAAATGAAAACGAGGAACAGTGGGGAACCTTTCCCACCAAAAACACTCAAATGGCTCGTTGACGACTCCTCCAAGAAGAGAATTTATTATGACATATAAGGTGCTACAGACAATTTTTATATCTATTTTATAACCTAAAGTTAGAGATTAAAATCAAAGTTTTGAGAAAAAAAAAAGCAAAATCCTGACATTAAAGTCTACAATTAGCAATCCTAATCCTTTTCCGTAGTTACAGCTCGTCTCCAAGTGGCAAAACGTGACATGCAGACATCTTCCAAGTTGAGATGCAACAATTGAAATTTCCTGCCCGATCACGATTTTTAAAAAACCTGAACTGCTGAGACCAATATTTTTTCTTTTTTGTCTGAAATGTCGATAAATACAACAACAAAGATGCTGAGTCATCAACAGTGAGGTGACGATTGCAAATATCGACCGATCTGCCATTTCCAAAAAATTAAAGAAATCCACCAGCTGATTTGTCTGGTTGCAATGTCCCTCTAAAAAAAAAAAAAATATATGACGATGTACCTTTAATTCTTCCGTCAAAGTGAGGGTTGGTGGCCACCTTGAGGCCGGGGTGAGGCATCAGGAAGCAGTTGATGTTGGTGAAGCAGGAGTGGATGTGTTTACGCACGTTCTGAAGCTCCTCGTGCTGGTTCTCTGAGATCTGCAGCAGAAGCACACGGTTCTGGTTCTACGTCTGATTTAATTAGCCCAGCCTTATTAGCAACAAGCTCATCTCATTGACATCCAATGTAAGTTTGTGACTAGGACTGTGGAATCAGAAACAACTGGCCTTCAGTCTCTTCTCCAGGAACTTCATGCCCCCCTCCTGTCCGTAAGGAAACTCGTATGGAAAACTCCAGTCCCGAACCAGGAAAATCAGGGACTGGAAAAGAAAATAAACCTGTATGTAGCTCTGCACTATAAGGTCAAATTTAAAATAATTCTTCTCTTTCAACTTTATTTTAACATGTAAAATAAACCGTGTTTAATTTAGTGTAAATTTGTTTTAAAGCATCACTTAATTGGAAGCACGTTTAATACCTGGAAAGGTTTAAGGAAGGTCTCCTCCATCGCTAGTCTTCCATACTCGGTGAAAAGCTGAAATAATAAACACATCATCAGTGATGATTTGAAATATTTAATTTTAGCTCCACACTTTAAGTTACCAATAAAGTCTGAGTTTGCTTGATGATAAACCATGCTCATATTCAATTTCAATTTCAATAGAAATGCTCATTTTCAAATGATAATGTATTCCAAAACTTGCCTTATAATGTTTTTGTTTTTTTTACCTGCAAGTGCTGGAGGTCATCCTCTTGTACATTCTGTGATATATTGTAAACCTAAAAGAGACAGTTTCCTTACTGTTTCGATATGCTGGGAACATTTAAAATGCTGTTGTGTCAGAGCAAGAGAGGAAAAACAGGAAGTGGTTTTTCTTTTTTTTAATTCAGGGTACAGCTGTTCAGCTGCTTCCTTTGGACCTGCAGACCTCACCGCCCGGTGCTCTCAGACGGCACTAAACTGTGGTACCTGCATGGAGCTGATCATGGTGCTCAGGGCGAACACAGTGGCCGAGTCCCTCAGCGTGGATTGGCTGTCAAACGTGCCCTGCGTGTCCATCAGCAGCACGGCGACCTGTGTCATCAGGCACGAAAAGAAACTGACCCGTTTGTGTGTCTGATTTTTTCTACGGTCACAGATGTGGAAATAAAAACAAAACAAAACCTTCAAATAAATTCTTGCAGTTCTAAAATTTCAATGGAAATTTTTAGAAAATCCAATGTATTCCACAGGGAGGAAAAAAAAAAAACGATCCTATCCAAACTCTTCTGGGAAGGTTTAGAGGTCTGCTTAGGGGAACATCTGACCATTTTTCTAGGAAAGCATTGGTGAGGTCAGACATTGATGTTGGACACTACAGCCTGGTTCTCAGTTTCTGTTCTGACTGATCCTCAAGGGATTGTATCAAGTTGAGGTCATACCAATAAAGATTGTCCAAAGCAAACTCACTCATTTGTTTTTGTGCTTTGTTTGGCAGCCATGTTGGTACTAAATGGGCCACCTCCAAACTGTTCCTTCAGCATGAAGACCATACAATTCTCCAGAATGTCTTCCCATGGTTGGTTTGACGGGAATTACGTCTCCTTTGACACTTACATGGAGACGCTCTTCAGTTAAACTGCAATATTTTTGTTGCGATCATTTACACGACACCTGTGACCGGAGTCTCTCACACCAACACGTTTTGAAACGAGGTCTCAGAGTGAAACTTTTCTGTAAAACTCTCCCCGGGATGTGTTGAATCTCAGATACGCAGAACGCACGACTGAAGAGTTCATTCTGTGCATGCGCAGGCAGATAACAACAAAAACGACGGTGCGTATTGTACTGTCCTGTGCTAATTAGCCTGTTCTGTTTAACACAGTTTCCGATAAGAATGTGTGACATTTACCCTTCATTCGGCGAAGACTGGTTACGGTTTTCAGTGAGGTGAGATCTAGTGCGGTGGAAGATAAGGGTCAAAATCGCATGCGGGTTTGATGAAATGCTAAAATCACAGCGCCATCTAAAGGCCTGGCATGACTACTACAGCTGATTCAAGGAGTCTCGTCAGTACCGTCTAAACATGGAAACCTTTTCCCCAAACATACGAAAATACCAGCAGTCTCATGGCAACTACCAAACGCTGTCTAATCTATTAGCTAGCCCAACAGGGAAGAAGGAATCATGACTGCAAAACACAAATCCCTACTACACTAGAGTCTGGTGTTGGAGTTCTTTACAGCACTCCATCCGCCACTTCGCATCTTTGAATTGCTCTGCATCTTTGAATTGCTCTTGGAGATGTAGAGCCATGGCAACCCGTTAATGAAGCAATGTTCCTGGACTAATCTGAAACCCACGTGAAGCTTATAGTTATCCACTCTGCACATAGTTGGTAACTTCTACACACTGGTCTGCATGCGGTTTCCAACACTATTCTTTCCTCCATGTCTGAGTTCCTAATGCTCTTCAGAGCGACATATTCTTTCTCAAATATTTGCAGAAGCAGTCTGAATGTCTTGTTGGTGTCTTTCCTGCACCTGTGGGTGTCGAAGTGGTTAAAACACTCGAGTTCAGTCATTTAGAGAGGTGATCTAATACTTTTTCAACTATATGTTCTGCTGACTTTGTTTTTTATCATAAGAATAAGACCTAAAGATGCCTCTTTTTCATTTTACTGGTCTTTTCTAGTCTATGATGTAGAAAAACAGACCTGAATTGACTTAGAATTGTTCTTTCTTTTTCATCAGAGATATAAATGTACTGAATTACAATTACAATTACAGGCCCACAGCATCACAGATCCCCCACCGCACCTAACCGTAGGTGTGTGGTGCTTTTCCCCAGTCATCCTTCATGTCGTACTTGACCCACCTTCAGAGGTTGTTGCTCAACCTTCGTCTCATTTGACAAAGTTTGACTTAAACGGCCAGCAGAGTTTAGTAAACTCCACATATGAAGGCAGGACAGAAACGCATCAATCCCAAACAACCTACAGCAATGGTTGTTATGGAGACTTGGTGAACCATTCTGTACTGCAGCACTTTTCTTTTCCTTTACCTCCCTTATCATCCTACTCATTAGCGAGAAAAATATGGGTCCCTGTCCAGCCGAGAAACAGGCCTATGTGTCACGTCATAATAATTCCCCAGGGAAAGTCACGATTTACTAATTAGAGGTGTCTTCAGTGTCCGATTCAGTTCCCCACCAAATTCATGCACTCGCATTAAAAAGCCTTTTCTTTTTTCCCCTGTGTGCCATTATGCTGCTGCAATAAAAATGAAATTATTTGAAGGTTTGGACAAATATTACTTTGCCTGTCCCTGTTTGTCCCTTGTTGTTTTGTGGAGGAATTTATTCTGACCTTCCTTCCGTCTGGTTTGTCCACCAGGAAGACCTCGCTCCAGATTTGGATCCCGGTGGTTTCCCTCTCTGAACCCCCCCTCCAGGAGAAGCCGGTCAGAGGCTCGCTCGCATCTCCGAGCCAGTTTTCAGACGACTGAGCGGCAGAATGTGGCAATTTATTAGTCAGACAACGCTTGATCTGCTGACAAGTGGCATTCTGTTTCAGTTAGGAAAGATTCCAACAAAACAAACTTTATGTGCAGCTAAAATGATAAACTAGAGTGGGAATGAGCACTGGGAAAGAACAGATTGTACCCACACATCTGGTGAGGCTGTGAGTATGGAGTATACCCTAAGCCCATCCCTAAAAAGAACAATATGCAGAGAACAAATACATGAATTTTCTACATTATACATTTCAGTCTATTTTATTGGGATTTTATATGATAAACCAATGTATAAAAAATGTAACAAACCATTCAGATTTTTCTTTATAAATTAAAATTGGGAAATGTTGCTATCTAACAGGTTTTAGAAAAGCTTAAGGAAAAGTGTCCTCACAGCCCGATGCTTCCACCATGTAGGTCTGCATTTGTGTGGCCTACAAATGCAGGTCACACTTTTCAGCAAGGAAAACCCGGACTCCGTTTTAGTCCTCTTTGTATTTTTCCACCACTTTTTGTTGGTCTATCATATAAAATCCAAATAAAACACTTTAAAGTTTGTGGTTGTGCTATGAGAAAATGTGAAAAAGTTTAAAGGAGCAGTATTGTGCATTTTTCTATCGCATAATCAAGTAATGTTTTTAATTTCAGATGTCAGAGAAATGCTCTATACATCAAAAATGACTTAGAGACTTCTTATTTTATTTAATACTTTGAAATTGGGCCTCTGTCTCTTTAAAACTCATGTTCTTTCTGAAACTCCTATAATGAGCTCAGCAGATGGAGAGTTCAGTAACACTTTATATGAAGGGGTGTGTATAACACTGACATAATACCTGTCACGAACATAAAGAAGTCTTTATGAATGTCTATGACAGTTGTCATGAAGTGTCATTCAGTAAATAATGACACTTTTAATGCAAAGTTGCTCTAAAAGTTGCATTAAAAATCCATTAAAAGTGTCAACTTTGCATGATTTTGTAAATTATGATAATTTAATGCAAAGTTGGCATTTTAATGGACTTTCAATGCAACTTTTAGAGCAACTTTGCATTAAAAGTGTCATTATTTACCAAATGACACTTCATGACACTGTCATAAACATTCATAAAGACTTCTTTATGTTCATGACAGATGTTATGTCATGTTTATGACAGTGTCATGTCAGTCTTATGCACACCCCTTCAAATAAAGTGTTACCCAGAGTTCCTCCAGGTGTATGCTAATTGCTGCTGGCTAGTCTGAAGGAGCTGAGTGTGAGGACTGATAGAGGAGGAGGAGCTTTGTCTCGAAGGCGGAGCTAGGTCTCCCCAGGCGTTTTGCACAGCTAAATGGTTGCCATTTAGCTGAATGGGAGATTCAGGGATTTCTCAAACATGCATGAAAGAGTCGAAGCAACACTCTAGGTATGTTTTTGATAATGGAATAACATTATAGCATCAATTTTACATAATACTGCCCCTATCAGGGGTGTGAATACTTCTGAAATATACTATGAAGTAGAGGTAGCAGAGCGGCTGGAGACTAATCGGAGAACACTTTGGGATATTTGGTAAACCTTTATAGGCCAGAATTTATTTTTACCACTTCAACAAGGAGTCGCACTTACATGGTTGTACATGTAGCGCAGCATGAAGTCCATGAGGAAGGACTTGCCCTTGCGGAAAGCCCCCGCCACGGAGATGGCCACCACCTCGCGGTCCCTGACCTCCTCGGACAGCAGGATCCGACTCAGCGCTGCCTCGTCCAGCTCAAAGGTGTGGTCGTCTTTGACCAGCAGCACCTGGATGGGCCGAGCTCGTCCGTCCGGCTCCTCCTCCTCGGAGCTCCACTCATAAACATTTTTGTCACTCAGGGACCCTGAAGGACAAATCAGAGGAGCGCGAGGAGAGGACAGGGTGAGCTCAACGCGTCTCTGCGACGAGGCGACCAGAGACGCGTTGCCGTGAAACTGATAGAAGAGGCAGCAGGTTCTGTCCGCTGTGATGACAGGCCAGACCTAGCAGTCCATTAAGTGAGAAGGCAGGAAAGACAAACCCCCGGTTTTGCAAGCGATAATATTCATTATGGTGAATCAGTTCACTGTGTCCGTCCAATCTGCTGGAGCTCAATGAGATCATGAGGGGTAAAAGGTTTCCGAGCAGCAAGGAAGCTAACATATTTACATACCATCCAGACTTCTTAAATAACTCAAACAGCTCGGATAGAAAGCATCTCTTAAAAACAACATATCTGAGATTATTAATTGGATTACAATTTGGACTTTGACTAGGTCATTCCAAACTAATGAGCTAAACTTACATTGTAGGTTCAGATATTGTTTTTTTTTTTAACCCTGTACTCTGTTTACAAATTAGTTAATTTCTGCAAACTGGATTTTATTTATGTCTAACAGAGTAAAGGGAGCTCAATACAAGGCGTACACCACATTTTTTCTGAATTTTACACACACACAAAAATCACGAAATATGCACCACCTTTTCCTTTGGTCTATTGTGTAAACTAACATTAGATACATTGATGTTTGTGGCTCTTACATGATGAAAAGTTACAAAGGAAGACACTGTAGCTATCTACCACAACCACCCAGCCTGCGCTTCAGGAAAATGTGGTCTTGCCTTCCAGGAAGTGACTTGAAATTAAAGTCTGGCTATAGCTCCATGTCACAAAGTAACGGCCAGTGTTTTGGGTCGTGTTGTTAGACGTGACACAGAACAATTTGATCGTACAGGGAGTAATTTGATCAGCCGTTCTTCCGCTTCTTCTCTGTTTGGTTTCCCACTGCAGGGGCCTACTCCTAGGCCCCAGCAGACGACCTGATCACGCTGCTCCTGCCACTGCCCTTAAAACTGCTGAAGACGTCAGAAGCTGAATTAAGTGGGTCAGAGCGGCTCAACTCTGACGGCAAACAGCAGCAGCTTTTCATCTTTTCCCCTCGTTTCTCACACAGGCCTCTCCCACTGCCCCCTCACAAGCTGGTTGGACTCTAAAGTGATGTCAGAGATGGATGCTGGTAACCACTGTAACCCTGATGATGGCAGCTTAGGGTAATGATGGGAATACAGATTTGGGATTTCTGATGCAAGATTGCATCCATTTTACCTCAAAGGCGTCACGTAGCTTCAGAAAAATTGAACAGTAAACTGTAAACATTGCGAATAAAATTGTGATTTTTGGGCCTGCAGAGGCCTCAGCTGTCCGAACAGAGCGTTTTCTGTCAACCAATCACCGCATTTCATCTATGTAATGGTATTATATATACATTTTTTTTAAAATGAACGTGTCTCGTTGTGCCTGCAGAGGCCAACCGCAGCACGGTGTTTTCTTCCATACCAACAAGATGCAGATGCCGAGACATTAGAATACACGGAAC
Source organism: Poecilia formosa (assembly GCF_000485575.1). NCBI lineage: Eukaryota > Metazoa > Chordata > Actinopteri > Cyprinodontiformes > Poeciliidae > Poecilia > Poecilia formosa. Next base: position 768,431 of record NW_006800070.1, read on the forward strand.
AGCTTTGGTCTCAATGTCCCGAAACGAAAACAAACCGAGCATATGACAGCCAGAGCGCTGCATCGTTCCCACCCTTTGTGTGAAATATCAAATGTTTTTGTACGTACACTCACCCCAGCTGTCTCTCTCGGGACGGTGTTTCACCATGATGCGGTCCTGTTATCCCCAGGCTCGAAGCGTAAATGAGCGACCCTAGTCGGTAGTCATGAGCGTACAGAGCTGGGAGGATGCCCTTATCTCCAGCACAACGACGTTCCTGTTGCAGGAGGATGATGGTGCTTTTATTCACCGCGTGATACGCTCATCTCGTCGCCAGAGGGCGCTGCTGTCTGTTGTCCCAGCACTGAGCAGCGAATGGAGTCTAATTAAAAATACATAGAACTGTACACAAAGTGTGCATTATGTGAAAATGCCTCAGTTATATATAAAAAAAATCGAATATGTGCTTTGCAGTGGTGAACAATTATTTTTATAAAACTGCCCATGCAGTTTATAGTTTTATCGGTAGGTGGCGACATTGCCCAAATGTTGGAACCTATGCTGCCTTCAGAGACATAACGGAGTTTTTTATGTGATAGGGAAAGGGAAAGGTCCTTATTTCGTCATTTAATCCCTTTGTGGTTTTCTTCGTTTCTGGCACATGGTCCTTCGAACTTTCCTTGAGAACATTTCAGACTTGCTCTGGCAAACAACAATTTAAAGTAATATAAAATAGTTTCTATCATCAGGAGATAGATTTCACGGTCATTTCAGTTTCATCAAAAATAATCTGTTATATCTGGACCAATAATAAATAGCATGCAACACAAAATCATAAATAAATGTTAACTAGATGTGAGCTTTAAGAATTATTATGACTAGCAACGTACTAATTTTTTTAATATGGATTTTAATTGTGACACTTTTGCCCTTACATAACAAACTGGTGTGCGTAGTTACAAAAACCTCTGTCTATTCACTCTATTGGTTCAAAATGAAAGTGGTGATGGACGAAACTGAACGAATTGACTGTAAATTAAACAAAACAAAAAAATAGTATGTCTTTAAAACAAAGATGTAATTTATTTAATTAAAGTTGAAGTCCATGTTATTGTGGCGATCGCATTTTATATAAATTATATAATCATTGTCGTGTTTTGTATGAGTAATCAGCATTATACCAATTCAGGTATTAACTAGCGAAAATTGCAAGTTTTATATGTGGATAAGAAGATACGGTGTTTAAAAAAAATCACCAGTCTAATTTTTCTTGGTACCCTGAATGCACCGTAAGACACAGACCATCGGCAGCACAGATTAGCAGGACACTGTTGCTTTAGAAGAGAGCGTTTTCCCTAACTAAATTCTTAAAACAGTTCATTTATTACCCCCGTGTGACGATGGAGTTCAACACATAATGTCCGAGCTTCTTTAAAGCTGCCAGCGGAGGGAAATGACATGTCAACGGGGAAACTTGGGGCTGAGATTTCTGGGGGGATTGAAGTAAACTGTGACGCCTGTTCTGCTCTGAAAGAGACGGAGTGAGCTGCAGCCAACTGAAGTTTACTACTGTTTCCTCGATAACAAAGGAGCAACATTTTTACTTTCTGAAGCCTTTATTCGACGCCACAACAATAGTTAAAGACTCGGAGGGGATTCAAAATGCAAGACGGAGGCATTTGGTGCGTTTGCGTTGAAAAAGGTAAGCCCAGTTTGAAGTTAAAAGCAGGCGGAGAGCTAAGCTTGTGTGTTAGCTAGCATTAGCCTATGTGCCCCGTCGCTAAGCCCTTGGCTGGCTGTGGCTATTTGCTGGAATGTCCACAATTTTCCTGGTAAAAGTATCGCAAAGTGATGCTTATAGATCGAGGCTGTTATAAAACAAACTCCTTTGAGCTAGAATTGATGACTCAACTGATCTTATGTGCTTGAACTATTGCGCCGCAAACAAAGAGAAATGTCACTCTAAGAACTCGTGTTTTATAACACTTGTTCTCTTTAAAGGAGAACGCGTAGTGGGATTAAAACTTTAATTTAGCCCTCTTAACACTTTCCCAAACTTTGTCTCTGCGTCAGGACATGAAGCTCAGAGAGGCGCCGTCTGAATAGCATTGGTCGAGACTGTCCTCCCAACCACCCACAGCACGTTTAATCAAGCCAACTAAATGTAAAGGATCCCTCGGTTTCAAGCCACCATGGATATCTATCCCCGGCCGAGCGGCGAAATTCAGAGGAGGAACCCCCAGCATGACTTTGAGCTCATTCAGAGGGTGGGAAGCGGAACATATGGAGACGTGTATAAGGTAGGCTCAATTTGCTGGTTCCCACAGTCTGTCACAGGAGCTGGAGATGGTGTGGTTTACCTAGTTCGTGACTAATCAGCCCATATAAACTGCGTGCTGTTTGTTTTTGTGAGCCATTATTAACATGTGACAACCACATTTGACTTTAGTGTTTGACTGAAGCCCAACATCCGTGTTTGTCCTGCAAAAGATAATTATGAGTATGGCTTCATTAAAATTGTGAGATTTTGGCTACATATAGTAATTTCCAGTATTATTCTTTTTTTTTTTTATCTTCTGCAATTTATGGAGCAATTAGCTGCTTAGCTAGTCAGCTGTTTGCTCAGGTAGAGCCTGCAGTCATTGACTTTGACATGCTGTTTGCAGCTTGCGACTTCAAAACAGTGTTACAGGAAGTGCCACATTTAGTTTCCAGACATTGTTTTAAGACAAGAACCTTTTACAAAAAAAAATTGCTTAATTCTCTTAAAAAAAGTGTAGCCGCTTCTGCCAGCTGACTGACAGTGCTCAGAAACAGGTAGGGGAGGGGAAGAGGTGCCTCACTCTGTGCTTCAGTGGGAAGACTTTATGGAGACTCCACATTTTCTGGGACATTATTTAAGGACTTGAGTTGGTAGCAAAAATGTTGAAATAGTTTTTTTATTAAATCATTGTATATTGTCATTCCTTAAACTGGTCATTGCATTTTATTAGTCGTTATTACTAAGTACCAAATGTTTTAGTAAATAATTAGTGTTTAGTTAATACTGACAGCTCAGTTTTCGCTCTGCAGGAACATAATGTCGCCAATAACCTCTGACATTTACGTTACATATAGGCAAAGTGCTGCCAAGAAGATCTGATGGAAATTAAAAGGCAAACAATGACGCTAACCAAACCGAAGTAGTCTGCAGTTGTTGTTTTCTTTTTATTTCTGAAACTGTGACAGCGGCACATGTTTGCAAACCATCAGTGTGACATTAAAAGTCTGACTGAACTTATGTTTTCTCACGAGTTTATTGGTTACTTTATACGACTTCTTTTGAGCTAGTGGGCTGCGCAAAAACCTTTTTCCACACATCAGTTAATCGTACATTATAAAAATCAACTGAGGTGTTGTAACCTAAAGTGCGGAAACGTTTTCTTTACCTCCTGGACTTGTTTCAGCCTCCCTGTTTTGACAGATCAGGAATTGTCCATTAAAAATAACTACAGACAGAAAATGGCGCATCAGATTTCCCCCCACAGTTATTTCCTTGAGTTTTATTTTCCTGGGCTGCCCCTTGCTTATTTAACCAGCTACAAACTCGCTGACCATCTGATCCAGAGGTGAAAGTACAGCCCGCCTGTCGTGGCCTCTATCCATACAAAGCTCCTCTGGCCAGCTCCCTGCCCGCCGCCGCCCCCAGACAGGCCACTGGTGGAATGTAGCGCCTGGTATTCACACTGAGCTCCCAGGCGGGACGGCTGCAGCGGGCTGAAATACGATCCAGCCCGTCTAAACACGTGCTTTACTAAAGGGTGTGTTCAGAGCTAAAATGACAGCGGAAACACCTCAAATAGGAAAAATGTCCCCGTTTAGGCTGCCTTGCACAGATCTGTCCCAACCTTTGGATAGTTACTGCAGACTTTTAAAGATGGCTGGGATGCTCCGCAGTAATAAGAACCCAATAGGAAATAAATGGATTTTGTTCAGCTTGTAATGCAGTCGATATTTCTTAAATGTTGGAGCAGGGACATGTTGACATTTATGCTTCTTTATTTCTTTTTTATTTTTAAAAGATATACTTAATTTTTTTTGTCAATAGAAAATGTTTTTTTTTTTCCATACAGTACAGGGTTTCCTTCACACACTGCAAAATAAAAGCTGCTACATCTTCAAAATGAAGATTTGTTGTTGTTTTTTTAAGTATGTTAAAACAATGTAAAGCATATATACAAACCATAAGCAGAGTTTGAAATTAATCTAAATAAATACCATAAAAAAATTTACATTGCATTGAAAAACCAGCAACACTAGGCAGCCAAGATAGTGCCTGGCTACTGTGTGCTGCGCTGCTCTCAGGAGTGAAGTAAAACTAGAGACAACCATCTGAAGTAGAGGCTAAAAACATTACCTAAGGAAGGTTGAGCTGAATTCATTTTTCGTTCAGGGTGTAAAAACGACCCTACTGTTAATTTATGTTGCTTTTTGAATGACGGCAACATAGTTAATTAATATAGTTACGGCCTTCCTGCGTAATGTTTCAGTTACAAAGGTTCCCTGGTATGTAATCAGCAGCGTTGTGTCAAACGTTGTGTTTAATATACTCTGTTTCACTGAAAACAACATCTGTGAGAGAACAGGGTCATAAATAAGCACATTCAACTGAGAGGCGCAATATTTCACCTGCTCCACGGATGAGTGTGAGCCGAGCAGGCAAGGTGTACCTCAGACGTCCACACAGTTCCTTTATTTTGTAATCCTTTCCAAATTAAAGTGGAGTGAAAACAGGTGCAGGATGTCTCTGTAGTTGTTTCCATCCGAACTGCCTGGATGGAAAACACAGCAGTGGTTGGAAGGCATCTCGGAATATAAGTCGCACCGAGAGATGAAGTTCTAGAAAGTTGTCAAGTGTTTCAACAACAATTCGCTTGTCAAAGCAACCCTTCAAGTAAGCTGCTTAAAGATGCAGAAAGAGTAATTCACCGTTTCTTCATCAGAGCTGTGCATTCTCACAAGCGTAAATGTTCCATCATGTACAGTCAGTTTACTTATTAATGATGCACGTGTCAGGAAGCTTTGGTCCTGCATACTCGATGCAGAGATGAGACGTCAGGACTTCTGCAGAATACATTCAGAGGTTTGTATTTATTTTCACAAAGCGTAGGAGATTCCAGCAGGCAAGTAGAGGGAGAATCATCCAAAACCTGAGAACTTCATTTTATCCTGTCTCGGGACAACAGGACTGAAAAACCTGCGTTTTATTGTCCCCTTCTTTGAATTTTTTATTGCTAATTAAATTGCAGGAGAATTCCCTACAGGTGATCTGAGCTTCACAAATCTAGAAGCTCACCAACGTATCACTCCTTTTTCTGTGAACACGTCCTGATGGGTAAAATGAGACTTAACGTCTTCTCGGAGATTATTGAAATTTTGTGCATAACAGAATCTGTGAGCCAGAAGGCAGTTTCATGTGAGGTTTGCGCTGTTGCAGCTGCTGCTGTTATTCTAACTAATTTCTCTTCTGCAGCTTGTGCATAATCATCTGGGTGGCTACGTCTGGCTGTTTCTCCCATTATTAATGATTGGCTATGTCTACTGCTGTTAATGGGATCTGAGGATAGGGTGAAGGTTGTGCCAGATTAATTCAGTTTGCTGCTCATTTGTTTAATATAGTGCCAGACTTATGGCATTTTGGAAGGTTTTCCAATTTTCTGTTTTGTTTATTTTCCTTCTCCTAATTTTCTTCTTTGCACAGAAGCATTTTGTGCGACTGCAGTACCTGTCTCCTTAAGACGTGTGGAAAATGTTGTTGCATGTTGCACCAACAGCATGTTCTCACAATATTAATATTTTTAATCATTAGCCACCCTTAGTTAACAGTTTAGATCTTCTTTATTTATGATTAGCTAAATATAAAATCAATGGTTATCTGAATTTTTATTTTTGCTGACAGACTGCTGTATTGCCTGGAAGTTTATTTTACAATAAAGCGCCAGCTAAAATCTATACAGAATAAGTTTGTATTTCCTAGAAAGTAACAATTGACTGTATAATTTTTTTTCTAATTTTGGCTCTTCCACCGTCATATGACGCCTCGGCAGTCCCTTACAAAGGAGTTCATTGCTGCAACTTTTCAGTTACTTTGGTTTTGTTACTATTTGCTAGAAACATCAGCACTGTAGCTAAAACCAGCAAAAATATAATAAGAGCATTTTTGGCCAGTTTTTTACATGTTACTTTGGTATTGCAAATAAAAAGAAGCTATTGGCGAATTGCTAATTGTAAATACAATAATGTTAATTCTAAATTTGTCAGGAATTGGATGTGAAATGAGGAACTGAGTCTCGAAAGACTCAACAGTTCACTGATGGACATAAACGTAAAAAGAAAAAGTTAAATTTTTCCAGAAAAGCTTTATTACAGTCATAGCAAAGTGAATGAAATAAAGTATTAAACAAATGAGTTGCAGTGACTCTAATCTCTTGTTGCGCACGGAGAAGCCGATGAAACTATTTTCTTCTCAAGTCTGACACAAAGATTAGTTTCGTCTCGTCAGACGTCTGTTGCACATCGTCCTCCTCCTCCACGTTCCATCAGTCAGAAGACATTACAGGTTTCTTCTAAAAGCGTCCTGTCAGCTGCATCTCTTACATGAACAACAATTTCAGAACTTCTCCTTTCCTGCTTCAGCTTTTTTTTTTTTTTTTCAAGTTGCTTACTTCAACTTTAGGAAGTGTAAAGTGAGACACAGGTTGCAAACAAGTGTGAAGTTACTAAACGCGCATACTTTAAAGCAGAACTGTCGAAAGGTTCCAGCGTAGGTGAAAAAAAATTGTTTCATAGCTGTGCAGACATGCAACAGAGCAATGCATGACAATCTGAAGGCCTCTTTTTGTTAATATATTCATTTTTTTGTTGCATTTCAAAGTGTACTACCAATTTATTTCCTTTGTTTGAATCTGGTAGGTGAACAACAGTGATGAACGTTGTTCACCTATAATGTGCCAGATAATGTGTTGCAGCAACACATTATCTGTAGGGTAAAACTAACCTGTCTCAGCTCACGTTCCCTTTTAGTGGGAGAACAATCCAACACTTGGTGAATTTTGCTTCTCAATGATAGGAAGAGCCGACATTGAAGCGAAGTCGCTATGAACGCTTGGCCGCCACAAGCCAGTTGTCCTGCTGGTAACTTTTCTGACACCTCCTGAAAAGATGGTGTCAGAAGAGACTGAATTATAAATCCATTAAAACGTACCACAAACTTGATTTAAGCTAAGCTCATTTGAGATATTTGAAGGTTTAAGGCTGACTTTGTTGAATAGCACTGCTTTTTGCAAGTGATGCTTTTTTTAATCATTATTCAAATAAACTAGGAATCTCCTGATATATCGATATCAGAAATCGGTTTGATATCAGCCAGTAAACGAGTATCTGATTATATTGGCTTTCCAGAAGATCTCTGGTCTGGTATTTAGTCTTCCAGCATTTCTATCTCGCAGACACACCCATTGGTTAGTAATAAATGGCTCAGTTGTTCTCACATCTATTGTTCTTTCATTGATACCACTTGATCAACCCTTTTCTAATATTCCACACTACAAAGCAAGTAATAAATGTATGTTTGATTCAGGCTGATATTGTATTGGAACAGTATCGGTATCTGCCAATTCTCAAAGCTGCAATAATCGGTATCGGAAGTGGAAAATCAGGACATGCCTGAAATAAATTGTAGAGGCATGGCTTGTGGGATCCAATCTATTTTATTTATAAATCGCCATAAAAAGCAAAACAAAAACAATAGGTTTACCAAAAGTGCTATACAATATGGACAAATAAAACCGAGACGATAATAGTATTAAGATCAAAACGTTAAAAGCAGAATAAGACGTACTAAAAAAGACGATAGAATTTTAAAAACAACAAGCCAACTTGCATTGTTTTAAAAGCCACTGAAGACAAAGTGTGTTTTGAAGAGACACTTATAATCTGGTAGAATTGGGGACCAAAATTGCAGAATTTGATACATTTCCAGCTGGTGCCGTTCTTTCACACTGCACTGTGTCAAAATGATCCAAGTTAATTGAAAAACCCATTCCCCACCTCCTAACCTGTGGAGGCGCTGCTCCGAAAATGTAAACAAAAATGGAGTGGCATCAGGTTTTAGAGGTTGTAGGATTTCTCTCTTGTCGTTGGTAACAGACCACTGGCCTTTTCTCTCTCTAACATTTATACTCTTGCATTTGTTTTGGTTCTCTTAACCCAGAATGCCCTGCGCTATATAGTCTGCTTCCTGCTTTTGGAGCGGTCTCCGATCTGGTTGCATTCACACATGCATTCGGACCAGACTTTCTAGAAAAACAAACTAGAGCTTCAATAAAGCTGTTTAAACAGGACTTTAAGGCCTGCACTCTTAAAAACGTATGGAGGAGCAGGACCATTAAGGCATTTAAAGGCCAAAAGAAGGATTTTAAAATCAATTCTTTGTTGCACTGACAGCCAATGAAGGGAGGACAGAACAGAAGAGACGTGTTGGTGTTTGTGGTTAAAAGCGTTTTGAACAAAGTGATCCCAGCATAGAGCGAATTGCAGTAACCTAGTCGAGTTGTGAGAAGAGAGCCAGGATTTTATCTCCAAATTGTGTTTTGACAAGATGGGTTTTAGCTTAGCAACCCGACGTAACCGGAAGAAACTTTTCTGCAAAACTCTCCTGGTTGTAGTGGTGTTGAGTGAGGCTGAGGTTTTAGTGTGCAGAAGACTTTTATCACTTTGCACAGAAGCAAACATCTCACCAAAATGACATTTCATTTTAATGGTCATTACGTTTTATTGGCTTTATATTGCTCATGTTTTATTTGCTCAGTGAGTTATTTAAAAAGGGAAAACAACAATGTGAAACCTTTCTAAACGTCCTTCAATTATAGTAAATTCCTTTCATTGCATTCTCCTTCTCTACTTTACAGCTTAAGCAGCGATTTCTGAATTGATTAATCTGCTGCTCAAAGCAAACATTTGGTCCATAATCCTCCTTTCATCTGATCCTGTTGGGGGTCACCATGATGCATCATCTGCCACCATTTGCTCTATAATGTCGGGTAATGGTGAAAAATGTGTGTCGCATCCAAACGAGTCTCATATCCAACATGTGGCATTAAGACAACTCTAATAAACTGAATCGGTTTACATTTTGTAATTTCATCATCATATGACTCAATTCTAAAAGCACCAATATCAACAAAGGTTCTGTGTTGTTTTGTTGTTGTTTTTTTTCCCCTCTTGTTGATTTGCTCCCAACTTTGGTCGTTTGTCTTTCAGGCTCGAAATATTCAAACAGGAGAGCTTGCTGCTGTGAAGATCATAAAGTTGGAACCAGGTAGGAGTCGATCGTTATCTTTATATGTCTGTTTTTTATCACACTGAACCGTTAAATTATTGGTTGTTCTCCTTCTAAAGGTCTGAATGTGTTTTTTTTTTCAACAATTTGAATTAAATCCAAAGGATGTCTTAAAAGAGTTTACAGGGTGTTACAGCTTTAATTGTTATCCCCGTAAGAAAGGAAATGTTTGACCTACAATCACTCTATTTTGTTTTGTTTTGTTTTATTGTGTGTGTCTGATGGGGTACAGGAAGACATTTATGACCGTGCCCAGCTCAGGGTCTGTGCCAGTAATGACCCAGTGACAGAGTTAGTGTGATCCAGATTAAAGGGATTACGAAGAAGAGCTTTGCACCATAGACGTGCAGACAAAACCGTGCTGATTACCGGCCAGGAAAGGAAGAGATTCACTTCTCTGTTTTTGGTTTCATTCATCTCGGCCCGGTCGGTCCTCCTGTGGGATGATTAATGTGCTTTGTTTAAATTACACACTTGTTTTGTTTCCTCTAAAGCCCGGTTGGATTAAATTATTAAGGTTTATCTCTTTCTTGATAAGATGGAAATAAAGAGTAATTTGACCTAAAATAATAACATTCTTTCAGAATGTGTTTTGGGAGATCAAGGATCCGCATAACTTAGTGAATTTTATGGCTTTCTAAAAAATATTTTGCATTACTTTGCAAGGCAGTGACTTTTTTTTTTACACTTAAATAGCCTGCCAATATATTAGCCTCATCAAGTCTGAGCAGGAGACTCCGCAGGCTTAACCCAAATTTCCTTGAATCAGAATCTTCATAGTGTCCAGTCAACCTTTGTTTTTTCTTTCTGGTTTATTTCCTCCCACCACTGAGTCTCTTTATCACTAAAGTCTGCCTTTTCTGAAACTCAGCAGTGTCCTTCTCTTCTGTGAGCTGCAAACTTTCCAGAAGGAGAACCCGCTCCAAGAGAGCACAACACAGAAGAATACAGATATTATATTTCATCTGTGTGTGAATCTCACACACAAGTCAGTGTTGCTTTAGCTTCTCATTGTTCTTGTTTATCCTTTTCCCCTTTGTGTTTTATTGCTCACAGCTGTTTTAGGCTTTAGCTTGTGCTGCTTCCTTTCCGTCCGTCAGTCAGCAGTTCTGCGACATGTTCTTGTTTTGATTCAGTTGCATTTTGTGATTTAGCGGTCTTGTTTACATCTTTGAATCACCGTAACTGAGGCCATTGGTGAACACAAGGTGTTGCTGGAGAGAAAACGGTACCGTTACACAGCAGCAGGAACATTTGTAGGCTTAGCATTAAAAACATAACGCATTTAAACTTAATTCTGCATGACTAGATTGAGTTCAGTTCAAAACAATACCGTTGTTGTTGTTGTTGGATGCCTCATTACTGGATTACCTCCCAACTCAAGCAGTTTTTTTCCCCCCTTTTTCTTGATTCTTGCAAAGAAAAAATGAATAATTGCTGATGGTGCGGTAATAAGCCACAATTAATTTAGTAAACAGCTGCCATTCATGTTTGATTCATTCATTGTCTTTTTTTACTTAAAGGTTTTACTCTTCCAGTGTCTTTCTTTAGAAGAAAGAGACCTTTTTTTTTATTGTACAGCTTTTTGTACAAGTCATTTCTCTGTGCCAGAGGTGAACCGCTTTGGGTGGATCGTGCAATCCGACAGGTTAGACGAGAAGTCGTAGTGCTGGCATGAAGTACACAGCTGGGAGTGTTGAGGCCCCCGGGGCTGCAGAGCTCTGGGGTTCATCTAACTGATCGTTGAACAAAGTGACAACCAAAATGGCGTCAATGTTAGTTGTTTTTCTTTGTTTTTGCTAACCTGACGCACCGAGTCTTGCACTTGTTGGTTTTTCTCAAACGACGTGACAGCTCAAGCTTCTGTTTAACGGATTTAAACAAGCGGTGACTTAGTTTTCCAATTTCTACCCAACATATTTCTCATTCAGACCTCTAAATCTAGAAATAAGCATTCTTTATGAAACTTAACATCTAGAGACTTGTACGCAATGAATAGAAATTTGACACAAAGAGCAAGAATGTGTGTATTCAGAGTAGAGAGGAAGTGGCTACATACTCAGGCCTAGCCTCATCAAGAAGAGACGTCTGTGGGGTGACAAGTTACTTTTTTTTCTCTTTTAGGTCAAGCTTAGTCACGTCATTGCAATTTGCTTAAAAATTTGTCACTCTTTGCTCTCTATCATTAAGTGCATCTGAAAACAGCTCCAGTAGTTCCTCCTTCTGTTTGCACACACTGTACACATGCATTTTTTTTAATCCTGCAACTTCAGTTCCAGGCCTGATGATGTTTATTGCTGGAAGGTTTGTCTCTTCTAAGCATTCCTTCAGACTTAAATTTAAGCAGGTTAACGTCCAGCGGATAATTTGTTGTCTGTATCACTGTGTAGAGCGACAAATATTTATAACGCTTTAACCTTTTCCACTTAAAACAACCATAAACTCCGATGTGCTTCATTTGAAATTTAGTGGTAAAACATGTACACAGTTGTAAACTGGAACGAGACATGACGCTTTGTAGGACATGTAGGAACTTTCTCGGGGGCGGGAGGAAGATGTTTTTATTTTATTTTTTAAATTTGATTTAATAATGAGGGTCCATCTGAAAATATGAGTTTATGGGGTAGGAGTTCATACGTTTCTTTCTTTTTCCTACTCCTTTTCAAGCATGTTATATTGTGGTACAAAATGCTGCTATTATGTTCGAAATAAATAAATAAATGAATGTGACCAAATTCAACTTTACGGCCAAGATCAGATTGATCGTTTCAGGCCTAAATGTGATGAGGTTGAGTTATTTTTCAAAGAAGAATATTAAGCAATGTGCAAAGTTGGTAGAGACACAGTCTGAAAAACTTTGAGCTGTAATTGTTGCAAAATGGTTCTGTGGAGTATGAAATTATGGATGCTGAGTACAAATGCATGAAACACTTTATTTTTTTAAAATTATGGTTTAAAAAAAAAACCTGTTCTAGATCATGACCTGCATAGTTTATGTTGTAGAGCTCTGCACAGCTGCACTATACTGGTTAGACTGAGTTTTGGTGTTTTTTATGAGTCTATATGAGGAGCACTGTTTACATCCTGAAAACAGAATTCTCATATTTGGTTTTGGGAATTCTGCACATTCTGTTTGCAGATATTCTGCCTTTAACTCGTCATTGCATGGAAATAATGTTTTTGTGCAGCGCCTCATAGCCGGATACTTCTTAACCTCCTGTTAATACATTCCAGGTTGTGTGTGCACAGCTGGGAACAACTTGGCTTAAATGTTTCTTTTCTTCACTTCCTACTGGTCGTGTGCGTTGCAGTACAGTCAAGTGGAAAGTTGCCCTGGAAATTGGCCTGTACTGCAAGCTTTATATGATGGTTCCCGTGTTGTACTCGTCTGCTCTGTAGTTTTTATTATTAGTGATGAAGAGCTGGTTTGTTTTGGTATTTCTACTAAGTAAATTGAGTCTTTTTGAAGACTGAAGCTTGCATATGCCACTATATTTTTTTAACCTAGCCTCATTAAGATGTTTTCAACACATCAGTGACTAATAGTCTTTTTTTTAAGTGGTGTGAAAAACCTCAAACCAAATCAGTTGACTGCCAGTGTGTCTGTTGCAATAAGCAATCAATTAAGTCAAAACTATTTGTATAATACATTTCAGCAACAAGGCAGTTCAAAGTGCTTTACATCATAAAAACATCATACAGTCATCAGTTCTGAAATGAGCAATAAACATTACATTTTGTCAAATGCCATCATCAAAATCATCTAGTAAATACACATCAACACACCGATGAGTTTCTCGAATGCTGCTACATTAGTCCTTTAATCCTGGAAATGTTCTTCAGTTGATGGAAGGCTGACTTTGTAACAATCTTTATGTGGCTGTGAAGGTTCAGGTCAGAGTCCATCAATTGGGCCTGATCTCTAGTTTCTAGCTGTGATAGCTGAATCTGTGACTCTAGATTGTTTCTTTTTAGGTCCAAAAATAATAACTCTGGTTTTGTTTCTGTTCAGCTGGAGAAAGTTTTGGCACATCCACACATTTATCTGTTCTAATAATCTGTCTAGTGCTTGGATGGATTTGAAGTAACCTGGTGGCATCGTAATGTAGAGCGTAGTTATGGTAACTAATCTCATTTCTTGTTATAACCTGAGCTGGTGGGAGCTCACGGATATCTAAATAGGAGGGCTCCCAGGATTGAACCTTGGGGGACTTCTGTCCGCTTCAATGAGAAATTACCTGTCGGCACAAAGAAGTCTCTTTTCTTTATCTAAGATTCAAACCAGTTGAGAACTGGACTGGCGAGTCCAACCCAACTCTCCAGTCGTTTTAGTAATATGTTGTGGTCAAACAGTGTCAAAAGCTGCACTGAGGTCCAACAGAACCAGCACTGTGGTTCTTCCACAGTCTGTGTTTATATGGATGTCATTGAACACTTTGACAAGGGCAGCCTGAGTACTGTGGTCGGCCCGGAAACCAGGCTGGAAGATGTTAAAACTGCTGCTGGTCATTGTTAAAAAGCTATTTATCTTTTGAAACTGCTTTTTTCAATAACTTTGCTGATTAATTGAAGTTTTATTGCATGATCAATTAAAGTGGCCTCAATCATTCCCATTATTTTATTCATTTATTTATTTATTTTTTGCACAATTTGTTTAGAGATTTCATAATCCATTTTAATTATGGTTTCGGTTGTGTGTAATTTTTATTTTAGTTTGTTGTTTGGGGTGTTTTATTTCAGATGTTTAAAATATCTTCCAGTTCCAGTGTGAAGTTTTCTGTACAAAATGAAAGTTTTCGGTCTTTGAGAGGGTGAACTTGCATTATTGTGCCAATTTCAACATATTACTTGAAAATGATCTCAAAACGACAATATTATCATTTGTAGCAATAAGTATGGGGGCAATTTATCATCTAGCTAAATTTATTATCGTGACAGTCCTAATTTATATATTTATTGAATTGTTTTTGTCCTTTACAATTCCTTGTCTTATTGTTTGCCCTTTGAGGTCTAAATATATAAAGGGCACTGTAAATAATTTTATTATTACTATAATTTTCATGCAGTCCAATTATTTCTCAGGTTTAAGTAAAATGAAATGATTTTTATTTTTATTTTTATGCCTCTTTGTTTTCAGGAGATGACTTTTCCATCATTCAGCAGGAAATCTTCATGGTGAAGGAATGCAAGCACCACAACATTGTGGCCTACTTTGGGAGCTACCTCTGGTAAGAGCCAGCTGGAAATAACTCTGCTTTTGTTTTCTTTTTTGTCTTTTAATCCAGACTTTTCTGCTCTCTCCCAGTCAGTCCACGGTGAAACACTTACAAAACGTAGACGCCACCTTTTATTTTTTAACCAACCGCCACACGTTGTTGTGTATTTAACTACTTCATCACACTAAAGCGTGAAACTATGACTCAAGGGTTTCAGGCTAACTTCAGTGCCTGGGTGCCGCTTTTATGTTTTACAGGGGTCCGGGTTTTTTTGAGGCTTTTTTATCTTTTGAGGAAGTACACTCGGTCCGCCCAAAACTGCCGCAGAGTTCCAGCAGGTTTAACTGGATTTGAAGGCTCTGAACTGTTTTTTATATGGCTGTTAGCTCAAGCTTACAGGTTGCAGCGCAGCAGGTATGTCTTGTGTAGTCTTGCTGCACAGAGCTCAGCTGGGTACAGTGGAACAATGATGACCAGCCCCACCATGTATTAATTACAGGAACTACGGTTTTGTGTGGCAACATTGGAGGTTATGTTTAATGTAATAACTCGACTTGTTTGCACACCAAGCGAAAACAAAAGGTGTGAAAAAGTAGCGAGCTAGAATAATGTCTTCTGCTTCAACAATCATGCTGTTTTCTTAGTTACGTTCATCCCATAATTAGATCATAGATTAAACATCTGGTACCAGGCTAGACATCCTCTTTACTTGGTTTAAGAAAACAACTAAGAAAAGTTTAGACAGAAACCGTCTGCTCCTGCTTTGGCAAATTTCTCATATTGAAAACTGCAAACTTCAATGTGTTTTTGAGGGAATTTTTTTTTTTTGTAATAAGGCGGATAGTAGCTCATAACTGTGAAGGAGATAAGAACAAATGAACAGAAGGGAATGCATGCAAATGTGGCCTTTGTGGTGAAGAAAAGCAGTATTGAAAGAATGTCATAGGAAGTCCTATATGCAGGTTCCCACCAGCGATGTGGGAGAAAACAGAAAACATGTAACAGAAAGTGCTCAGGTCATATGAGTCAAAATTAAATTATTTGGCATATAAATAAAATATTTGGTAGAAGATTAGCAGTCATGACACAACATCTCCATGGTTGCAGCATCAAGCTGTGAGGATCCTTTAGCTCTGCATGGCCAGGGCTTTGGATATGAATACATATGAACTTTGTTTTGTATCTCAACTGACCTACAAAATGTATCCAAAGGTAGATGTTTGATCTTATTATCTGATTTTTTTTTCTCTCTTCAAGTCGAGAAAAACTTTGGATATGTATGGAGTACTGTGGTGGAGGATCCCTGCAGGACATTTATCACGGTGAGCCGATTCCTTCTGTTTCTGAAAAGTCTTCTTTTTGAGCTTTACTGTCTGAACAAGAACTGAATGATCTCATGTTTTTACAGTCACGGGGCCTCTGTCAGAGCTCCAGATTGCATATGTCTGCAGAGAAACCTTGCAGGTAAATGTATTCCAAATTAGGAACGCAAGTTATATATTATTGTGTAGTCTTAGTTTTATTATTATTATTATTATTATTATTATTTCTTATCGATCAACTCATGATTAATCGACAAGGGGCATTTTCTTGAAAACCTAAGTTTTCTCTGGTATCAAGAGGGCTGGCTATCTTTCTGTAGCATAAAGGGTTACATTTTTCGTATGTTGAATAAAAAAGAAAACTCAAGCTATTAAGGTGAAACTTCAGGAGTTTGACGAGTGTTTATATTTCAAAACTGAACCAGAACAGAATAAATTTTATTTTTCATCCCACGGATGAAAAACGGATGATCTGTTCGGACCATTTCTCTTTCCTGTTCTGGCATGGCCCTGCCATCTTTGTTTCTGTATTAACTGGTTCCACTCAGTGGCGCCCTCTTATGAATGGCAGCCAAACTACAAGACTGTAAGAAGGTCTAAGCAAACCTTATTAGTTGATCGATTCAAACTAATTTTAATCTCATAAACTATTATTGACAATTAATTGCAAGTTGTTGTTTCATTAATATAGAGGTGTATTATTGTGTCTAGTCAATTTTTAGCTGAATATTATTTCTTTTACAGGGTTTGGGGTACCTGCACATAAAGGGCAAGATGCACCGTGATATCAAGGTATTATTACTTTCATCTTGTCGTCTTCTAAGATTAAGGCAACACTTGTGTAAGTGGGTAAGATTTATAGACGCAGCAGCACTAGTGTAAATATCCGCAAATGCATTAGTTGTTTCTGAAGAAGTCCGTTTTCGTGAAACTCTTTCACCCACCTCCCTGCCTTCACCGCAGCAGAGGTGCGAATTTAAAAGGATATGGGCCGCTACAGCTGCAGTTTTAGGTTTCAGTTTGTGCTGGATCGTGCGTCGTGCATGCTCAAAACGCTGGAGCCTCACTCATATGCGTTATCAAAAAGGTCAGGGCTGGGCCTATTATCTTTTCTCAGCTCTATGCAACAAGCGCTTCCTGTTTCCTCTACTCTCACCACAGGATGCTACCACGGAGTCCGTCAGTCACAGCCAACATAAACAATGCTAAAAGCTGCGATGGCGATGTAATTTTACTAGAAGTTGGACCAGATATAGTCGTTGATTCAATCAGAGCAGCTGCTAGTGGCAGAGACTGGCCACCTTGTTATGAAACCCCTAACACCAAGCTTTAAAAACTTGTTTTTGGGATTCGTCAACAGGGCGCAAACATACTCCTAACAGACAACGGAGATGTGAAGTTGGGTAAGAAACTCATCACCAAATTTATGTTGCTTAGAGTTTAAAATCAGTTGTTTCATGTGCATGACACGATCCAAAAAACTCTCCCAAATTTTTGTTGCAGCTGACTTTGGAGTTGCTGCCAAAATAACAGCAACCATTGCGAAAAGGAAGTCCTTCATTGGTACACCTTATTGGTAAGTGTAGCTCCTGTAAGTGTGGCGATGCCAGCGGCGAGAGAGACGCTTCATCTCCAGTCTCTTCTTCGTTCAGGATGGCTCCTGAGGTTGCAGCGGTAGAAAAGAATGGCGGCTACAACCAGCTGTGTGACATCTGGGCCGTTGGCATCACATCCATCGAGCTGGCGGAGCTGCAGCCTCCGATGTTTGATCTGCATCCGATGAGGTATGTCGTATCCGTAGCAGCCATCGGTCAAACCTTCCTCATGTGATTCTCGGCCCGCTTCCTGCTTTTGTTTTTCCTCGAGGGTTTTATCACGTCTTGGTGACTTGTGCGGTTATCCTGTTAAAACAAAGTATGCTTAGGTTATGAATAGAACATGAAGTATGTTGTTTCACTAATTTTGGGACACCTTCCTTTTGACTCGTTGCTTTGTTTTGTCCAGGGCTTTGTTTTTGATGTCCAAGAGCAATTTCCAGCCTCCTAAGTTAAAAGACAAAAACAAATGGTGAGTATCTGGGGAACAATGCATGTTCTGTCAGTATGACTGACACTTAGGGTCATTTATTTATTCAAGCATGGATCTTTGTCCTATAGGTCTGCTGCTTTCCATAATTTTATTAAAGTCTCTCTCACAAAGAACCCAAAGAAGCGGCCCACCGCAGAGAAACTTCTACTGGTACGTTTTTATTATTGGATGGATAAAAACAGTAAATTTGCTTGTTTGACTAACTGAGATCATTATAGTGGAGAAATGTATTCTTATAAAGAACTTGAACCCAACCAGAAGAGAAAGTTTTCACCGGTTCTGTCTGTCTGGTTTTGTTTACCTTTTGTTCTTTAGGGTCTTTTAGAGAACTATATATTCGCTTTCCTTTTTTTTTTTTTAGGTTTTTGTTTATATCATACGGTTCCCTAAAAATGACTCTTCTGTCATCCCACAGTAACGGCCTCTAAGAATACCTGTTCCTGCTGTGTAGTTTTCTTTATGTGGTAGTGATTCTGAAATTGATGCTAAAAAAAACTAGCATTCTCCACTGCTAGTCTTAAAACAATGTCTTTCTTCCTGCTTGTTTTGCCAGCATGTGTTTGTGGCTCAGACTGGGCTAACCAGGAGGCTTGCTGTTGATCTGCTGGATAAGATGAATAACCCAGACAACCACCAAAATTACAGCGAAGTGGACGATGACGACCTGGAGGTAACGTGGATTCTGTCTCGTGTGCACTTTTTCAAAATTTTGTCATATTAAAACCACAAACGTACATTTGTATATTTTATTAGTTATTTATGTGATAGGTGAACCCAAATTAATACATGACTGTGAAGTGACCTACTTACTAAATACAATTTATGGTGGAAAACACTTAACTTTACTTTAAATACACCATCCTCATGGTGAAATATGGCGCTGGCGGCATCATGTTTTGGTGATGTATTTTATTATTTCGGTCATTGTACATTCATGTGTCAGAAACGGCCAACGAAAGTCTATTTAAATCCAGTTAACAACCTAAATTCAATTGGACTTATTAAAAATGAACATTCTCTGTGCTGTGTTGCGAAAGTAGGTAAATTTTTTTAGACCCCAAAGCGTACGCAACGGAAACCGTGGCAACATGTGAAAGTTTGTGGTTGCAGCGTTTAAGAATGTAAACAAGTTAAAAGAGTATTAGTACTTTTTGCAAGGGAGCCTAGTTTTGATTGTTTAAGATGCAGTGATAAATCTAAATGATTTAGCAGATTTGGTAACACTTTATTTGACAGGTTGTGCATAAGACTGACATAACACCTGTCATGAACATGAAGGAGTCTTTATGAATGTCTAAGACTGAAGTCATGAAGTGTCATTCGGTAAGTGGGAACACTATTAATGCAAAGTTGCACTAAATGTTGCATTAAATGTCCATTAAAAGTGTAAACTTTGCATTAATAGTGTAATTATTTACAGAATCACACTTCATAACAACAGTCATAGTCACAGTCATTCCTGTAGACTCCTTCATGTTCATGACATCATGTTTTTGGCAACAAGGCAGTTAAAGGTGCTTTACATAATAAAAACTCAAAAATACAGTCATAGACTGCACAGTCTTTGTGAAAACAGATACTTCGTACAGTTATTTCTGCACCTTTAAGGCCCCTTGACTTATTGAATCTCCCCAGCGACATTATTATTCCAATGGGGGTCTACATCACATCTCTGTGGCAGCCAAAGAGGTGGTACCAGCACCATTTAAGAGGCCATTGTGCTTTTCTCACACTCACAGCAGCAGCACTGTCTTAGCCATGGCAAAGGAAAAAAGAAAACAAAAAAAAAACACCCAAAGGCTATTGACTGCAAGCAATGGAGCTTGTAACAAACATCCAGCCTCTGGGATGCATATTAATGTGGTGATGCACAAGAAATGCAGTTCTCAGCAGTGGATGGATGACTGGCAAAGTTTCCAATTATTTCTTGAGATTATTTCAAAAGAAAATGTCACAACCGTCCCAAGTGACTCAAGTTGGTACAGTTTCACTATTGCTTCATTTTGAAGACTCTTGCTGCTTTAATATCTCGTTTATGAAATTTTTCCAGCCCGTCTCTGTGGGCCGACACACCATCCGTTCCATCAACAAACACCCTAAAGTGGAGAGGACGCGCTCCGAGATCGACTGTGAGTGCACACACACACACACACACACACACACACACACACACACACACACACACACACACACACACACACAAACTCCGCCCGCTCCGGGTCGTGCGTCTGTGACATCACCAGTTATTGTGTCAGTCAGCCCAGCGAGTTTTCTGACAGTCATCCCACTAATCTCATGTCGGCGCCTGGCGTGTTTCCAAACCACCGTTTCTAGTAGCGTTTAGGTTATTGTTCAGAATCTCTCAGTTCAATTCGGTTTTGATTCTTTGAATCACAGTTTGATTCAGTATCAAATCAATTCTTTTGAATAATCTCAGTTTCCACAAGAGAAGGACAATTGTTTACTTTTACATACATTTGATTTCCATTTTAATGTAGTGCCGTCTTTAGAGATGCTGATCTTGATATTGAAAAACATTATAGATCCTGTAGCAACAAACAGTTCACTTCCTGAACTATTTGAAAGGAAGCTTGTTGCAGTTCATGTTTGACCAGGACAGTTAAACTATTGTTTGTCAGTTTCTGTATTATTTATTTTAAATTGGTTGTTCTACTCCTCATTTCACTTACTGAACAAATAAATTTAAAGTTGCGATGTTTTTGTACATCTAGCCAAGATTGTGAAGCTATAAAGTGTGTTGTACTGGTGATCAGTTATCAAATGCATTTATAATTCAGTACAAGAAACATTTTGAACATCGTTATTCTGTATCGCATTGGTATCGGCCAAAACTAAACCTCAGACATCGGTATCAGAAGTGAAAAAAGTTTCATGTTCTAACTTTTGTACTCTCTATTGAGCACAAGTGTTATTGTGTTACTGTTTTATTTTCAGGTATTTCTAAAAAATTGTTCATGTACAGACTGATAAAGTAATGTTTACAACCACAGCTGCTAACATGGGCAGGAAAAATAAAAAATAAGTACTACATAAAGTTATTAATAGGTACTTCAATTAATTTTTTAGTAGGCTTCTTGTTCCTCAGTCGAAGTATTTAAAACGATACAAAACAGAATCAAATTGTGACCCGAAGAATTGAGATCGACTCTTAACGAAACCCAGCCCTGATTGTGTTAAAGCTTGTCTGAAGGGTCATGAAGGTCACTAGGAGGATTCAGTTTCAGACGATCCAGTCTAATAGTGACATCCTAATGTTGCCACACCCTTCAGGGAAGCTGATGCATTGTTGTAGAGAAGGTAGAACCCTGTGTTGTGTCTCGCTTGTCAGCAGGTCGCAGCCATTAATCACGTCATGGGCGTCTGACGCTGGCGAATCTGCCTGATATCACATTTGTTTGTCATCACTCATACCTTTAGTGCAATCATTCATTCCAGATCTGCTGTTTTATCTCATTGTCTGATTACTATCTGACCTTCCCTCCTTCACGAAGCGAACAGTGGATCAGGCCTTGACCGTCCAGTCTCGAGTCCTAGTGACTCTGAGGGAAACAGGGGGGATGCAGGTTAGTGGCAGTGCAGTGAGACAGTGTGTTTTAGTTCCCAAACTTTTACTGTATTACAAAGAAAAGACATACAAGAGCCTTGGGTTTGAAATTCATGTGACACTTGAGATGAGTTTTCTGCATGGAGCGGTTGGCTAATGTGGCTGTAGCTTGATGAAAGATAAGTGATGCGGGTCTGTGACGTCTCTATTTTTGTCACGCTGGCGAAGAGAAGACTAACAAGGTGCTGACACAGAAGTAAAGTTTTCACTCGGATGTGAAAACCCGATCCCTCTGCTTTGCTTGAAACCTCTCATCTGTAGTTTCGTTGGGCATCACCTCACCTGCCACTCTCCCACATGATCAGCCTCAAAGAGGGGAAACATTTGAAAGTCTTTGCTCTGAAAGGTTAAACACAAAGTTCCTTTGTTAGCGGAAAGCTGATTATGTATTGGCAGGTATTGCAGGATTTTTTTAAAAACTTTGCATTCATTCTGGACTCTAAAGCAGCTTCTCCTACTGGATTAGATGATTGATGCAATGTGACCCAGAACCCAAACTAAGAGGATTTCTTTCAATAGTTGTTTTTTTTACTGTTTCAACATTTCCAATATGAACAAATCCTCTTTGTTTTTAGACTCCAAACTCACTGCAAAAACATAAAGTCTTTTCAAGTATTTTTTTTTTGGTGCAGTTTCTAGTTCAGATATCTTGAAATAAGACAAAACTAACTTACAAAAAACATTTAATCAAGATAGAGGAGCTTGTTTTAAGTCAGTAATTCCTTAATATTGATTAAAAAAAAGTACTACTTCCACTGGCAGATTATTTCTCTTTTTGGGAAATAATCCTATTAAAAGTAAAATAATCTGCCAGTGGAACTTCTACTTCAATTTTAAGGAATTAGTTCCTTAAAAAGATATTTTGCTGCAAAAGTTTCATCCAAGTTAGTTTTGTCTTAGTTCAAATTTACTGAGAACTTTGCTCTAGAAACTAGAAACTAAAGCTTTAGTCCACACAGCTGCTCCTTGAATCACCAGCAGCAGTTCAAACGTATTTCGATCTGTTTCTGCCTGCGGTTTTTCTTTTTTGTTCATTATGTTCTCTGTGGTGTTTATCAAAGCACCTGGTAGCAACACACTGGAGACTTGTTGTCAATATCTGGGTGTCTTGAGTATTGATGCCCTCTAGTGTTAAAGGTGAGAAAAAGGAAAACCAACTGAAGTCGATGTTTTTCCATTCGCAGTTGACAAGGTCCAATTTCAGGCGCCTCTTCTCCCAAAGGAAACTGAAGCTCATTCTGAAATGGTAATAAATATGGTTTGCTAGTTGAAATCAATATTTTTTATGTTTTAAAAAAAATATTACTTGGTGATTCTTTTGTAAACATAAAGTTAAGCCAAAACTTCTTCATACCCCTAACAAAATTAGCTTATTAATACAGCCAGGAAGATTAGAAATTACAGGCATCTCCCAAAAATATTGTTTAAAAAGCAAAAAAAAAAAATTGGGGGGAAAAAAAGATTTTATCTAAAATTAAACAACAAAATGTGTCAGTTTGTTTTTGTTGGCAACAAGGCAGTAAAGTTCTTCTTATGACTGCTGAAAAACGGCTTTTTACATGTTTTTGTATGTTTCCACTCATTACTTGTAGTCAGAATAAACAAGTTGGCATAATTAATATTACTTTAACTCTAAACCATTAAGCGGTATGAATAATTTTGGCATTAACTGTATGCATTTTGAAAGCAGAGTCCTGTCTGAATGCATGGTTGCCTCTCTGCAGGATGTGAATAAAGATAATGACTTCCCTTCCCCATGGAGCCCTTTTGCAGATGGAGGAATAACAACCAGGTACTCTATGGAAACTGTTGTCATGGGAACTGCTCGTATTTACGCTCCGCCTCTCTCGCTACCCGGCTTTCATGATATAATGCACCTTTTGAGACTAATGCGCAGTAACGGATCAAACGCATGATTGATTTCCTGCTGCATCTCTTCTCTACTAATTTGTCGGGTTTTTGTAGCACTAACCTGCTTTAGTCACTGTGGTTTAATGCTGATGGTTATCACTCTCCCTGTCTGGAGCTCAGGATGTTGCGTCAGTCTTTTAAGCCCTTCTCACTTGTTGTGTACTTTGACTTTTTGTTTATTTCCCCTCCA
The DNA here is from genome assembly GCF_000485575.1 of Poecilia formosa. Lineage (NCBI taxonomy): Eukaryota > Metazoa > Chordata > Actinopteri > Cyprinodontiformes > Poeciliidae > Poecilia > Poecilia formosa. The sequence goes on from NW_006800070.1 coordinate 792,141, forward strand.
CTTTTCTCTGTCCTCTTTCTGCCTGTCTCTCACCGTCGTCCTTCAAAGGAGCCTTCTCAAAAGCGTTGAGGATGAATTGTTTCAACGGTAACACTAACAGCTGTCCCACCTTACACTAGCCACTTCATGCTTTGCTCTGTCACTTCCCTGTTTTTCTTTGCATTTGCCTTATCCGATCAACTCCCACCACTTTCATTTTTGTAGCATGTGTTGATGTGACGGTAGAGCGCGTGATGCTGTGTCGATATGCGAGTTTGCTGTTAGTTCAGGGTTACGGCGTCTTGCTAAAGTTCTCACATCCTTAAACTTTTTCGCGTTTTGTCATGTTGCACCTACAAACTTCAAGAGTTACACAAAGTTTCACATCTTTGGAAAGTCACAGGGCAATTAAGCTGTTTTAAAATTTATAAATTGAAATCTGAAAGAGTTAGTTTATATTCATTCCTCTTCAGATGTATACATTTGGTTCATATTGATAAGTCACACCCAGGTGGTCTGTTGCTTTATTATTATTATTTTTTTACTCAATGGAGGCAAATTCAGAATTAAGACAATATAATAAAAATGAAAAATCATGCATCTCCCTCAAGCAGGGTCTATCGAAGTTTTTATTTATTTTCAGTTTGTGAATCAAGTCCTTTTGATTTAGCCACTCACACTTGTGAAATGTTAGTATCATCTTTTGAATATTTGGAAAATCTAAAAATATGTACATATTATATTACCTGATAGTTTCTCTTGATGCATCACATAAAATGACAACCCACTGAAAAGGTTTAAGTGGTAGAAACACTTTTTCTGGACAATCTCGAATAAATCTTTTTTTAATTTATTCGAAATTGGGATTATCGTCTTTAAATCGAGGATAAGTTATAATGTAGCTCTTTTTTTCTTCTCCCTTTTGTGTAAAGAATAGATTTAGGAGAAGTGCGTTCAGTCAGAGCCTGTAGAGTTTCCCACTTCACTCTGATTCTTTTTATCCATCATCCACAGTGGACACATCGCCCATCTGGAAGATGCCTTTGAAGAAGTTGAGCTGTAAGTGATGTGCATAAATGTTTGCATACGTTCATGAGGAAAACATAAATTTCCTTGTTGAGTATCTTTTTGTCCAAAAATCTATTTCAGGTCAACACTTAAACCAGGCGTACCTCCTCCTCTGCCCCCGAAGGTAAGGCGGTGTTTCTTCTGTCGTTCTCCTGTTTCTACTGTGAAAAAGACTCAAAAGTTTTACTGGAGTTTGTTTGTTTGTTTGTTTGTTTGTTTCCTCAGCCACGAATAAGCAGCCCGTCGGAGGAGCTAGGACTGAACGAAGAGAGGTCGCTGACAGTTCGTCGGCTCCCGAACTCGGAGAACGGCCCCAGCCAGGCCGCCCGCAGACAGAGCACGCCCGAACAGAGCAACAGGGCGGAGCATTCGTCGTCCGACTTCCTGTCGGCGAGTGTCAGCAGCCCTGGCGGCTTATCTCACTCCTCTGATGCTGGTGAGTCTTGGATGACTTGCATTTTGCGCTGCTCTTTTGTTTTTGTTTTTTGAACCTTTACCACTGGTATTCTTGAATTATTTTAGTCTCTAAATTCAAACTTTCTCTATTTTCACAAGCTCCAATTAAATGTGAATCTAAAGGTGAGGTAGTCTGGTACGACGTGCTGTGATTGTAGGAATTACACGTTATTTTGCTTATTGATGATGACCGACAACTTCCTGTCAAACCCTCGGTTAACTTGCTTCGTTATGTGACAGATTATGATTCAGATGGAAGTGTGAACGGAGATGGTCCTTCACCAACACCACAGCACCGGAAGGAGAAAAAGGACTTCCCTGTGAGTTGAAAGATACTTTTGAGGAATAGTTCATCACAGCGTTTTAGCTCTGATCTGTAGTTTTATGACTAAAGACCATATTCATTGCGTTGGTTCTAACACTAATTTCTGAAAGTGAAAACTTAGTTTCTCAGAATATATTAAAAATATTGTGAAAAAGTTAATTATTGAAAACTCATGGACCCAAATCAGCTATTGAGCTGAAACACTTGTACTGGTTTTCTGAGCCTCTAAATGGTCTCAGTGTGGCTCAGAGGGACAGTCGATGCTGACAGGAGGAGGGGACAAGCTGGTTGTTCAGGGTGATGCATCCAACCACGTTTATAGAAAGTTTAGTGGAAGGATAAATTGCAACAGGCCCAACAACCCCAATTGCCTGTAGGCTGTTGCTATAGCAACCTGGGTTTCCACTAACCGCAGCAGAACCACAGGTTGATCTCCTCCACGCCACATCGCAGTAATGCAGTAATTCATGCAAAAAGAGCCAAAACCAAGAACTGAGTGCATAGAAACGATCACATACTTTCCAGAAGCATCTCTGTTGATGTTTGGTAGCAGTTTAATTTTCTGAGAAATGTTGGGTTTTTGTTATCTGTAAGCCATAATCATCAGAGTGACAATAAATAAAAGCTTAATATATTTCACTTTGTGTGTTAAATCAATAAAATGGATGAGTTGAACTTTATGAAATGTTGAACAAAACATTTGAGCTTTTTCATGATTTTCTAAGTTTTGGAGATGTTCCTGTTGGAGGCACAGTGTACTCTAAACCCAACACTTTAATTTGAAAAACAGGTTTCTGGTTTGCAGCCATTTTCTCTTCGTCTGGACTTGTGCAGGAGGTTCCCTGTAGAACAGAACCACTGGATGGTAAATAGTCCTGCAGCTCCTTCTGTTGTTGGCAGGTTCAGGTTTCAGGCTCATTAATCTTGGAGATTATTTTTTTAGTTATTGTAATGTCACTTTGACATATTTTCTCCAATTATTAGTAACCGTCTTGACTGTGGTATGGTGCGTTTATGTATTTATACAACTGTGGATTTTTGTGCTCTTCTCCTGACTGATACCTTCCCTTTTAGCCTCTCAACTTGTACAGCTTAAGGATGCAAATGTCAAGAACATGAGTCCTAATCCAGATGAACTCAATTTCTGCTTCATCACATTTATAATTGTTGGCAGATGAGAACCAAAACGAAGACCAAAACCCAAAAATAAATGAAAAGTATTCATTTAACGACATGTGGAAATTACCTAAGCATGCTATTCCAGGTTTATTTGTATTTTTTACTATTTACAGATTTGTCCCTTTTCAGTTGAATGTCATAGGACAAATTATTCAGAGAGTCACAAAAATTCAACATTTTATCAGCCCTGTTGTCCGGGTGCTTGCACTTAAAGTTCCTATGTGTTTTTTGTTTTTAAAAAAAACAGATCCAGTGCCTCACATTTAGTTCCCGCTGGTCGTGCTTCAAAACTATTCACATTGTTCATTTAACGGCTCATTCGCTGAGACCAGAGCTAAATTACGGCTCAGACTCGCCTTGACTTTGGGTCCCCAGCAGTTTTGTTATCTCATTGTTCTCGTTTTCTCTGCTCCTCCTTAGAAACCAGCCATAAACGGTCTGCCACCCACTCCCAAAGTACTGGTGAGTCAATCATCTTCATTGTCCCTCACCGTCTCCGCTCAGCCGTTCTGGCCTTTTTTTTTGCGGACGCTGTTATTAAACTCTCGTTGGGATTGCTGCTGCACATTCTGTAGATATTTGGGGTCCGAATAGCTTTCTGCCTTGTGGTTCGGCTCCACTCTGGCTCGTTAATTCCTCGCTGACATTTTGGCCCTGCGCTGCAACAGATGCCGCCTGTTTTGAGCCGGACGGTTTTCTGTTGCAGATGGGAGCCTGTTTCTCCAAAGTGTTCGATGGCTGCCCGTTGAAAATCAACTGCGCCACATCGTGGATTCACCCAGACACCAAAGGTAAATGCGACGCAGCACATTCTGCTGATTTCAGGAGTTTTATGCTTCAGCTAAACTTCGTTGTTCTTGTTTTAGATCAGTACCTCATCTTTGGAACAGAGGACGGCATCTACACGCTGAATCTTAATGAGCTGCATGAAGCAACAATGGAGCAGGTAAAATCCAACTCTGAGATGCCTTTCATTCAGTTTTTAATAAATTAGTTTCCTGTTAACTTCTCTGTTTTGACACTGTACTGTTAGTAGCGATTATTCATTGTTTACCCAAACAAACTTCTGCTAAGTTGTTGTATTTTTTTGCTTTGCATTATTTGATGGCTCTGTTTAGCAGGATGTAAAACTGTGCTGATGTGATTTCCATGAATTGGGAAGTAGCAGAGTGTGCGATTAGGACCTAAATGTTTCCAGATGACTCTGTTCAAAACAAGTATCTGGAAGAAGGAGATGGAAACCCGACCTGGAGACGATCCTCTGAGACGAGATGTTTTTCTGTTCCAGCTCAGGGGTTTAACTTGACCATGTAATCACATGTAAACATGTTTATTTTTTTATTTCCTTAAAAAAATTATATCCAATGTTGACAAGTTCAAATATGTTGCAGTAAAGAATTAACTTTAATTCTACTGTAAAACCTGTAAAAGTATTCACACCCTGTTTTGTCATGACAACAAACGACAGTTTTTAGGAGATGCATTTTTTTTATTTTATTTTTATGAATGAAAATCTGAATCCAGATCAGCTCGTGTTTTGTCACCAGGTTTCGTATCCATGCTGTAAACAAATATTCTGCCACCATTTTTACACTGTGAGCATTTTGTTTTTACCTTAGTGTTTGTATTTATTTATTTTTTTTGCCAGAATCTTCCATTTTGGTCTCTAAATAGCAGAATATCTTCTTCCATATGTCTGTGGTGTTTTTCCTCCAGGCCTTATTTTTTGTTATTTATGCTCTGATGCTTTTAAAACTAATCGGTTTCTCAGGTTGAATGTAAATGCTATTTGTAAACAGTGCCGCTACCTGACCAGATCCTTTTACCTGATTTCAATGAAGGTCTTATTATTATTATTATTTTGTGGCTAAATACAGATAGTCGTTAATCATAATGTCTATTAATTAATAAAACTGTGGCTCTCTGCCTCTCCATCAAAGTTTGGCTGCTTCCCCACGTTCCCTAATGTTTTTTAAAGGTTTTAAGTTTTACTCTTTACATTGTGGGTGATGGATTAAACATTGTGTATCATAAATTTCTATGCTGTAATTGTTCTGTTCTAGTGAGAATTTCTTCCTCCTCCTCTCCTTTAGAGCTAAACTCTGCACTCTTCACACTCATCTGTTTTTTTTTTTGTTTTTTGTTTTTTTTTGCTAGCTCTTCCCGAGGAAGTGTACATGGCTGTATGTCATCAACAACAACCTGATGTCTTTGTCCGGTAAGCAGAGAACCCGTCTCTCCTACTTCCCTGCCCTCTGTTAAAACCGTCTGCGTCTTTGTCCCGCATTATCTGGCTGCACCTGAAGGCACCACAGTCACTCCGTTTGCGCAGCCTTAAGATATCTGTTCCTGCCGTTCGCCGTCAGGGTCACTGTTCCAGCTGCTGTAGCACAGTAACACAGAGGTGACTCACATCCTGCCACACTGTTGTTTTTGTGAACAGTAAATGTGTTTAAGCGCTTTTTGTTATTCGTTTACAATCTCACCCTATCGGTGCAACCAAGTCTAGCTTGTTTTGTTTTGTTTTTTTTAGGGTAGGTGCGCCATGTTTGATGAGAAACCTTAAATGAGCTTTCATTTGAAACCAAACTGTCTTTCCTAAGAGCCGATCCTTTGCTCGGTTTAACAGCCGAGGATGAGATTACACAGCGTTGGGTCTACTTGCGGTTTTACCTTTAGCAGTTTGCGCCTGGGTATACTTAACCTCTGTTCTCTTCTCCTCTTCCCTTGGACTCTGTCCATCCTCCTATCGCCTGGCTTGATTTGATATTCTACTAACTGGCTTCATCAGAAGGTAATCATGCTTCACGTCATCATCATCATCAACATCATCAACACTGCTGTTTTTGCCCTCTGTTCACGTCTAACCTTCTTTATGTGTAAAGCAGCTTGTTAGGATGATGAGTAATTCATGTTTGAAGTAAAAGTTTGTTTACTTCTTGACATGTTTGGCATTTGCTTTTGCTGTGAAGATAACAGGTGGATTTTTGTGTGTGTGTTGTAGGAAGATCGTTCCAGCTGTACTCTCACAATCTGATCGGGCTGTTTGAGCAGCTGAAGAAGCCCGGCCTGGCAGCTCAGTTTCAGACGCACCGCTTCCCAGACAAGATTCTGCCCAGGTGAGATGGAACTGGAAATGTCAAGCGTTCCCACTTCCCTCATCTTCATATTGTTTTTGTCACCTGACCTCCTGAAACTTTTGCTCACCGCAATGTTGAACGGTTTTTCTTCTCAGGCGCTTCGCCCTGACGACCAAGATCCCTGACACAAAAGGCTGTCACAAATGCTGCATTGGTGAGTCGCTGTTTCTTACCAACTCATCAGTCGTGGTGTTTCTATAGATTACAACCATTTCCAAACAACTCTCTGCATTTCTGACATTGAAAAGTATTTTGTTTATGTAAGGTCCTATGAAAAGGTCTCCATAATACCGTCTTTCGTTCAATGTTACAGTGAGAAACCCGTATACAGGCCACAAGTACTTGTGTGGAGCTCTTCAGTCTGGCATCGTCCTTCTGCAGTGGTACGAGCCCATGCAGAGGTTTATGCTCATCAAGGTCAGTTATTGTCTTAAGACGTCTTTCACTTTCACTTACACTTAAAAATAACAATAATTTTTTATTATTTCAGTCACGTGAGCAGGTGTAAATATTTATCATAGGACTTTGTATCGAGGCTCAACTCGACCGATTCTTCATCTGCTAAATGTCGGAAGGATTTCTAAGAACCTGAAATCGCCAAACTAACCCCGAGTCCGACTCTGTGTTTGTTTGTTTTCTTTTGTTTGTTTGTTTGTTTTTCTGTGACGTAGCACTTTGAGTTCCCCGTTCCCAGTCCGCTCAAGGTGTTTGAGATGCTGGTGGTCCCAGAGCAGGAGTATCCACTGGTGTGTGTCGCCATCAGCCAGGGCACAGAGCAGGGCCAGGTGGTCCACTTCGAGACCATCAACCTGAACTCTTGTTCCTCCTGGTTCACAGAGGCAACTAGTAAGTCAGATGTTTGGTTTGTCCTCATCGTTTTATATCTAGATTTTTAGTGTGACAGTGTGTTTGGCTTAACACGCACAATTTCTCTACAGTTGTTCTCTACAGTTGTTTAAATCGGTGTTTGTTGAAATTTACTGTGTTCTGCTGAGATGCGATTTCCACAACTTTTCAGATATTAAAATGTTTAGTACACTGTAAATAGTGTTACATTTCTATTTATTTCATTATTCTCTACTTTGGACTGGGCAATAAATTATTTTTTTGGAAAATCTGGATTTATACATATATATATATATATATATATATATATATATATATATATTACAAGATTATAGCTGCAGGCTTCATTGTCACCAGAATAAGGTTGTAATTTTATGACGACTCCAAAACGACAAAAATAAAAATGAGGAACGTTGAGCATCGTGTGAAGTTACACTTTGATACAAGTTTTACAATCATTTCTGATTTTTTTTTATCATTCTAGAAGCTTTCGTTCCCTCATAAAAATGAAAATTTTCTCTTAATTTTAATATATTCTGGTAAAATTGCATCTGTATTCTACTAATATTATCCCTATAGTCTCGTAATTAAACAAAAATTCTCATAGCCTGACCATAACACTCATCATACATCCCACAAAAGAGGCTATTGAAATAAAAACCATCTTTTGAAAATGATGGTTTCTGTCATTTGTGATTTCTTTTTTTTTTTTTTTTTTTTTTTTTTATAAAATAAGAAAAAAATGTATTAAAATCAGACCTGGTATGAAAAGATCACCCTGCTCTATGTCTATTACATAATTTTTATTTTTGTTTTTTACTTTCTAACTGTTTGAAATCAACTAATAAACCAAACAAACTAAAACTTGACTTTTATTTACTCTCCCGTTTTGCCTTTTCAGCTGATCAGCAAGTGGATGCGATCCATGTCACACAGCTGGAGAGAGACACTGTGCTGGTGTGCTTAGACAGTGAGTAGCCTTACATTTTATAGCTACTTCCTTTACCATTTTCCCCCCCAAAGATTGGATTCATATGTACAAATGTGACAACAGGTTTCTAAAATCCTTTTCCTAGAAAATGTAAAGATCGTCAATCTTCAGGGCAAACTGAAGTCCAACAAGAAACTGGCTTCTGAGCTCAGCTTTGACTTCTGCATCGGCGCTGTCGGTAAGATCTCAGTCTACCTTCACATCAGTGGGAACCATTCAAATGTGGCGGCCATATTGAATGTTGAGGTTGGTTAGAAATATGTGCTGCTGTTTTTCTTGGACCTTTAAAATTTTAGTTGAAACCCTTTTTGGGTGGTTTTGTTGGGTTTTGGTTGGTTCTGTTGGTTCCCTTTAAAATTTTAGTTGAAACCCTTTTTGGGTGGTTTTGTTGGGTTTTGTCATGTCTCCTGTGTCTCTTTGGCTTCCTGGAGTTATGTCTGTTTGTGAGGCAACTCGTGCTCGTTTATTGCAGTGTGCCTTCATGACAGCGTGCTGGCCTTCTGGAAGCATGGCATGCAGGGAAAGAGCTTCAAGTCCAATGAGGTAAGACACAATAAAACCACTAAAGCTGGGTGAAACCTTTTAAGAAACAGTAAAAAGCAGATTTGGCATGGTTGCTTTAGTCTTCACTAGTTTATCTTCTTTTTCCCCCACTCCATTTACTAATTATATTAGGAACTACGAATTTTTTTTCTTACCAAACCAGTTTTTAGCTTTCTTTTCTTAAAATGATGTTACAGGTGACAAATGAAAATATTTTCAAAACCTGGTTTTTATTTCTGTGAGTTGACCTGAATTCAAAGTCCAAAAAAATCGTTGCCAGATGGTAGGATGAAAACCTTCGGAGGGCGTTGGTGAACAAGAAAAATCAATTTAATGCCCGGCTCTATTAGGAACCTAAAACTAGCATTAGTCAACATTTTATTTCTGAATTATGTCCCAATCGCTGGAAAAACGAACAAACATCTCTTCGGGTCTCGTTCGTTTCTGCGTTCAAACTTGCCGTCGTCGATCCCCAGCCACTTGCTCTCAGGTGGAGCCGGACAAAGTGTCTTTGTGTCCAGCCGAAGTAATGAATTTGCTCTCCTTTTCACGGAGGGCTTCATTGTGAACCCGATCACGAGTCAAGCAAAACCGCACAATAAAAGTTCAAGAGATCACAGGGAGGTGAAGCGTCGTTTTGATGAAAGCGGATCCGGCGGCAGGGGCCACCCGCAGGAGCGCCGCCTGCGTCGGAGCTGGCCCTGGAGCAGTCAGCTGAAACTAAAAGGTCTTTTCTAAGTGTCCGCCCGGCCCAACTCTACGGTTCTCCCATAGCAAGGATTTTAAAAACGTCAGCAGCCATGTAAAATTCATGTTCGCTCATAAACACAACCTGTCACACAACAGGGAGCTGCACTAAATAATTCAGCCTTTGTCTCGTTATGATTCTTCTCATAAGACATTAAAGGAGGCCAGCGGGGTGGGGGGGTTCAGGCCTGGCGACCCATGCTGGTCTCGGGTGGATGCTCCTCTGAACACCCAAGACCTTGTAGTCGTTTGAGACTTAAACAGATCAGGTCTCTCCGCGGGCCAAGGGTTTACACCTCGCAGGTGTCGCCCATCCACTATCTCACATTTGTCAACAAGTATTCATGACATGTCAGCAACTGAGACTTTTGAAAGGCTTCTTGTGTTTTTTACTCTGCACTTTGCAGTTGGTGGCACCCATTCTTGGTAAACAAATGGTTAAAAAAAAAAGACCAACTCTCCTTAAACATGTGGCGTCTGATCCACTTGTTGAGTACAGACTCGGCTTCAACATACAGTGACAGGAGGAAACGTTTCTCTGTCAAGAAGCGAACACTCCAGGTTGGTTTGGTGTGAAGTAGGAAATGAAAATGTGGAAAAATTATCAATAACCAAACTAAAACCAACACTTATTTTATGCTAAATTACTCATCTCTATTTATATTTTATGATGGCTTTAAGGGGGCATTACACATTTTTACGTTTCGGCAGATTGAGGAAATATATTTTTCTCATCCTATTAGACATTTTCTAATACCGGGTGTCCACGCATCCTTAAGTCTTAAATCAATTAATCTAAAATTAAGACCTTACATTATTTTTATTTTTTTAAATGGAAGTTGACCTTAAATACGTTAATCACAGATCGCAGAACTATTTAATCTTGTGGGACTTTTCTATCAAACATTTGAGCCTCAATTCACGTTTTGTAACATGAGACGGTTGAGACTAAAGCTAGCTAGCTGCTAATTTAGCCTTACCTAGCTAGCTTTTTTGCGTCCATGTGTAAAAGTGTACATTTATCGGCATTGTCTGGAAGACGTTGGTCTTCACCAATGTGTGCGTTATGTGGGGAAAAAGATTGGCAAATACTACTCTATAAAATGAGGTTTTCTGTTGTAGTGCGTGCAGGTCTTAAATTTCATTTGTGATGGTCTTAAATAGCCTTAAAAAGACTATTTAGAAGAAACCCTGCTATAAATTTTTGCCGATTCTATTGATTTTAATTCAGTCAGAGCATTTTGGAGAGACGTGTTTTTATTTACACATTAAGTACACTTTATCTCATCTATGCGAAAGCTTTGCCTCTTTGAAGTTAAAGGTTATTTTTTAATATACTTATACCACTTCTGTTTCTATTTCAGTGTGTCAGACTGTCAATTAAAAATCCCGTCTTGTTTAATTTCCAGGTGACTCAGGAGATTTCTGATCCGAGCAGAGTCTTCCGCCTCCTGGGATCCGACAGGTTAGCGCAATTATTTACAGCTGACGCAGCTGTGCATGAACGTAGTTTAACATTCAAATAAACAAAACCGATTAGGACAAATCTACCTGACATGGTCAAGATACATTTTTAGCGAATTGTTTTAAGATAATTTTCCCTTTTTTCTCCTTTTTCACTGTTTGGTAGACTTTGTTTGTTTCAGTATTTCCATCAACTCAGCATCTCCAGTCTCCAACTTTCCCTTGTGTCTCTTTGGTTTCCACTACCTAGAAAAAGTTCCCGTTTATCTTCTGTGATTTGTGATTTAGCCTCTCTCTTCATATTCATTGCCTTTCTCTACAAAGATTTGGCTTTTTTTTCCCCCTATTTTCCTGACATTTGAGTTTTTTCTGAGATGATTTACACACGTCTGCACCAGGCCTGTTGCCTCGATAGTTCCTCGGTTTTACACGGCTCACGATCATAAAACAACAACTTTACTCTTAGCAGGGAAGATGGCAGAGTAAAGACGAAACCAGTTCTGCTGACAAAACGGAGTAGCTTGGCGATTGTATTTAAGCGCAGTCGAGGTTTGACGGTCTGTTGACCTTTTTGTCTTGGTATCAAAATATCTTTTTATCTGCTCCAGCCGTAGCTTCAGGAACAGTGACCTTAATCCTCAGATGTTATCAGGCAGTAGCTGTTCCCAGCTTAATAAGTAAACGAGTTGAATAATCAACTGCTGACCTCATCAGTCTGCAAATCATTGCTTCATATTCGACAGTCGGGTTCGAGGGAGAAAATGGGTTTTCAGTATTACTGTGCAACAAAGTCACTTTTGTGAAAGACGTTCTGAACCTTAGAAGTTAAGCAAGATGATTTAGTTTCCACCCCATCGCACTGGGTGAAGGTGGATCTCTAAGGAGTGGCGTGGGGTTGCGGCTGGCGCCTAACGAAGCCCGTGGCACCAGAGCAAGTCTTCCGTCCGCTGCCCAACCCCCCCATGTTTTATTCACCGACGCATGGGCACTGCCAGCCTGGTTTCTGTGTCTCCACGGCTCTGTAATTTCATCTAATGGAACGGACAGTATAGGCTGCAGTAAGCTGCTCTCCTGTCACCACGAGACAGATTGTATCTGACGGCGCAGTGACCCCCATCCTGATCTGACATCATACTGTTGCTTAACATGCATGACTGTTGTCTGTACACTGACAGAGTGATACACTCGCCACGTCCTACATGTCTAGTGTCAAGCTGGCAGAGCACTTTGATTATCAGAAGGCTTTTTTTTTTTTTCGTCTGTCTATAATTTTTGCACCTTGTTTGTAGGTTTGTTTATTTTGTAAAGTAAAGAGAATTTTGATATTTGGTGATTTGAGATGTTTTGGACAGATTAGTTTCTAGTGTTTCCCTTAGTTGATTGGCCAGCTGCTCGTCTCAGGAGGATGGAAACACAACATTTGTGTCCTTCCTGTTGCAGAGTGGAAGCTTGAGGGACAAGAGAGGAAACGAGATGAAACTATCTAGTCACTAAATTGTTTTAAGTCAAATTATATTACAACTACTGCAGGTTAGCAAACATTAAGATCAATCAAGGCGGTTCATATTAGCAGAGATGCATTGATCAGAATTTTCATATTGATTTCTTATATATAGCTTTGACATGCAGGTATAGTTGTCAAATCTATTTTTTTCTTCTTTTGCTTTGTTTTGTTTTTCCTTTGCTGAAAATGCTATAGAAATAAAATTACCTTACCTTCAAAACTAACATAACACCATTTAAAATATAGTTTTGTCTTTTATCATGTTCACTGTTTTAAAGAGGGACATTATGTATTGATGAACATTTACATGAAAATACATGAGATTATAACCAAGTGGCTAATTTCCATGCTAGTCCCACTAGTAGGTTGATGTATTTGATGTTTAATAATAATGAAATAAAAGTAGTCTCAGACTACTGCACAAAAAACTCTTCATAAAGGAGAGAAATTCTTTGCAATTTGTAGCATATAAAGTTTCGATATTTTTCAATTTAAGTTGAATAGCGTTAGCATTACGGCGCTCAAAATAGTCATACACTGCTAAGCTGTGCTATGCTAAACAGGCTAATCATAGGAGTAGAAAAATTAGCCTGCAACAGTTTTAGCATGCTGAACAGATCAGTGTGTTTTGTTTGGTTAAACTGGTTGGTTTTTGTTCCACTGATTGTTGTAGCTGCACTTAGATGAAATGTTCATAGTTAGCTTTAACACTTTCTTCTCCATTTCTCTCTGCCTGTGTCTCCATCAGGGTGGTGGTTCTGGAGAGCCGGCCGACCGACAACCCGTCGGCTCTGAGCAACCTTTACATTTTAGCAGGTCACGAGAACAGTTACTGATTCCCCCCCGACTGGACAAAGGGTCAATCTTAGAAAAAAGCGAATAACGTTCCACAGTTTTTGGGAGATTTGGACCTTTTCAAAGGGAAACGGAGAACAACCGGGGAGATTTTGTTGACAATAAACCGCTGGTCAGTGCAAGAGGAGCCTCTTCAGTGTGGATTCATGCGTAGCCTTAACACCATCAGGGACGTTCACCGTAAAGCACGTCTCAACGCAAACATCGTGGGAAAACCGCTCCGAGCTGGAAAGACGTAAACCGAACTTTACCGTACCCGACAGTTTCCTCTAGCACTGTGAACAAGCTGTCTGAAAGTTTTACTGACGGAAAGTGCCATTTAAAAATTCACACGTTGCGATTGTATTAGAAACAGTGGGAGATGAAATCATTTTTATTTTGTCTTTTTAACTTGTCACACATAATCATAGCTAGTGACAGACACCAGGAGGCTCAGGAGGAGATTTTACAGTCAGAGCTAACGGATCACTTTTATAGAAACCCTGGAGCCTTGTGGGTTATTTAAGCAATATTTATTAACCTCATCTTCACTCATTGGGAATGTCGGGTTTCCGGACTGTTGGAGTTTTATGCCGGATCAGGATTAACTACCTAGTGATCAGTTCCTGATTAGCTGTGGGTTACTTTTTATCTGATGTGTAATGTAGTTGCATCTCCTGCTCTGCTGCATTTTTAGAACTTGGATAAAATGTACATGTTTTTTTTTCCTTCACTCTCTTCTTTTATAGACCTTTTACTTCTCTTTACTTGCACCATTTAAGCACTTTTGTACATTTTTTTATTTAAAACAAAATGACAAACTGAGGGACAGTGCTTGGTTTTATTAACATCTCTGCATTCCCTTCGCAAAATGTTTAATATGTACTTTTTGTAATAAAAAAAAGCTTTTAACATGGTAAAGCCAGTTGTTGGTTTTCTTATTGTGACGGGAGATCGGAGGAGTGGAAACGCTGGAGATTCCTCTGGGAAGAGAGAAAACAAGTGAGTATTTGTTTACATCATTTCCCCTTTTCTAGGTCGTCTCTTCTCTGACTAATTGGTCCCAGTGTGATGCGTTTTCCTGTCCGTCACCAGATGGATGATGTCACTCCTCACCTTAGAAGTAAACATGAAAACTCTGACCATCACTAAATTAATATACTGTAATTGGGAGTTTTTGTTACTTGGAGTGAAATATATTAATGAATGTGATGATCTCAGGTGTGGAAAAGCTTTTTATTCCCCTGTCTCAGTAGGTGGAGTCCTCTGTTGCCACAGCAACTTGGCTTGAAGAGCCATAAATGTGTCAAAAGTAGTCACTGGTGAGAGTGAACCAGAAGTCGGCTGATGGCACCTTCAGAATAAAAGCTGAGCAGCAGGAGAGGCGCCAGCTTGTTAACCAGGCAGGAACGCAGAGTTGACCTTTTCTAGCTCTTTCATTCAGTGTATTTTTTTTTAAATAAGTGTTCACATTAAGATGAAGTTTAGGTCTTCAAAGAAAGTGAAAATACATACATATATACTATATAGAATATACTTTCTTCTTTCTTTCTTCATCTTTACTCCAGACATAAAATGTCCATAGTGAAGGGATTTAAAAAACACAGAAAAATAAGATACAGGGCATACAAAGTAAAATATTACAGACAGGAGGAGCATGCTCCCACTGGATGGCAGCCAACCTTTAATACAGAAATGTGGCCTTAATGAAAAATATATTCAATGCATGCTCAAAGGTTATTTACTTTTCGTTAAAATGTCTTTTACCCCCCTCCGTGCCCCAGCCTCCAGGTTCTGCGTTACGGCCCTGTGTTTGCTGTCAGAGCGCAGCGCACATCAATCCTCCTGCGGCTCCACAACTCGGATGAATCCACAGATTTGTGACGTTTGTCTTAATATTAATGATTATAATGGCGTTTACTTGCGCAACTTTACGGACGCGTTCATTCGTGGCTGTTTTTACGTTTATTGAGCCGTTCATATTGGTCTCGATATTTGTAGTTTTTCTGGAGCGCAACGCGAAGCTCGAAGTCATTCAGGTAATATAAATGTAAATGTATTTATACGAATATTGATGATGGCAGGTCGGTGTGGCTGTCTGAACAATTTAAACCTGGAATTAGCAGCTTAACACTCTGTAGGCTTGCAAACTGTAGTTCAGAGAGTGATGCATGTTTTTTCTCTTTTTTAAGGTTTTTTACAATATGTAATTGTTTTTTGGGGCTTTTTTTGGACGAGTAAGTCAGAGGTTACACGTTAACCTCTCACTCTTTTATCCATCCATCCATCCATCCATTTTCTGAACACCCTTGTCCCTCAGTGGGGTCGGGGGGGGGTCACTCTTTTATCGTCTTTGAAAATCAAATGATCAGTATGGAGTAAAATATTTTTTTCTATGTAATTTTTTTTTTAAATAAAAAGGCTGTCTCTTTTTGACAAAGCATTGCCAAGCTCCAATCAATGCGTATTAACAAGGTTCAGATACAAAATGTTACATTGTTGCGTCACCTCCTGTTTAAAGCTAATTCACCTCCTGAATTAGCTTTCCACTAAAAACAAAATGAACATCTAGTTCATTGTTTTAACATTCCCCAGATGGTTTATGACAAACAAAGCTTCAGGGAGCCCAGCCCCGTCATTCATCACCTGCTGCTGCTTATCGAGCTCAGCGCTCCAGAGAAACACGTGGGGGATGGTGTTTTATTTTGAAAAGCTCGACTGGAAGAGGAGTAAATTATTTCTGACTTGCGGCCTTAAATACATCCCCCTGTGGCAGCTGTGGGATAGTTGATCTGCGGTTGTCCGTCCACCAGGCTGCTTACGGGGGGAAGCAGAGGAACCTGAATAAACATCTGCAAACCGGTAAGTGTTGCTTTAATTTGGCGGGGTGGGGGGGAGTAAACATTTCCTGTTGATATTGCCACAGAAATTAATGCATTTTTTCCCTAATATTCTGTGTGGTTATACTTTCCCATCCTATATTAAATAGCTTTTTCTTTTTTTTTTTACAAATGTAGAAAAAAAAGTAGATATTTGCATCTTTTTTCCTTTCTTTTTTAAAACCGTCCTATTTTCTCATTTGAAGTGCATTGTTTTGATTGCTGCTTCACTCTGGTTTCTTTCTCTGCACCCCCAAGGGAAATAACCCGACACACTTTGCATTGCAAATGTTTCCTTATGCAATCCAACTGTTAGGAGAAACGGTATAATGTTCTCCGGATCTCTATCTTTCACCGGGAGTTTAAAAGGTTATCTTGAGCATTTAGGTCTCTACAGAGAAGCCTTAACACGCTGTTAGGTAACAGGCAGCCGAGCTTTTTGCTCAGTGATGGATCTAAAAAAAAAAAAAAAACAAAAAAAAATATTTTGTCCAATCAGCTCCGTTTTGCATGTTAACCTGTGCGTGTGTGTGTGTGTGTGATGCAGAGATGCAAAAGTGTTCATAAAAGTAAAAAACTTAGTTCTGTTTGGTGATTGTGCTTTAATGCTACAAAAGCAGCCGGTGTTCTCAGGTTACTCTCACTCTCGCTCTCTGTTTTCCCTCCGAGTGCCAAACCTCTCCCTCTTGTTTTCCAGCTGCAGAGGGAGCTCCCGCCTCCCTGCATGCAAAGTGTGTGTGTGCGTGTGTGTTTGCCTAACTTCGGCCGAGGATGGAGAAGTACGAGAAGATGGGGAAGATCGGCGAGGGGTCGTACGGCGTCGTCTTCAAGTGCAGAAACAGGGACACCGGGCAGATCGTCGCCATCAAGAAGTTCGTGGAGTCTGAGGACGACCCCATCATCAAAAAGATCGCGCTGAGGGAGATCAGGATGCTCAAGGTGAAAACAGTCTGCATCACAAGCGACCTGAATACGGCAAAAAATAAATAAGTAAAAAAGGTTAACTAATTTCGCTGGATGATAAATTGTCCCAGAAATTATTGCGGTAAAAAATAATATTGTTGTTTTGAGACGATTTTCGAGTAATATACTTGTAATGGCGTAATAACGCACATTCTCAAAGGCCAATAAACCTTTAATTTCTCACTGATATTTTTTAAATATCCAAAATAAATCAACAAAACAACACATAAAATGAATTATGAAGTCTCTGTAAGCAAACTTGTCCTTCAAAATAAAGGCTTGTTGAGACCAAAGCAGCAGACTGAGGTTTTTGTTAGAGAGAGAGCAGAAACGATTAATCGTGTAAAAGGAAGTTATTTAGTTTGTTTTAATCGATCATGCCATGAATTGATTTATTGCTCATTGCAACAGATCTAGCTTTAATTTACCTGATAAATATTATTTTTATGGAGTCAAAAATCATCCAAGTCCCTCAACAATACAAACTGAACTCTATCGTGAAAACAATCATGTCTGCTTTGCAGCGAACAAAAGACAGGTTTGTGCATTCATCAGCGTTTTAATTAGTCATGCGGAGGGTGGGTGGTGGGTGGGGGGGCTTTGGTGGTCCCCCGGACACCAGGATCTCATAAATAGGGCAGGTTGTCAGGGGCAACGGCATGTTTATGCACTCCCGTTTGCTGTCGGATGAGCGCAGACGCCGCTGTCAGCCGGGGCGTCCAGTTTTCTCCTGATTGAAACGTCGGTGTCCTGTGCTCTGTCTGTTCAGCAACTGAAGCACAACAACCTGGTGAATCTGATCGAAGTGTTCAGACGAAAGCGGAAGCTTCACCTGGTGTTCGAGTACTGCGACCACACCGTCCTCAACGAGCTGGACCGCCACCCGACCGGGTGGGTGTGTCTCCTCATCAAAGTTCATGAGTTCACTGTGGTTTGTTCATTTGACTGATTTCATGCCGTGCTCTGGGAAAGTGTTCGTTCGTCCCCCTTTTAACATTTATCTCTCTGCAATCTTAAACTTCTCTGTATTTTATGTCCTAAAGCAACACAGAGAACCACAAATTTGTGGTAAATGGGTTTCAGTATTTAGTTTCACAAATGCAAATGACAGAATTGTTGGATTATTAAAAATTCAGCATCCCTCAGTAGAAACCCCCCATCACAGCTGCCAGTCGTTTGGGTTTTGTCTTTGCATGTCTACATAGTTTTTCTGTTTTGAAATTATTCTTATTACCAAATGGGGTAACTCTTTATTTGAAGGGGTGTGCATAAGACTGACATGACACCGTCATAAACATGACATAACATCTGTCATGAACATAAAGAAGTCTTTATGAATGTTTGACAGTTTTCATGAAGTGTCATTCGGTAAATAATGACACTTTTAATGCAAAGTTGCTCTGAAAGGTCCATTAAAAGTGCCAACTTTGCATTAAATTATCAATTTACAAAATCATGCAAAGTTGGCACTTTTAATGGACTTTCAATGCAACTTTTAGAGCAACTTTGCATTGTCATTATTTACCGAATGACACTTCATGAAAACTGTCATAAACATTCATAAAGACTTCTTTATGTTCATGACAGGTGTTATGTCATGTTTATGACTGTGTCATGTCAGTCTTACGCACACCCCTTCAACTGAAGTGTTACCGGGATGAATATAGATTTAAAAAAGAACATGTGGTCTATTATTTACATTTAGCATATAATTGTAACATTGTTTAAAAGAAAAGACTTGAAAAGACATGAAATTCCAAGTTTCAGATGTGGGACTTAACTCGTCTTTACTTGAGACTTGACTCGGGACTTGAGGATAAAGATTTGAGACTTGCAAAACACTGACTTGATCCCACCTCTCCTAAGAAGTTATAGGCCTCTGTGACTGTGATGTCACAGAGGCCTGTGACCTCTGTGACTTGTGACTATTGCTGCATCCTGAAGTGACCCAATTCCGATGTTTTTTTTTTATCAAGTTGGATTTTTTTTTTTTTTTTTTTTTTGCCATGGCCGTTCACACTTCCAAATAAATACGACCTGCATGTGTTCTGCAGTCTGAACTGCAAACGATTTGAATCGGATACATATCGGATGGCCCGGGTCGCATTCCAAAAGAATTCGACCTGTGCTGTTCAGACTGTCCTGAAAATATCAGATACAGGTTGCATTACGTCAAAAATAAATAAATAAATAAATCGGAATTGGGTCACTTTAGGCCAGCTCCGCCCCCATGCTGACTTAGAGCAATCATCTCCCAATCATTACAGGGCACTTGTCAGCAACTGATCAATCAGCGTTCAAAGTAAAGTACTACGACATTATTGACAGTATCTATCATAGGAAACACTGCAGTCAGAGATGTTGAGGAAAATAATAGATAATCACGGATAATCAGTTGTCAGTGGGGAATATGCAATCCTCACAGCCGTTACCCAGGAAGTGTAGAGGGCGGAATACAATTGATTACATTTCCAAAATCAAAAATGAGTCTGGAATAACGCAAGAAATGGATCGTAGATTGCAGTCCACCTCACGTCCAGTTGAATGAAACGGATGGAGGGGAACTACCACGTTAGTAAACACCGTGAAGGTAACAGGTAATAAACATCGCATTTTCTAACATAACGCACTTACTGATAGCGACGTGCTAACGACTCACGGCTCGCTGCTAACAACTCACGGCTAAGCGTCAAATAAACACAACTCAGTTAAACTAAAGCGATGCTAAACATCTAATCATTTCCAGATCAATAAGTGAAGGTAGTTATGCTGGATTTTATGCGTGTAGATTCCAACGGTAGCTCTGGCAGCATGAAAACAGACTGCGCTAACTGCTACATTGGCATTCAAACATCGTCTCATGCTACCGTTTATTTCTAAACATCTTCATGAAGGCATATTTTCCACAAACCGGTATTATTTAAGTCATTACTCACCCATTTTGTACGTGCAAAGTGCATCCCACAGCGTTCACACTCACATCAAATCTGACTTTTTTTTTTTTCCCTCTCGGGATTTATCGTTGATTTCTCCGTTATTTCCCGCTAATAACCTTACAGACCTGATGTAGGACTAGTTACAGAATTTTCTTGCCCGCCATCTTTTCCTCAGTGTTTGTTTATAAGGCAAAATGACACAAAAATGTCTCAGGTAACTCATTGAGGTCCGTTACGTCTCCCATAGTAACAGCTGGGTTGTCGGAGGACAGTTCCATTTCCGCTAGGGGGCGGGGCCGGCGTCATGTGACTCTGTGACCTCATAGGCCTCTGTGACTTGGAAGTCACAGAGGTCTGTGAGGTCACAAAAGCGCGTGACGTCACATATACATGATGTCATAAAGAAGTGATGTCACAGAGGCATGTGACGTCACATAGGCTTATGACGTCACATATGTCTGTGACGTCACAAAAGCGCGTGACGTCGCATATACATGATGTCATAAAGACGTGATGTCACATAGACACGTCACAGAGGCAAGTGCCGTCACATATGCTTATGACGTCACATAGGTCTGTGAGGTCACAGAGGTCTGTGAGGTCACAGAGGTCTAGGAAGTCTGCCTTCTGCTGGTTACATTTACTTGTGTAACTTTTTGGGAGAAAAGGTACTTATAAGAATAGTTTTACTGCACTGTACTTGAGTAATATTTATTCTCTTTAGTTTTATACATGTCACCGTTTATATCCTTGTTTATTTTGTATTAATGAACTAAATAATGACACTTTTAATGCAAAGTTGCTCTAAAAGTTGCATTGAAAGTTGACTGAACTCCTGATCAAGGCATAGAAAAGGAAACTGCAGGAGTTCAAAGTTCACGTGTTCGTTGCCATGCAGTCCTGAACTGGATGTAAATGCAATGAGTCGCAACTCGACACCAAAAATGAAACTAAAACAAAGTTATCTGCAAACTTTGTGGTTTCTATCACTAATAATATGTCAGCGTCCACCCTGCCCTGTTTTGATGAGCGGTGCTCCCGTCTCCACGGAGACGGGCCCGGTCCTCCCCGGCATGCTGACATCGATGCTCTTTTAGTGTCTCCTATTAGCAGGGAGCGTCCGGGCCGCCTCCTTCCTCCCCTCTGCTGCCACCCATTTACACAAAACACGAGACGACGAGATGGAGAGAGAGAGAGAGAGAGAGAGAGAGAGAGAGAGGAGGGGCAGAGAATATAATTGATCGACACACCCGAAGGCTCGAATTAGCCATTTCCACGGCAACGGTGATCGATGGCGACTCCTGAGCCAACAAAGGCTCGGCGCTGAGCATCAGGGCCCTCTGTGGAAACAGGAGATCCGTTGTTCACTGGAGGGGGGAAAACAGAGGGAGACCGCAGACTTTTAATGCACTAAGATTTGCATTAAAAGTCTCATTGTTTACCGAATGACGCTTCATGACAACAGTCATAAACATTCATAAAGACTCCTTCATGTTCATAACAGGTCTTATGTCAGTCTTATGCAGACCCCTACAAATAAATTGTTACCACGTCTATTTTTAACAGCTTGTCCAGAAGAACGAAAATGTGTATTTTGACTAAGCTACATATTTTGAAATAAAATTGCAGATGTTCTTGTTTAAACAATATTTCTGAAAAACACAAAGGAAATAAATAACAGAAAGCCATCCCAGCAGAGTTGGATTTTCCCAACACTTGAAGCGTAATGACAACAACGCTCCTCTATTTTGAATTGGACTTTCTTGCTCCACAAAACACAAGATGAGCCAAAAACAAAAACGCTAACACACACCGTCCCCGTGATCAGACACTGTGGTGGCACCGTCGTGCTGAAATGATTTCATGTTCTTCAGCAGGAATTGAGAAGCCAGTTGCAGTTAGTAAAGAGGGATGTCACTAAATGCAGGTCAGTCCTGAACTTAGAAAACCTGTTTATGTGTCAGAATGGCTCAGTCAAAGTCCAGAGCTGAATCCAGCAAAGAATTTCTGCGAGGCTTAAAGATGTACCCTAAAAAACCTACAGCTGAAGTTGCACCTGAAGGTGATTCTACAGACCACTGAGTGAAGGAGATTGAATTCAAATGTATGCCACACTTTTCAGACTTCTTTTTTTTTTGCCATTTTTTCACTTTTTATATGTTGCCATTTATTTTTATTTTTTGGAAACACTCAGGCTGGTGATTGTAACGTGACAAAATGTGAAAAGGTTCATGCAGGGCTTCATTTACCACATGTTCCCATTTGATTTTAATAATTAGTTTCCTAGCAGCTGTAGAAGTCAGATCTCTCAGGATGCACACTTTCTGGAAAACGTGAACATCTCGTCAAGAGGGCTGATCTGACGTTCGTTTCCGTGCTGATTCTCCACAGCATCCCGGAGCACCTGGTCAAGAGCATAACCTGGCAGACTCTCCAAGCCGTCAACTTCTGCCACAAGCAGAACGTGAGTGAGCGCTCCGTGTTTTCTTCAGCTCGTCCTCCGGCCTGTCAAAGCTTTTTTTTTTTTCCCTCGGCTTGTTTTTCCAAATTCCTCTGTCCTCTCCTCTCCGCCTCTGCTCTTCTGCTTTATGGCTCCTTTTTTTAAAGCCAGGATTCCTTCCCCTTGGCTGAGCAGCAGTTAAACGGATTGCCTAGACACAACGAGCGCTGCGTGGGCCCCCGTCATGGCGGGGGCCCATAAAGCCCAGAAAGCACCTCAGACATTTCTCTCTCCCAGCTCCTTTATTCCCTGCGGTGTATCTTTAGGTTGTAAATCAGAATTACAACTGGAAGCAGTTTTGTGTTTTTTTTTTAAAGATCGTGTAGTGACGCCGCTGCTGTTTGCGTCGTTGCAGTGTATTCACAGAGACGTGAAGCCGGAGAACATCCTCATCACCAAACACCAAGTCATCAAACTCTGTGACTTCGGCTTTGCCAGGATTCTCAGTGAGTTTTTATTTTATTTTATTTCATTTTATTTTTAGCCACAGCTGGTAAATTGTTGATGCTGCCACTTAGTGGTGGTTCAACAAACTTTTATGTCGATCTGCAAC
>NW_006800070.1:815057-829259 GCF_000485575.1 Poecilia formosa
TTTTTTACAAGATTATAGCTGCAGGTTGCAGTGTCACCAGAAAAATCAAAATGAGGAACGTTGAGCATCTTGTGAAGTTACACTTTGATACAAGTTTTACAATCATTTCTGATTTTTTTTATCATTTTGGAAGCTTTCGTTCCCTCATGAAAATGAAAATTTTCTCTTAATTTTAATATATTCTGGTAAAATTGCATCTGTATTCTACTAATATTATCCCTATAGTCTCGTAATTAAACAAAAATTCTCATAGCCTGACCATAACACTCATCATACATCCCACAAAAGAGGCTATCGAAATAAAAACCATCTTTTGAAAATTTGTGATTTTCTTTTTTTTTAAATAAAGCAAGAAAAAAATGTATTAAAATCCAACCTGGAATGAAAAGATCACCATTTTGTCCCGATCTCTCTGTCTATTACATAATTTTTTTTTGTTTTTTACTTTCTAACTATGTTTGAAATCAACTAATAATCCAAACAAACTAAAACTTGACTTTTATTTACTCTCCCGTTTTGCCTTTTCAGCTGATCAGCAAGTGGATGCGATCCATGTCACACAGCTGGAGAGAGACACTGTGCTGGTGTGCTTAGACAGTGAGTAGCCTTACATTTTATAGCTACTTCCTTTACCATTTTCCCCCCCAAAGATTGGATTCATATGTACAAATGTGACAACAGGTTTCTAAAATCCTTTTCCTAGAAAATGTAAAGATCGTCAATCTTCAGGGCAAACTGAAGTCCAACAAGAAACTGGCTTCTGAGCTCAGCTTTGACTTCTGCATCGGCGCTGTCGGTAAGATCTCAGTCTACCTTCACATCAGTGGGAACCATTCAAATGTGGCGGCCATATTGAATGTTGAGGTTGGTTAGAAATATGTGCTGCTGTTTTTCTTGGACCTTTAAAATTTTAGTTGAAACCCTTTTTGGGTGGTTTTGTTGGGTTTTGTCATGTCTCCTGTGTCTCTTTGGCTTCCTGGAGTTATGTCTGTTTGTGAGGCAACTCGTGCTCGTTTATTGCAGTGTGCCTTCATGACAGCGTGCTGGCCTTCTGGAAGCATGGCATGCAGGGAAAGAGCTTCAAGTCCAATGAGGTAAGACACAATAAAACCACTAAAGCTGGGTGAAACCTTTTAAGAAACAGTAAAAAGCAGATTTGGCATGGTTGCTTTAGTCTTCACTAGTTTATCTTCTTTTTCCCCCACTCCATTTACTAATTATATTAGGAACTACGAATTTTTTTTCTTACCAAACCAGTTTTTAGCTTTCTTTTCTTAAAATGATGTTACAGGTGACAAATGAAAATATTTTCAAAACCTGGTTTTTATTTCTGTGAGTTGACCTGAATTCAAAGTCCAAAAAAATCGTTGCCAGATGGTAGGATGAAAACCTTCGGAGGGCGTTGGTGAACAAGAAAAATCAATTTAATGCCCGGCTCTATTAGGAACCTAAAACTAGCATTAGTCAACATTTTATTTCTGAATTATGTCCCAATCGCTGGAAAAACGAACAAACATCTCTTCGGGTCTCGTTCGTTTCTGCGTTCAAACTTGCCGTCGTCGATCCCCAGCCACTTGCTCTCAGGTGGAGCCGGACAAAGTGTCTTTGTGTCCAGCCGAAGTAATGAATTTGCTCTCCTTTTCACGGAGGGCTTCGTTGTGAACCCGATCACGAGTCAAGCAAAACCGCACAATAAAAGTTCAAGAGATCACAGGGAGGTGAAGCGTCGTTTTGATGAAAGCGGATCCGGCGGCAGGGGCCACCCGCAGGAACGCCGCCTGCGTCGGAGCTGGCCCTGGAGCAGTCAGCTGAAACTAAAAGGTCTTTTCTAAGTGTCCGCCCGGCCCAACTCTACGGTTCTCCCATAGCAAGGATTTTAAAAACGTCAGCAGCCATGTAAAATTCATGTTCGCTCATAAACACAACCTGTCACACAACAGGGAGCTGCACTAAATAATTCAGCCTTTGTCTCGTTATGATTCTTCTCATAAGACATTAAAGGAGGCCAGCGGGGTGGGGGGGTTCAGGCCTGGCGACCCATGCTGGTCTCGGGTGGATGCTCCTCTGAACACCCAAGACCTTGTAGTCGTTTGAGACTTAAACAGATCAGGTCTCTCCGCGGGCCAAGGGTTTACACCTCGCAGGTGTCGCCCATCCACTATCTCACATTTGTCAACAAGTATTCATGACATGTCAGCAACTGAGACTTTTGAAAGGCTTCTTGTGTTTTTTACTCTGCACTTTGCAGTTGGTGGCACCCATTCTTGGTAAACAAATGGTTAAAAAAAAAAGACCAACTCTCCTTAAACATGTGGCGTCTGATCCACTTGTTGAGTACAGACTCAGCTTCAACATACAGTGACAGGAGGAAACGTTTCTCTGTCAAGAAGCGAACACTCCAGGTTGGTTTGGTGTGAAGTAGGAAATGAAAATGTGGAAAAATTATCAATAACCAAACTAAAACCAACACTTATTTTATGCTAAATTACTCATCTCTATTTATATTTTATGATGGCTTTAAGGGGGCATTACACATTTTTACGTTTCGGCAGATTGAGGAAATATATTTTTCTCATCCTATTAGACATTTTCTAATACCGGGTGTCCACGCATCCTTAAGTCTTAAATCAATTAATCTAAAATTAAGACCTTACATTATTTTTATTTTTTTAAATGGAAGTTGACCTTAAATACGTTAATCACAGATCGCAGAACTATTTAATCTTGTGGGACTTTTCTATCAAACATTTGAGCCTCAATTCACGTTTTGTAACATGAGACGGTTGAGACTAAAGCTAGCTAGCTGCTAATTTAGCCTTACCTAGCTAGCTTTTTTGCGTCCATGTGTAAAAGTGTACATTTATCGGCATTGTCTGGAAGACGTTGGTCTTCACCAATGTGTGCGTTATGTGGGGAAAAAGATTGGCAAATACTACTCTATAAAATGAGGTTTTCTGTTGTAGTGCGTGCAGGTCTTAAATTTCATTTGTGATGGTCTTAAATAGCCTTAAAAAGACTATTTAGAAGAAACCCTGCTATAAATTTTTGCCGATTCTATTGATTTTAATTCAGTCAGAGCATTTTGGAGAGACGTGTTTTTATTTACACATTAAGTACACTTTATCTCATCTATGCGAAAGCTTTGCCTCTTTGAAGTTAAAGGTTATTTTTTAATATACTTATACCACTTCTGTTTCTATTTCAGTGTGTCAGACTGTCAATTAAAAATCCCGTCTTGTTTAATTTCCAGGTGACTCAGGAGATTTCTGATCCGAGCAGAGTCTTCCGCCTCCTGGGATCCGACAGGTTAGCGCAATTATTTACAGCTGACGCAGCTGTGCATGAACGTAGTTTAACATTCAAATAAACAAAACCGATTAGGACAAATCTACCTGACATGGTCAAGATACATTTTTAGCGAATTGTTTTAAAATAATTTTCCCTTTTTTCTCCTTCTTCACTGTTTGGTAGACTTTGTTTGTTTCAGTATTTCCATCAACTCAGCATCTCCAGTCTCCAACTTTCCCTTGTGTCTCTTTGGTTTCCACTACCTAGAAAAAGTTCCCGTTTATCTTCTGTGATTTGTGATTTAGCCTCTCTCTTCATATTCATTGCCTTTCTCTACAAAGATTTGGCTTTTTTTTCCCCCTATTTTCCTGACATTTGAGTTTTTTCTGAGATGATTTACACACGTCTGCACCAGGCCTGTTGCCTCGATAGTTCCTCGGTTTTACACGGCTCACGATCATAAAACAACAACTTTA
Source organism: Poecilia formosa (assembly GCF_000485575.1). NCBI lineage: Eukaryota > Metazoa > Chordata > Actinopteri > Cyprinodontiformes > Poeciliidae > Poecilia > Poecilia formosa. Next base: position 818,822 of record NW_006800070.1, read on the forward strand.
CTCTTAGCAGGGAAGATGGCAGAGTAAAGACGAAACCAGTTCTGCTGACAAAACGGAGTAGCTTGGCGATTGTATTTAAGCGCAGTCGAGGTTTGACGGTCTGTTGACCTTTTTGTCTTGGTATCAAAATATCTTTTTATCTGCTCCAGCCGTAGCTTCAGGAACAGTGACCTTAATCCTCAGATGTTATCAGGCAGTAGCTGTTCCCAGCTTAATAAGTAAACGAGTTGAATAATCAACTGCTGACCTCATCAGTCTGCAAATCATTGCTTCATATTCGACAGTCGGGGTCGAGGGAGAAAATGGGCTTTCAGTATTACTGTGCAACAAAGTCACTTTTGTGAAAGACGTTCTGAACCTTAGAAGTTAAGCAAGATGATTTAGTTTCCACCCCATCGCACTGGGTGAAGGTGGATCTCTAAGGAGTGGCGTGGGGTTGCGGCTGGCGCCTAACGAAGCCCGTGGCACCAGAGCAAGTCTTCCGTCCGCTGCCCAACCCCCCATGTTTTATTCACCGACGCATGGGCACTGCCAGCCTGGTTTCTGTGTCTCCACGGCTCTGTAATTTCATCTAATGGAACGGACAGTATAGGCTGCAGTAAGCTGCTCTCCTGTCACCACGAGACAGATTGTATCTGACGGCGCAGTGACCCCCATCCTGATCTGACATCATACTGTTGCTTAACATGCATGACTGTTGTCTGTACACTGACAGAGTGATACACTCGCCACGTCCTACATGTCTAGTGTCAAGCTGGCAGAGCACTTTGATTATCAGAAGGCTTTTTTTTTTTTTCGTCTGTCTATAATTTTTGCACCTTGTTTGTAGGTTTGTTTATTTTGTAAAGTAAAGAGAATTTTGATATTTGGTGATTTGAGATGTTTTGGACAGATTAGTTTCTAGTGTTTCCCTTAGTTGATTGGCCAGCTGCTCGTCTCAGGAGGATGGAAACACAACATTTGTGTCCTTCCTGTTGCAGAGTGGAAGCTTGAGGGACAAGAGAGGAAACGAGATGAAACTATCTAGTCACTAAATTGTTTTAAGTCAAATTATATTACAACTACTGCAGGTTAGCAAACATTAAGATCAATCAAGGCGGTTCATATTAGCAGAGATGCATTGATCAGAATTTTCATATTGATTTCTTATATATAGCTTTGACATGCAGGTATAGTTGTCAAATCTATTTTTTTCTTCTTTTGCTTTGTTTTGTTTTTCCTTTGCTGAAAATGCTATAGAAATAAAATTACCTTACCTTCAAAACTAACATAACACCATTTAAAATATAGTTTTGTCTTTTATCATGTTCACTGTTTTAAAGAGGGACATTATGTATTGATGAACATTTACATGAAAATACATGAGATTATAACCAAGTGGCTAATTTCCATGCTAGTCCCACTAGTAGGTTGATGTATTTGATGTTTAATAATAATGAAATAAAAGTAGTCTCAGACTACTGCACAAAAAACTCTTCATAAAGGAGAGAAATTCTTTGCAATTTGTAGCATATAAAGTTTCGATATTTTTCAATTTAAGTTGAATAGCGTTAGCATTACGGCGCTCAAAATAGTCATACACTGCTAAGCTGCGCTATGCTAAACAGGCTAATCATAGGAGTAGAAAAATTAGCCTGCAACAGTTTTAGCATGCTGAACAGATCAGTGTGTTTTGTTTGGTTAAACTGGTTGGTTTTTGTTCCACTGATTGTTGTAGCTGCACTTAGATGAAATGTTCATAGTTAGCTTTAACACTTTCTTCTCCATTTCTCTCTGCCTGTGTCTCCATCAGGGTGGTGGTTCTGGAGAGCCGGCCGACCGACAACCCGTCGGCTCTGAGCAACCTTTACATTTTAGCAGGTCACGAGAACAGTTACTGATTCCCCCCCGACTGGACAAAGGGTCAATCTTAGAAAAAAGCGAATAACGTTCCACAGTTTTTGGGAGATTTGGACCTTTTCAAAGGGAAACGGAGAACAACCGGGGAGATTTTGTTGACAATAAACCGCTGGTCAGTGCAAGAGGAGCCTCTTCAGTGTGGATTCATGCGTAGCCTTAACACCATCAGGGACGTTCACCGTAAAGCACGTCTCAACGCAAACATCGTGGGAAAACCGCTCCGAGCTGGAAAGACGTAAACCGAACTTTACCGTACCCGACAGTTTCCTCTAGCAGTGTGAACAAGCTGTCTGAAGGTTTTACTGACGGAAGTGCCATTTAAAAATTCACACACGTTGCGATTGTATTAGAAACAGTGGGAGATGAAATCATTTTTATTTTGTCTTTTTAACTTGTCACACATAATCATAGCTAGTGACAGACACCAGGAGGCTCAGGAGGAGATTTTACAGTCAGAGCTAACGGATCACTTTTATAGAAACCCTGGAGCCTTGTGGGTTATTTAAGCAATATTTATTAACCTCATCTTCACTCATTGGGAATGTCGGGTTTCCGGACTGTTGGAGTTTTATGCCGGATCAGGATTAACTACCTAGTGATCAGTTCCTGATTAGCTGTGGGTTACTTTTTATCTGATGTGTAATGTAGTTGCATCTCCTGCTCTGCTGCATTTTTAGAACTTGGATAAAATGTACATGTTTTTTTTTCCTTCACTCTCTTCTTTTATAGACCTTTTACTTCTCTTTACTTGCACCATTTAAGCACTTTTGTACATTTTTTTATTTAAAACAAAATGACAAACTGAGGGACAGTGCTTGGTTTTATTAACATCTCTGCATTCCCTTCGCAAAATGTTTAATATGTACTTTTTGTAATAAAAAAAAGCTTTTAACATGGTAAAGCCAGTTGTTGGTTTTCTTATTGTGACGGGAGATCGGAGGAGTGGAAACGCTGGAGATTCCTCTGGGAAGAGAGAAAACAAGTGAGTATTTGTTTACATCATTTCCCCTTTTCTAGGTCGTCTCTTCTCTGACTAATTGGTCCCAGTGTGATGCGTTTTCCTGTCCGTCACCAGATGGATGATGTCACTCCTCACCTTAGAAGTAAACATGAAAACTCTGACCATCACTAAATTAATATACTGTAATTGGGAGTTTTTGTTACTTGGAGTGAAATATATTAATGAATGTGATGATCTCAGGTGTGGAAAAGTTTTTTTATTCCCCTGTCTCAGTAGGTGGAGTCCTCTGTTGCCACAGCAACTTAGCTTGAAGAGCCATAAATGTGTCAAAAGTAGTCACTGGTGAGAGTGAACCAGAAGTCGGCTGATGGCACCTTCAGAATAAAAGCTGAGCAGCAGGAGAGGCGCCAGCTTGTTAACCAGGCAGGAACGCAGAGTTGACCTTTTCTAGCTCTTTCATTCAGTGTATTTTTTTTTAAATAAGTGTTCACATTAAGATGAAGTTTAGGTCTTCAAAGAAAGTGAAAATACATACATATATACTATATAGAATATACTTTCTTCTTTCTTTCTTCATCTTTACTCCAGACATAAAATGTCCATAGTGAAGAGATTTAAAAAAAACACAAAGAAAAATAAGATACAGGGCATACAAAGTAAAATATTACAGACAGGAGGAGCATGCTCCCACTGGATGGCAGCCAACCTTTAATACAGAAATGTGGCCTTAATGAAAAATATATTCAATGCATGCTCAAAGGTTATTTACTTTTCGTTAAAATGTCTTTTACCCCCCTCCGTGCCCCAGCCTCCAGGTTCTGCGTTACGGCCCTGTGTTTGCTGTCAGAGCGCAGCGCACATCAATCCTTCTGCGGCTCCACAACTCGGATGAATCCACAGATTTGTGACGTTTGTCTTAATATTAATGATTATAATGGCGTTTACTTGCCCAACTTTACGGACGCGTTCATTCGTGGCTGTTTTTACGTTTATTGAGCCGTTCATATTGGTCTCGATATTTGTAGTTTTTCTGGAGCGCAACGCGAAGCTCGAAGTCATTCAGGTAATATAAATGTATTTGTATTTATACGTATATTGATGATGGCAGGTCGGTGTGGCTGTCTGAACAATTTAAACCTGGAATTAGCAGCTTAACACTCTGTAGGCTTGCAAACTGTAGTTCAGAGAGTGATACATGTTTTTTCTCTTTTTTAAGGTTTTTTACAACATGTAATTAAATGTTTTTTGGGGCTTTTTTTGGACGAGTAAGTCAGAGGTTACACGTTAACCTCTCACTCTTTTATCCATCCATCCATCCATCCATTTTCTGAACACCCTTGTCCCTCAGTGGGGTCGGGGGGGGGTCACTCTTTTATCGTCTTTGAAAATCAAATGATCAGTATGGAGTAAAATATTTTTTTCTATGTAATTTTTTTTTTAAATAAAAAGGCTGTCTCTTTTTGACAAAGCATTGCCAAGCTCCAATCAATGCGTATTAACAAGGTTCAGATACAAAATGTTACATTGTTGCGTCACCTCCTGTTTAAAGCTAATTCACCTCCTGAATTAGCTTTCCACTAAAAACAAAATGAACATCTAGTTCATTGTTTTAACATTCCCCAGATGGTTTATGACAAACAAAGCTTCAGGGAGCCCAGCCCCGTCATTCATCACCTGCTGCTGCTTATCGAGCTCAGCGCTCCAGAGAAACACGTGGGGGATGGTGTTTTATTTTGAAAAGCTCGACTGGAAGAGGAGTAAATTATTTCTGACTTGCGGCCTTAAATACATCCCCCTGTGGCAGCTGTGGGATAGTTGATCTGCGGTTGTCCGTCCACCAGGCTGCTTACGGGGGGAAGCAGAGGAACCTGAATAAACATCTGCAAACCGGTAAGTGTTGCTTTAATTTGGCGGGGTGGGGGGGAGTAAACATTTCCTGTTGATATTGCCACAGAAATTAATGCATTTTTTCCCTAATATTCTGTGTGGTTATACTTTCCCATCCTATATGAAATCGCTTTTTTTTTTTTTTTTTACAAATATACAAAAAAAAAGTAGATATTTGCACCTTTTTTTTCCTTTTTTTTTAAGCCGCCCTATTTTCTTATTTGAAGTGCATTGTTTTGATTGCTGCTTCACTCTGGTTTCTTTCTCTGCACCCCCAAGGGAAATAACCCGACACACTTTGCATTGCAAATGTTTCCTTATGCAATCCAACTGTTAGGAGAAACGGTATAATGTTCTCCGGATCTCTATCTTTCACCGGGAGTTTAAAAGGTTATCTTGAGCATTTAGGTCTCTACAGAGAAGCCTTAACACGCTGTTAGGTAACAGGCAGCCGAGCTTTTTGCTCAGTGATGGATCTAAAAAAAAAAAATTATTTATTTATTTTGTACAATCAGCTCCGTTTTGCATGTTAACCTGTGTGTGTGTGTGTGTGATGCAGAGATGCAAAAGTGTTCATAAAAGTAAAAAACTTAGTTCTGTTTGGTGATTGTGCTTTAATGCTACAAAAGCAGCCGGTGTTCTCAGGTTACTCTCACTCTCGCTCTCTGTTTTCCCTCCGAGTGCCAAACCTCTCCCTCTTGTTTTCCAGCTGCAGAGGGAGCTCCCGCCTCCCTGCATGCAAAGTGTGTGTGTGCGTGTGTGTTTGCCTAACTTCGGCCGAGGATGGAGAAGTACGAGAAGATGGGGAAGATCGGCGAGGGGTCGTACGGCGTCGTCTTCAAGTGCAGAAACAGGGACACCGGGCAGATCGTCGCCATCAAGAAGTTCGTGGAGTCTGAGGACGACCCCATCATCAAAAAGATCGCGCTGAGGGAGATCAGGATGCTCAAGGTGAAAACAGTCTGCATCACAAGCGACCTGAATACGGCAAAAAATAAATAAGTAAAAAAGGTTAACTAATTTCGCTGGATGATAAATTGTCCCAGAAATTATTGCGGTAAAAAATAATATTGTTGTTTTGAGACGATTTTCGAGTAATATACTTGTAATGGCGTAATAACGCACATTCTCAAAGGCCAATAAACCTTTAATTTCTCACTGATATTTTTTAAATATCCAAAATAAATCAACAAAACAACACATAAAATGAATTATGAAGTCTCTGTAAGCAAACTTGTCCTTCAAAATAAAGGCTTGTTGAGACCAAAGCAGCAGACTGAGGTTTTTGTTAGAGAGAGAGCAGAAACGATTAATCGTGTAAAAGGAAGTTATTTAGTTTGTTTTAATCGATCATGCCATGAATTGATTTATTGCTCATTGCAACAGATCTAGCTTTAATTTACCTGATAAATATTATTTTTATGGAGTCAAAATTAATCCAAGTCCCTCAACAATACAAACTGAACTCTATCGTAAAAAAAATCATGTCTGCTTTGTAGCGAACAAAAGACAGGTTTGTGCATTCATCAGCGTTTTAATTAGTCATGCGGAGGGTGGGTGGTGGGTGGGGGGGCTTTGGTGGTCCCCCGGACACCAGGATCTCATAAATAGGGCAGGTTGTCAGGGGCAACGGCATGTTTATGCACTCCCGTTTGCTGTCGGATGAGCGCAGACGCCGCTGTCAGCCGGGGCGTCCAGTTTTCTCCTGATTGAAACGTCGGTGTCCTGTGCTCTGTCTGTTCAGCAACTGAAGCACAACAACCTGGTGAATCTGATCGAAGTGTTCAGACGAAAGCGGAAGCTTCACCTGGTGTTCGAGTACTGCGACCACACCGTCCTCAACGAGCTGGACCGCCACCCGACCGGGTGGGTGTGTCTCCTCATCAAAGTTCATGAGTTCACTGTGGTTTGTTCATTTGACTGATTTCATGCCGTGCTCTGGGAAAGTGTTCGTTCGTCCCCCTTTTAACATTTATCTCTCTGCAATCTTAAACTTCTCTGTATTTTATGTCCTAAAGCAACACAGAGAACCACAAATTTGTGGTAAATGGGTTTCAGTATTTAGTTTCACAAATGCAAATGACAGAATTGTTGGATTATTAAAAATTCAGCATCCCTCAGTAGAAACCCCCCATCACAGCTGCCAGTCGTTTGGGTTTTGTCTTTGCATGTCTACATAGTTTTTCTGTTTTGAAATTATTCTTATTACCAAATGGGGTAACTCTTTATTTGAAGGGGTGTGCATAAGACTGACATGACACTGTCATAAACATGACATAACATCTGTCATGAACATAAAGAAGTCTTTATGAATGTTTATGACAGTTTTCATGAAGTGTCATTCGGTAAATAATGACACTTTTAATGCAAAGTTGCTCTAAAAGTTGCATTGAAAGTCCATTAAAAGTGCCAACTTTGCATTAAATTATCAATTTACAAAATCATGTCATAAACATTCATAAAGACTTCTTTATGTTCATGACAGGTGTTATGTCAGTCTTATGCACACCCCTTCAAATAAAGTGTTACCTAAAACAGCTCAGTCAAATCACCTGAAGAGTATTTGGGAGTAGCAATTTCTAAGACTTTGTGGATTTTTGATATTAATGTGGTGATCATAAAAGTGACATATATTAAAAAAATATTTACAACTTTTTTTTAAGGCAGCACTGTTCTTAAAATAAATAAAGCAGCCTTCTTCGGGACACCAGTTACATAAAGTGGTGTGATTTCTATGACATTTGATCATATTTTCTTATTTTTTGATTTGTATTGATGCGCTTATGAAAGAAACAGTGATGAAAAATTGTAAAATTGACAATCCTGACAATACGCACAGCTTTTTAGAGTTTCAAACTTCACTAACTGTGAAGTTATTATTGTCAAAATAATAACAATTCTTATAAGATTTTTTTAAAAAATTGGTCTACTCTGATGAAGGAGAATGAAGCTTCAACTTTAACAAAAAAAAGTGATAATTTTTACCAAGTAACTGAATGAAGCTTAAAAAATTTACTTGAATAAACTTAATTGATAATTTAATTAACTCAATATATTTAAGTTGGATCACATGTTTTATCTTTCAGTGTGTAAACAGTTATACATTTTTTTGAAAATTATTAATCAATAGTAATATAGAAGGAAAAGTTGTCCAGGTGGTACATTCAGATTCATCTTCGCATCATAGAGAATTTAATTTATAATTGTTTCCGCTGCAGGACTTTATTTTGAAATTATTATTTAGAGAGAGATCACACCAAGACAGGCGACTGAACTCCTGGTCAAGGCATAGAAAAGGAAACTGCAGGAGTTCAAAGTTCACGTGTTCGTTGCCATGCAGTCCTGAACTGGATGTAAATGCAATGAGTCGCAACTCGACACCAAAAATGAAACTAAAACAAAGTTATCTGCAAACTTTGTGGTTTCTATCACTAATAATATGTCAGCGTCCACCCTGCCCTGTTTTGATGAGCGGCGCTCCCGTCTCCACGGAGACGGGCCCGGTCCTCCCCGGCATGCTGACATCGATGCTCGTTTAGCGTCTCCTATTAGCAGGGAGCGTCCGGGCCGCCTCCTTCCTCCCCTCTGCTGCCACCCATTTACACAAAACACGAGACGACGAGATGGAGAGAGAGAGAGAGAGAGAGAGAGAGAGAGAGAGGAGGGGCAGAGAATATAATTGATCGACACACCCGAAGGCTCGAATTAGCCATTTCCACGGCAACGGTGATCGATGGCGACTCCTGAGCCAACAAAGGCTCGGCGCTGAGCATCAGGGCCCTCTGTGGAAACAGGAGATCCGTTGTTCACTGGAGGGGGGAAAACAGAGGGAGACCGCAGACTTTTAATGCACTAAGATTTGCATTAAAAGTCTCATTGTTTACCGAATGACGCTTCATGACAACAGTCATAAACATTCATAAAGACTCCTTCATGTTCATAACAGGTCTTATGTCAGTCTTATGCAGACCCCTACAAATAAATTGTTACCACGTCTATTTTTAACAGCTTGTCCAGAAGAACGAAAATGTGTATTTTGACTAAGCTGCATATTTTGAAATAAAATTGCAGATGTTCTTGTTTAAACAATATTTCTGAAAAACACAAAGGAAATAACAGAAAGCCGTCCCAGCAGAGTTGGATTTTCCCAACACTTGAAGCGTAATGACAACAACGCTCCTCTATTTTGAATTGGACTTTCTTGCTCCACAAAACACAAGATGAGCCAAAAACAAAAACGCTAACACACACCGTCCCCGTGATCAGACACTGTGGTGGCACCGTCGTGCTGAAATGATTTCATGTTCTTCAGCAGGAATTGAGAAGCCAGTTGCAGTTAGTAAAGAGGGATGTCACTAAATGCAGGTCAGTCCTGAACTTAGAAAACCTGTTTATGTGTCAGAATGGCTCAGTCAAAGTCCAGAGCTGAATCCAGCAAAGAATTTCTGCGAGGCTTAAAGATGTACCCTAAAAAACCTACAGCTGAAGTTGCACCCGAAGGTGATTCTACAGACCACTGACTGAAGGAGATTGAATTCAAATGTATGCCACACTTTTCAGACTTCTTTTTTTTTTGCCATTTTTTCACTTTTTATATGTTGCCATTTATTTTTATTTTTTGGAAACACTCAGGCTGGTGATTGTAACGTGACAAAATGTGAAAAGGTTCATGCAGGGCTTCATTTACCACATGTTCCCATTTGATTTTAATAATTAGTTTCCTAGCAGCTGTAGAAGTCCGATCTCTCAGGATGCACACTTTCTGGAAAACGTGAACATCTCGTCAAGAGGGCTGATCTGACGTTCGTTTCCGTGTTGATTCTCCACAGCATCCCGGAGCACCTGGTCAAGAGCATAACCTGGCAGACTCTCCAAGCCGTCAACTTCTGCCACAAGCAGAACGTGAGTGAGCGCTCCGTGTTTTCTTCAGCTCGTCCTCCGGCCTGTCAAAGCTTTTTTTTTTTTCCCTCGGCTTGTTTTTCCAAATTCCTCTGTCCTCTCCTCCCCGCCTCTGCTCCTCTGCTTTATGGCTCCTTTTTTTAAAGCCAGGATTCCTTCCCCTTGGCTGAGCAGCAGTTAAACGGATTGCCTAGACACAACGAGCGCTGCGTGGGCCCCCGTCATGGCGGGGGCCCATAAAGCCCAGAAAGCACCTCAGACATTTCTCTCTCCCAGCTCCTTTATTCCCTGCGGTGTATCTTTAGGTTGTAAATCAGAATTACAACTGGAAGCAGTTTTGTGTTTTTTTTTTAAAGATCGTGTAGTGACGCCGCTGCTGTTTGCGTCGTTGCAGTGTATTCACAGAGACGTGAAGCCGGAGAACATCCTCATCACCAAACACCAAGTCATCAAACTCTGTGACTTCGGCTTTGCCAGGATTCTCAGTGAGTTTTTATTTTATTTTATTTCATTTTATTTTTAGCCACAGCTGGTAAATTGTTGTTGCTGCCACTTAGTGGTGGTTCAACAAACTTTTATGTCGATCTGCAACAACGACAGTAGACAGTCAAGTAGGAGAGATATTTCTTCCTGTGGTAGAAGTGATGTTCACTTATTCTTAACTTAGATTTCTTTTCCTTTTTTTTTGTTTTTTTTCTTTTTTTTTTTTTTTTTTTTTTTTTTTTTTTTTTTTTTTTTTTTTTTTTTTTACAAAAATAGTATTTACATGCAGGGTTCGTATTTGAAATCTTT
>NW_006800070.1:829519-831767 GCF_000485575.1 Poecilia formosa
AGAGAACATTGCTTAGATTTTTTTTAAATGACTTTCTTTTTATGTTATGTTTTAACATTTCATTTGAGCAGGAAGGTAATTTTTACATGAAGACGATTTGTTTGGATTATTTACAAGTAAAGAATATAAATCATTCCTAATGGCTCGATGACTTATTGATGTGTGTAATTGAAATAAAGCTCAGCTTATATTTTCTACATTAAACAACGTTTTTGAAATTGGAGGATTTGTTGTTTAAATTAACGTTTTATTCTCGGACCTGTCAGGTGTACAGGGTGTGTGAGAGACATTTCTTTATATTGTATATAAAGAAATATTGTAGCTGAATTTCTCTCTCTCTCTGTGTGTGTTTTCCCAGCGGGGCCGTGTGACTACTACACAGACTACGTGGCGACCCGCTGGTATCGGGCCCCGGAGCTGCTGGTGGGGGACACCCAGTACGGCCCCCCGGTTGACGTGTGGGCCATCGGCTGTGTGTTTGCCGAGCTGCTGTCGGGGATTCCTCTGTGGCCCGGCAAGTCTGACATGGACCAACTGTACCTGATCCGGAAGACCCTGGGTGAGGCCCATCTGCTGTTGACCCGAACCCGGCTTCAAATGAACTTTCACAACCCTCTAAATAGAGTTTTGATTATTTAATTTAAATTTTTATGTTTTTTTTTTACAAAACCGTAATTTGATTTGAGAATCTGAAAAGGCAGCAGTTGGATGGTTGAACTTTTCTTCTCCTGATAGCCAAAGTTTCCTTCTGATGGGCATTTAAATTGCAAATTTTGATTGGTGGATATTGCAAAAAAATGTCAACGGCTGCAATAAACTCCTCCCTTTTTTGTGCAAAAACACTTGTTTTCTTTTTTTTTTGTTTGGATTTTGCATAAATAGGATGAACAACTTATAATATTTGCCCTGAGAACATTCTTTCTTCCCGCAGGAGATCTGATCCCTCGACATCAGCAGGTTTTCAGCAGCAACCAGTTCTTCTGTGGCGTTTCCATCCCAGAGCCTCCAGAGATGGTGAGGGTTCGACCTCTCACTGCATCACATGTTGCTTCAGCTTTTAAAATGTTTACCCACAAATAATTGGATCTAAATTTCACTGACTTCCATCATCATGTTTTTGTAGGAACCCTTGGAGCAAAAGTATCCAAATCTCTCGCATCAAACTCTGAGCCTCATGAAGGTAAGAACGCCGCTCTTAAAAGTCAAAGTCACTTCCTGTTTTGGAAACCGCGCCCTCAAGCGTGTCATTTTTTCACTTGTTAATCCCGCAGAGCTGTTTGAGAATGGATCCGTCTGAGCGGCTGACCTGTGAGCAGCTCCTGCGGCATCCCTACTTCGACTGCATGAGAGGAAAAAGCGAGAGCACGACTCGAGAGCACAAGAGGACGCGGTTGCCTCGGAGACACCTGCCCCCCGGGGTGAGCAGCACGGATGAGATTCATACCAGTTACTGTGAGAAATGGGGGGGGAAATGCTCTGGTTCAATCTATCTGGACATTTTGTCTGTTTTTTTTTTTTTTTTTTGTATAAACAGTTTGCAGTTCTTAAGACTTTTTCTTCACAGAGAAGCTGGCAAAGTCATTTGTTAAAAAGTGAATCCATGCAAAAACATTTCTAACCTTTAAACTTTTAACTAACATTTTGTGACATGCTGAACACATGCTGGAGCAAGGAGGTGGCAGTGTCATGCTGTGGGGGTGTTTTTTTTCTTCAGCAGGAACAGTTGAGGGAACAAATGTTGATGTGAATCTATGACCCGACATGAAAAATTCCTGTTTTTTGTCCCATATAGATGCGCAAAACTGGTTTACATTTTTCAATATTTGCCACTAAAATGCGATTCCACTGTTCTAAAAACACACAAACTTCAGTTATACAATACCAACATTTCCAAAATTGGGTTTAGCATTGTTTTGTAAATCTTTTCCTAATGAAGATACTGTATTTAAGTCAGTTTTTATTCTATTATTATGATTTTTAGCAATTTAAAGTATTGACCATAAGGCCACTTTTAGCCATTTTTATATTTATTGCATGTCAAGTTTTCCGTTTTGGCAAAAAAAAAAAAAAAAAAGAAAAAAAGCTGATTCACCTCACTTTAACCAAATCTACTAATGTTATAAATGAAACTGGTTGAGCACTTAAAATGCTAAAATAAGAAATAAATAAAAATCGAAATTTTTGCCTGTAATTTGCCAAAAGATGGAAAGGTTTGAATACTTTTGCAAGACATCACGAAAAAAGAAAA
>NW_006800070.1:831777-883690 GCF_000485575.1 Poecilia formosa
TATATTTTTTTTTTAATTGTTAATTACTTCTGATTCATTTCTTTCCAGTATTTGCCACAGCTGACCAGCAGCAGCATCTTTCCCGCTCTGGACAATAAGAAATACTACAACAACCTGCGCAAGTTCAACTACCACCTCCCAAACATCTAAACACGACGATCCCGATCCGAAGTGAAGCTGGACGCCTGCGTTTTCTGAACCGCTCAGGAAATGAACAGAGACTTAAAGACTGTAGTTTCCTTCCATAAAAAAAAACAAAAACTGATTCAGCAACTTTTTAACCGTATTTGCTCCTCACAGGGCGTGCCGGCTGTCTCTTACTGATTCTATGCACTATTCCCAGCGCGTTAAGTCGGATGTGTTGGCTCATGTGCGCTTTGCCAGACTTTTAAGCTGATATTTTTAGACAAAGAGGAGCGCCGCGCTGCTCTGCTTGTTGTTAGTTGACTGAGGGTTAATCTCCACTCTACTGCCTTGCCCAGTTTGCCAAAATGTTTTGTTTTTTTTTAAATAATGGACTGTCTTAAAGTGAATTTTTGGTAGCAAGATTTTTTTTTAGTAAGTTATGATGAAGAGAAAAAAAAACTTTAATCAGTTCTACAAACGATATTTATTGACACACAGCTGCATCCGTTCCTGTTACAAGCATTCATTAGTTCTCATTCTCATCGTCTGTATCAACAAAATGCCAAAGTATTCTAAATAAGATATTAAAAATGACAAAAGTCCTAAACGTTTTCACAAGCACAAACTGATTAACTGATTAAATAAACTTGGGAGTAATGGTTGAGGAGTGCCTGAGCCGCTCTGGACTCAGTCCAGGTCCAGCTCCACGTCCAGACGTGGAAGCGCCTTCTGGAGCCTCTCGACTGTGGCGTGTCTGTCTTTCACTCCTGGAAGATCACTCAGAAACAGATACTCCAAGTTCCTGAAGGGAAGCAAGAGGTCATTAATCACTTCTCTGTGTTACTGCTTTTATTGAGCAATTTAATAAATAATAATAAAAAAAACATCTTTGTAAGAGGTTTTAAAAATTGCCTCATAAGCCACTACTGACTTGAGTTGGTGGAGAGCGACAAGGCCCTTGTCGGTCACGTTTCCACAGGACACCACCTCCATCATGTAGAGGCTGGCCTGCAGGTTCTCGATCGAACTCAGCCGTTCCAGGCAGACGTCCTCGATGTAGATACACTTGTTGAATTTCATTTCCTCCACATATTTCAAGCCATCTGAGCAAAAAGAAAAGACAGTGTTGCCTTTCTGTTGTACAACGTGTGCAGAGCAAAAAAAGCTTCTGATGGAAACTGAGTAACGGATGAGTTGAAAGGAGACGGAGCGGAACGCTCTCCGGACCGACCCAGGTAGTCGAACCCTTTGTACATGATGCAGGATTCCGTAGCGTCGATCGCCTGGATCTTGTATCTGCCGAGGGGCCCCGTTGGGAGTCCGTTGTAGTCGTGATGCCAGCGCTCGAAACCTTCGAACCGCACTTTGGCACCGCACCTCAGCAGCCACTCGGCTGCAGCTCGGTCCGGACCGATCGCTTTGATCCGCTCATGGTCCACCCTGAACAGGAATAAATAAAAGTGAGGCATTCGGATCGCATTAAATCAGACATGTTTTGGGAAGCCGACAAGAATAGTCCCTTTAAAAAGAAAAGAGAGCTAATTTGATTTATAAAATTATTTTGGATTCAAGATTAAATTAAAAATGCAGCCAGTGTCCAAGACAAAAATGACATCAGAAACACTAAAGAAGACTAAACCACTTTAGATGGTAGCAATAAAATAAAATAAAAAGTCAGTTCTAGACTTATTCGCCATATTATCAGTATGCATATCAGCTGTAATATTGTGATAGCTGTAGCTGCTTTATTGGATTAGTACATTCTGTACAAAAAGGCTGAATACTTTCAGAGGTCTACAAATTAATTTGCAACCATGGTTAAGATGTTTAAAAATCCTTAAAATTGTTTTTGTCATCACTGTGCTATTATCTCACAATTAAAGGTTTTGAAAATCCAAATTTTAATGGGAATAATTTTAAGAATATATTTTTAAAAAGATATTTATTTATTAGCAAAAAATACATTTTGGCACTATTATTCTAAGGCTAGCCATATTTTTTTTTCTAATTTAACCTGAGTTCCTATATTTAATCAGTAATTATTGTTTCTCTAGGGTTTAAATACAATGTGAGACAGATCCAGTTTGGCTCATCTTGCCACCACACTAAGGGAGGTAAAATAATAATGATAATAAAAATCACCAAAGTCCACTGTTAAAAAAAAGAGTGGCACATGCGAATATTTTAGGTAAAAATAACCTTTGAATGTTTTTGCATTGCATTGGGCTAACAGCATATTTGCCAACTATATTTCTTTGTATTCTAACTCTGTCACCTGTTAAAAACAGCATTGAGCCAACCCCAGAAGTGTCTGCGGCTCCCCTCCCTCTGCTTTAACACAGACTCCACTGTCCGCGACAACAGCCCCATAACTGTGAGCTGCAAGTTAAACACAAAGTTAAACAATTATTAGCTCTCTGGTTGGGTTAAAATAACAGCGGAACGAGGAGGAGAAACTATAACTCCGTTTCGATTGTCTCTCACCTGTCCTCCAAAAGCGCAAACTACTGTTTACGTTTCGAACGCCTCCATTTCTGTAACTCTTGACCTCAAGCCGTAACAAAAAACGTGCCCTGCTATTGGCTAAACGTATCTACGTCAGTAGTCTGCGGACGAACTCCGCCGGGGGCGTGGCTACGTCTTGGGGTTGCCTCACGGGACACACAGCAGCGACACAAATGGCTAGCTGCGAAAACAAAAGGACAACACAGAGACACAGATTTCAGAAAGTCTGTCTGGCCGCCGCACCATGAAGGACAAACTGTGAGCTTCCTTTCAAAGTACCAACAATGATGAGATCACGGAGCGGCGCGTTTTTAAATGCAGTTTGTGCAGCGCAGCCGAAGCTGCTAAAGGGCATTGCAAGCAGACAGCTCCACAGGTAAGACTGACAGAGAGGAGTGGTGTTCAGAAGAGAAGGCTCGTTTTTCATGAGAATCTTAAAAGAAAAAGCAAATGAGGCTGGACGTGTAGCATTTCATGAATAGTATTTAAAGATTTCTGAGACTTTTAGGTTTCTGATTTCTGTGTAAAGTTTTGTGCACACATGTTTAACCTAAAAAAACCTGTGAGCATGTTTGATCTGTCCATTGTAGTCTCTCTCTTTTAACTTTTATTTATATCCATATAAAGCTATGTACAAACTATAATCCTCCTTCCAACAAAAAGTCTAGATATTCCTGAAATGCTGTAATGAAACTTTCATTAACTATTATGACGTTTATGTAAACATCATATCTAATAGCAAATCATAAATCAACTTCCTTAAGGGATACCACCTAGATGTCAGATTACATCACAGATAACATTCGGGTTCCATACTTACAAGGAAGAGCTCAGACTGTTTGTGTAGTTTCTTTAAAAGAGTGTCAGATACACAAATCTTGCACAATTTACTTGAAATATTGTCACTGTTTAGCTTGTTGTTTTAAAGAGTTAATGAATGATCATGCTGTCTTTTTTTTAAGTGCATTCACCTGGCTATGGCGTTTTTTAAAGAGTCCTGCAAAAAAATGTTGAACTTCTTCCATGTTTAAGCTACAATCTTTGACGCATTTTAATGGGGTTTTATGTAGACACACACAAAGTAGTTCATTGTTGTGAAAATTGTCTGCCATTGTGAAAACTCTTTCACATGCTCTTCCAAAATCGCCAAGCTCTCCGATTGAATGGTGGACATCATTGGCATCCTTCCCATGATTCTCAATTTGATTTGGGTCTGGGCTTTGACTGTGCCATTCTAACATATTATTAATAATAAATTATATTGGCTCTGGCTAGACGTTCAGGGTGGCTTTGCTGCCGTATGGTGATCCAGATTTTTGGCAGCCAGCAGTAAGTTTTTCTTGTCGGGCCTCTTCCGTCTTATCGGACCTTCCTCAACCCTTCAAAGGTCTCTTGGTCATAAAGCCAAGCTAAGTTAGACATTGAAACACCGAGTCAAATATTAGGCTCCACTTTTCTTTCTTTTTTTTTTTTCCCTTCCTGTGACCCAGTGAAGGTCCAGTTAGAGTTTGAACAGCTGCCTGTGTCTTTCAGCACATACGACGTGGCCGTTGTCGGTGGCGGCATCGTGGGCCTGGCCTCAGCCAGAGAGCTAATTCAAAGACATCCAGCGCTCACCTTCGTCCTGCTGGAGAAAGAGAAAGAACTTGGTAGGCTGAGGTTTTAATGTTTTTTATTATTATTATTATTATTATTATAAAAAAAATTGAAAATATGCAATGATTTCAGTTTCACCACTTGGGTTATTCTTCAAAGTCATGATATATTTTGCAAGGCAGAGGCAAAGAAACGCAGGAGACGTATAAAACCGATCAATGTTTGTGCCACCATGAATAATATCTGTCAATTTCCTCGTCCTGCCAGCTGCGCACCAGAGTGGGCACAACAGTGGCGTGATCCACAGTGGGATCTACTACACGCCGGGCTCGCTGAAGGCTCGGCTGTGTGTACGAGGAGCGACGTTAGCGTACCAGTACTGTGAGAAGAAAGGGATTCCTTATAAACGATGTGGAAAGGTGGGTCATAGTTTGCTTGTTTTAGATGATGTCCGTAGCTAAACATGTACAACAGAAACATGACTGCACGTCTTTTTAGATGAATCTTTAACCACGTGGGGTCTTTTTCTTTGTAGATGCGAAGATCATCCAACTTTAGGATTTAAAGGAAAAAAATCAAAAGATTTGCATGCTCAAATTTCAATTCCATTTATTGTGAGTTTTATCCCCAGTCTCCACATGGTCACAATGACACACACGGGCTGAAGCACATGTATGTATTTGAATCTTTATGTGCAATTTTGACCCTGTGATGATGTGCACTAAACTTGTGCACCCAACTCTTGTTCTCAAAAACCACTGAACTCTTTCCTTTTTGTTTCCCTGCTCAATAAAAAAACACCTTTGATTGGCATCAAGATTCCAAAGCTAATTTTAGATATGCTGCCGATTAGTAGATGTAACCTTCTGTAGATCTCTAAGATGCTTAATTGTTAAGTGTTTAACTAACAGAACGTTTCCACCGACAGCTAATTCTGGCAGTAGAACAAGAAGAAATTCCCAGACTGAAAGCTCTCTACGAACGCGGCTTGAAGAACAAAGTGCGCGACCTCAGCATTGTCGACTCCAAGGGGATCCGAGAGCGAGAGCCGTACTGCCGGGTAAAAATAATGTTTTTGCCAAACAACATTTTTTTTCAGTTTTTGTATTTCCATTTGGCTTTCTACTGCTTCTAAAAACAGAACAAGTGCTTAAAAAAACAAACAAAAAAAACAAACACCCCAATGTTTTAGCGATAACTTTATGGGCTTTTTTGGTGTCTGGAAAATGAGCCGTTTCAAAAACCTCTGGAATGTATCGTCAGAAATCAGCAGACACTGCCCCTTACCTGGCAACCCACGCTGAGCTCCAGCTGGTTTTACCGCTGTACAACGGCTGCTGGAATAGACAAGTGTCTTATCATCATTGACTTACCATCCAGAAACCACTTGCAGCGTTCTTGTAGCTTGTGTAGGAGGCTCCACTTCTGCTTTTCTAAGATGTGCGGTTGTATAATCGCACATCTGTCTGCAGCCATTTTCACTTGTGAGTGTAAACATTGAGCAGCAGCTTATTTGGATTTAAAGTGACAGGAAGCTAAGCTAAAAGAAGCTAACTCCGAAAGAACTGACCAGACTAAGATCTTATTATCTAAGAGGGATTTTGTGCGGAAACCCTCCCCGAGATATAGTGAATTCATATCAGCCATAGACATATCCTAACCTGTTCAAGGAAGAAGTAGGTCACCTTTAAATTTTGGAAAATGCATAAAGGAAGAGGCTAACTTCATAATGCCACTTCTTCAGGGGATAATGGCCTTGGATTCACCCTACACCGGCATCGTTGACTGGCGGATGGTGGCCCTCAGGTACGGCAGAGACTTTGAGGAGGCAGGCGGCACCGTGCTTACCGAGTTTGAGGTCAGTGACATGTCCGTGGTGAAAGAGAGTCCAGCAGGGAGCCCCGACGGTAAGGAGCACAAAAAAAAAGTCTTTTAAAAAAACACAATGTTTGCATTTTCATCCTTTTCTCTCTTGCCGTTTAATTTTCAGGACTGAAACATCCCATTGCAATAAGAGATAAAAAGGTAGGACCTATTCGAGCTACAGAAAAACTTCCAAACATTTTAACTTCGTTCTGCTGTTCCTTAGTTTTTTTTTTATTTTTATTATTATTATTTTTTTTAACCGCATCCTTTGTGAACAGGGCAACGAAGTGCGATGCCGTTACGTTCTGACCTGCGGAGGCCTCTACTCGGACCGGCTTTCACAGATTTCTGGCTGCAGCCCGGAACCGAGGATCGTCCCCTTCAGAGGAGACTACCTGGTGCTGAAACCAGAGAAGCACTACCTGGTCAGAGGAAACATCTACCCTGTGAGTCTGCTGAAGGACGCAGTCGCTGTGTTTTCACAGGAAACCTTTCCCAGAACCCAGGGAGCTGTTCTGCGGCCGGGGTTGTTGTTACTGCCGCAACCACGGTCTAGGGTGAAATAAAATCCTCACCGGTCTTTTTTTTAATCTCCTATTTTCAAATACTCTACTCACAAGTCATATTTTCTATTAATATAAAACAATGCAGCAGGAGAGATTGGTATTTGTTTTAAAAAGAATATATATATATTCAAACCGTGTCACATTCAGTGGTCACATTCAAACGTAACATTCGTCTTGTCTGCTGTTCGTTCTGTGTGCCTGGAATGGATTTCGCTTGACAATCCTCTCAAGGCTGAAGTTCTCCCTGGTGCTGCCTTCTTTTACCACACTTTTTCCTTCCTCTCAATTTTCCATTGATGTGCTTGGATACAAAACTCTGTGCACTAATGAGCTTTATCACAGTATTCTCATTTTCTGAGACTCTGAATTTTGGGGTTTCAATGTCTGCAAGCCATTATCATCAAAATTACAAGAAACAAAGGCTTAGGCGATTCTAATGTTTCTAATGAGTTTCTCTTTCTGGGTAACGCAGAATCTCTTTTTTGATTGTGTCAAAGTGCAATATTGTTTAATCCACTTTTACACAATATTCTCTCTTTTTTTATTTATTTTTTATTTATTTATTTATTTATTTATTTTAGATGTACTAGTATGTTTATAAATGAGAGAACTGCAGCATCCAAGTCCTGTTTTTAGATACTTTGGGGGAAACTTTAGATTCCTCTTTTTAAGAAAAATCCCAAGCAGTAAAAATATTAATAACAGTAAAATATTGAAATAATCCCTGCTTAAAAGTGGAGCTTATTTAAAAGTTGAAAAAACGTATTTACAATACACTTAGATAAAAAAAAAACAAGGTTTAGTATGGGGGAAATCTTTAACTTTTCAAATTGCAGTAAGTGAGCTTCAGTAGCCTTTTAATGACCATATATGACCTTAATTCAAGCATCATAAGGGTGATTAGGCAAAAAAAANATAGTTCACAAAGCTGTTCCACTTTCAATGTTCACTTTTTCAGGCTCAGGGATGTTTTATGTTGACCGTTCAGGTTCCTGACCCTCGTTTCCCGTTCCTTGGAGTTCACTTCACGCCGCGGATGGATGGCGGCGTCTGGCTCGGCCCCAACGCGGTGCTAGCATTTAAAAGGGAGGGCTACCACCTGTACGACTTCAACGCCCGTGACTTTGCAGACGCACTCTCCTTCAGGTAATCTGTGGCGCTTTTCTTGGAGGATTGCAGCAGCTACTGATGATATTTTTCTTTTCTGCTTGTTTTTATGCGTACAGAGGCCTTCAGAAGCTCGTGCTGAGGAATGTAACTTATGGGATCGGGGAAATGTACCGAGGAGTTTTCCTTGGCGCGCAGATTAAGATTCTGCAGAAGTATATCCCCGAACTCTCTCTAAGCGACGTGCTCAGGTAGTGGAAATTTTTACATTAAATGCTTGTTGTATTTCCACGTTTTTTTTAATGTATTTATTTATTTTTGTGCTAACCCATTGATCCTGTCCAGAGGTCCAACGGGAGTCCGAGCTCAGGCCCTTGACCGGGACGGGAACCTTGTGGATGACTTCGTCTTCGACGGCGGCGTCGGAGATTTGGGCAGTCGGGTGCTCCACGTGCGCAACGCCCCCTCCCCGGCAGCTACCTCCTCCCTCGCCATCGCCGAAATGATTTCGGATGAAGTGGAGAGTCGCTTCATGCTGTAGACGCTCACGGCGATCGGTGTGATGAAACTGGGAGGGAAAAAAAAACGAAATGCAGAAATCCAGCCACAAATTGAAACTTTCTGAGCCTCTTGAGGTAACGCCAGGCCTTAAGTTGGACTCTTCTTTTTTAAAGACTTTTATCACTGAAGTGCTGAAACGGGCTGCAAACATGTTTACTCTTTCACATCCGTGTAGAAACTCATCTTTACCCTCTGCACAACCTTCTGGAGACATAAATGAATTTGTTTAGGATCTTCTTACCTTGTAGGTATTAAACAGAATGTGGACATAAATTAAGTGTTTCTACTAGTTGACTTGTGGTGCTGAGATTCTTTTTTTTTTTTTAAGCTATTGGGCATGTTTGAAAAATCATTCATCTCCGGAAATACATTTGTCTGCTCAAGAATGCACAAAAATGTTTTAAGTTGGTTTTAGATTCTACTTGATACCAAATCTATAAATGTCTCTTTGAAGTCATTTCCTGTCTTTTGAAACTGTGACCTCTTTTTTTTTTTAAGTCGCCTCAGTGAGTTCACCGACTGCTGTAACTAATATACACAAATCTCTGACTGTTATTTTATTTTTACATACTAACAATTGAAAACATGAGTATTTTTTTTACAGAAAATATATATTTGGATTGAATGTGCAGGAATGTTTGCACCTTTTTAAAGTGCGGCATCGTTGACGTGGTAATGACAAAGTCATTGGGGAAAATATACAAAATAATCTAGCTAATCAGTTAGCATTGGTTAGCATTTTGGCAGATGATTTAGTTTGACGTTGTTTTTCTTTCTGTTTGGTTTGTTAATGTACAAATGCCCCCATTTTTAAAATAAGCGCAGTATTCTGCTTGTATTGCCTTTTTATTTTTAGTCTGAACTCACTACTTTAGCTCAACTCTGTTTCTAACTAGTAAGTTTTTTTTTTTTTTTTCTTGCTCTCTGTTTCTGGTATTGACTGGAATGATGACAGTGATCATCCCATAAGCCTAGATGGTGGAGTTAACTTTTCGGGAGTCATTAAAAGTCAGAGGAAGCCTCAGGAAACGACATGGGAGCTTCTAAACCACCCCGATTTAAACCTTCTACCTGACCTTATGGGTTTTATTGTGGCGATCACAGAAGATTTTTGATAATTAACCTGGCCATTCTTCCAGTCTGTCCTGGTCGTATTCACAAACCTCTTCCATCTGTTTAATTGTTGCCATGTTTTCCTGAAGTTCATGCAGAGTCTTCTCACACAACGGTTTTGCTCCAGTCATGCAGAACACAAGTGAATTGCTTTTGAAAGTGGAATTTGATTTAGAAATGTCAGAATGAACCTGATTAATAGAGGAAAAAAATACAAATGAACCAGCCCAACAGATTGGTTACTTTGTGTGGTGTCACCAGAAGGCGTGTGGTTGTTTTCTAAGGCAGATTTTACTATGGTTAAATAAATAACTTTACAATAAAAAAGCTAAATAATGATAAGGGGATATTGTTCTATGGATTGAGGGTTATATGTAACTGTTTGATTTTACGAAAACGTCTGGGTCGATGCTTTAAAATACTTTAATAAAAATTGTCCATTCATTCCACCTTTTCTTGAGCGATGTAGAAACACAGTTTCTCCACAAGAGGGCGCAATGACAATAAACTCCTCCAGTGAACCTTAGAAAATGTGTTTAAATTATCTCATCTTTGTGCAAGCAGTTTTTACTAAGAAACTTTGCGTCATGGTTTCCGAATAAATTTTATTTTTAAAAATTCAGTTTCTCGTTTACTGGGCATATATATATTTGGCCATGTTTTGGCCCAACTTAAAACAAAAACAAAGAGAAAAAAACCCCGTGTTTTTATTATATGTTGTAGTTTTTGTATCCGTTTTTGTGTGGATATGTGATTCATATCCAAGTGTTTATATCCGGTTACATGTGAAATTACGCAGCGTTCGTGTCTGCAGGACGGATAGGTCGCGCAGCTGCAGCAGCAAACAAGCAGCGGCAGTAGCGGAGTTGTTGCGAGCGATTCCGACTTCTCTAACCAAAAAAAAAAAAAAACCTTCGACTTCTTTTTATAGCTGCTCTTCACCCACCAAAATGCCTTGGACTTCCCAATGTTTCTTTAAAGGAATATACGCTGGATATAACATCTGGTAGTTGCGGAAAAGATGACTAATTGTGAAATGAGCCGCGAAGAAAAAAGTGTGCCTTGTTTGGAGCTGAAGGGGTTGTGTGCCACAACATAGGAGTGGAAGCGCATCGAGGCCAGCAGCTGCCTGTAGCACCAGCTAGCTGGTTAGCTTACAAAGGTTACAGGTGTTTAGGTAGCAGATATTCGAACGCAACTCGTAGCAGGTAACAAACGGGGCGCCTGCTTTTTGTCGTAATTTTGAGTTAAACGTGCCTGCTATACATTTCTGTAACCAAACTAATTGGCACAACACTCAGCAACATTGTTATTAGCTGTTAGCTCTCCAGTTAGCCGAGCTCTGTGTTTACAGCTATTATTAGCCACCGAGCTAGCGAGTTAACTTCACGGCTACATGTGCTTTTTTGGTCGCGAGTTTTTCGTTGTCAACCCGGACTCGACGTGGGACTCGCAGTGTGGTGGCTAAGCTTTATTCTGCATATTTTTACACAAAACGGTGACTTTTTCTTCCCCCCCCCCACTCCCATTTCCCCACCAACCCCCGTGCCTGCTCCGGACTGACCCACCCATAAGGACTATCTATTCGGGGCCGATGCTGACAGTTCAGCCCGGATCACGGCAACGCCAGGAGCCGCTACAGCGATGCAGCCCCAGCAGATGTACGACTTTTCGAGTGAAGAGAACAGTCACAAGTGGAGAGGCCTCTTCGTGCAAGCTCTAAAAAAGGTATCAGTCTGACAAAACTTCAGTGTGTAAGATCCACTAAACCATATTTTTCCACACACATTCCCTCATAGAGTTGAGTTGAGTAGTGTTGGGCTAGAGTAGAGTAACCTTGGATATGAATGAACATCATCATTTAGTTAACTTTGACATCTATCTATCTATCTATCTATCTATCTATCTATCTATCTATCTATCTATCTATACCATTTTTTTTACCTTTCCATTAGTTTTGTCAAAGAAAAAGAATAAAAACTAAACATTATTGTTTATATAGATAAATTAAAAAACGTGAGGCCACCATTAAGTCAGCATCCCTGAGCTCTAAATCCAATTTGGCTGCTGCATTTTTGACATCCGTAGTAATAAACATGAACATTTGCATCTTTTTAAAGTCTTTCCCCACCCAAAAACACAAACAATTTGTATCTTCGATCGTCTTCGTCTCGCGTTTGTGAAAAAGTGGTGTGACATGCAGTTCATCTCTCAAAAGCGTCCCGTCGAACAGAAGATTGGTGTGTTTGAACTACTTATTTTGGTTGTTTGTTGAGTAAGTTCCGCGTTTATTTGGCAATATCCGTACACAGATTATTAGTGGTGTCCTGGTATTGTAAAGAGGCGACGATGAGGGTTTCCAGAACCTTTGGAAGAGAATGGGGCCCACAGCATCATGCATCCTCCTTCATACCTAGCAGCAGGGTTTGGTTATTTTCCACTGACCACTTTACTAAAAACCCAGGACTGAAGGGGAAAAAAAAGAAAACATAATTCAAAACTTTCAAAAGCGCGTAACTTCTTATGATTCTTAAAAAATGCAAAAGGTATCCATGGTGATTTCATATCCCTGTGTAGGACAAAAACCGTCATCAGGCTCGCCACATTACCTCAAACCAACAACAATGCTCTCCTGAACTGATGTTGTCTCTCCTCCTTTAACTTTCTGTGTGATTATTCAGAGACTTTGGTTGTTTAATTTCCCTAATGAAGATCATTTTTTTTACCCGCTATGATTTTGAAGAAGTTGCTCAGGGTTTCCCAATCTTTGCAGTGCAGTGTGTTTCACAGTTTTATGATGTGTAACAACGTACGCGGCGCTGATTAAATACCCGTGGAACCGTCTTTTGCTTGTGTTGTAAAACAATTTATGGCTCATTTGTTGCAGTTTTTTGTTCCCCAGCGTAGGTCATATAGTGAGAATGTACAACCCCTGCTTTAAATAGACACTTTGTTGCTCCTTTATGATGCTTGCATCACCTTAAGTTTCCATCTCTTTTCAAGGAAATCAAAATGCAAAAGCGCTTTTTTTTTTTTTTAAATAAACCTTAGTGTAACGCTCAGCAAACGATTACTTTGATTTTTAATGTCCTTGGTCAGCAGGATTGACCTGTATCAGTTCCCATTTTTACTCTCCCTTTCTTTTTCTTGCCTCATCTCGGCTTCTTCCCATCATCACAAGGCTCGGTTTCTGTTTTCCGCTCCAAAGGAGAGCGCCTCTGACGGCGTCTCTGTTGTCAGAAACGCCAGAGACGGAGGAGGGAAACTTGATTTGCCGCTCAAAGATGAGACAGAGTAGGGTCTCCTGCTTGTTGCACTTTTGCTAAAGAGGCAGGTATATAAAATCGGCTCTAATAATGATGATAATGATAATAATAATAATGATAATAACGCTGCAATTCTCTTGCTGCATTTGGCTTGAAATGGAAATGTGTGCTTTGACAAACAACAAAAACACTGAAAATATTTGAACCTCAAGCTTTAGACTAGAACTGAGCTGAAACTATTTTCTTTAAAATACGATTGATTAGTTAGGAAGGACGTAAAATTAACTCGTAGTGACTTGTTTCTCAAAAAATTATTCTTTCAATAATATTTAAATTGTCTGTTTGTTTGTACTGCACTTCATTTTTGTGCTTTGGATTTTATATTTTATTCACAGTGGTGCTAACTGTTGAGTGAAGACATTTTAATTGCCGTTCACTCACCAGTTGCTGCACACTGCTGGTCAGCCTGGTTACAGAAATCAAAGTTTTATCTCACTTAGACAAATTTGGGAATATGTCTGGTGCCGTATTAAGGTCACGCTTAAGGACACTGTTATTGACAATGTCGAGTGTCTTTTGTTTAGTTTCTAAATGACCTGTTGGCTTTTTTAAAAATATTTTCTAATTTGACAAGCTGTGAGCTGTGGTGTATCCGTTCAGCCGCCGACTGCAGGCTAGCTGCTACAGCTAATTAGCCGACTGATACCTGACGGTTGGACCGCCGGTGTCGTAGTCCTGTGACTCTGTTGTGTGTCACCCTTTCGTTTCCATGGCGTTTGAAGACATTAAAAAACAACAATCCTGCATCTCCTTCCCCCGCCTGCAGAGTTCGATCAGTAGGTCAAACGGGTCCATGTGGGCTGAAATGTCGCTACAGCTCAAACGTTTGATGCAAAGTACATAATTACAGAATCAAAGCGACTAGAGTGCCGCATCGAGGACCCAAATGTAACATTAGATAATAAAATCTGCGTCTTCCAGTGAGCGGCGTCTGAAGGACATCTCACTCTCTCGCATGCAGCGGAGGCTCACCGTTCTCCCAGCTTCACTGTGCAAACCTCATGTTTGCTAACAATTTGACACCATTTGTCTCCTCATCAAAGTCACAAGTGAACACAGCAACAAGGCAACCTGATGACCTGAGACGGGCGTACGAAAATAACTGGAAGCATAGCAAAGTCCCGTCACCAGCCCGTTGGTCGAGCGGAGTCGGGGTGGAGCTCGGCCATGTGTTCAGTGTACACTCTCCCAACAAACCGTACACAATGGGGAAAGGAGCGTTTCACAAGCCGGCAGCAGAAGAACATAAACAAAAGATAAAAACGACATAAATATTTACAAGCGCAATTTACCGGCTGGGCTGTGCGTAACGCCAGGCAATTGCGTGGCCCGTATTTTGTGTGTCCTTTTCTTTTATTTTTCCAAAATAAACCAACCCACGGGGATGTTTCAGTAAAGACTTGTGCAGCTTATAGAGAATTTAATGAGGTATTTTTATCCTACAAGTATGAATGAAAAACTGAAGTTTCTGATGAATTGGAGCTGAGGGCATTGACCACAACTTAAAAAAAAATAATTAAAAAAATCCCTGCCTCTGGTCTTAGATGTTTTTGTAGAATGCGGCTAATTCAACCCGATGACGACACGCATTTGGCATCCATGAAGCTATTAAAAAAATAAAGCTGGAAACTGATCACTGAGATCCAGATGTTGGTTACGTTACACAACCATATGCCGAGTTACACAGGGGCAGCTGCAGAACAAAGCGAAAGTGAAACTTGCAGCAAATCCCTCACTGGTCAGTAGATCCGCTTTTAACGTGAAGAAACGCTCAGGATGATACTGAAATTAACAGACCCGATGATAACGGAGAGGAACGCTGTGAATGTCGCCCCACTGATCTGTCGTGTATCAAGCTGAGGGTCGGCGCGTCAAATACCCCAAAAACATCACAGGACTTGAATTCAGAAGTGATGGGAAGATGCTAAATGACGTGAAACAGCAGCTGCGTTTCCAGTGAACATATAATTGCGCAATTTAGTGTTTCGAGAATGGAAACATTTCAGTTTACAAAAAAACTTGTTTTGATTAAAAAACTCTGGAGCTCGGATGAAGTGGTTTCTTTTTGACCACATCAAAATTGGTTTATTTCACTGAACTGCAATGGAAACATTATTTTGGATCAAACAAGTCACATGATCAACAACCGGACGTTGCCACTGGCCCAAACCACAAAAAGAGGAGACAGCTGGAGGAAAACGGCATGCCATGTTTTTTCTAATGAAATGAAAAGAGGGCAATAAATTGTCCCAGAACTTATTGCGATAAACGATAATATTGCTGTTTTGAGACCGTTTTTGAGTAGTATAACAGCAACAATGGCATAAAAATAAAAGAACAGATTCTGGAAAATCAATTAAATTCAAATGAACGTTAAACACTGGAACTGGGAGACATTTGAAATATCCAAAATAAATAAAGAAAACGACAAAAAACAAATAAAATGAACTATGAAGTGTTTGTAAACAAAATTATCTTTCAAAATAAAAAAGGGCTAGTTGAGACCAAAGCACCAGACTGAAGACTTTTATCATTCAGTTTTTGGTAAAAAGAGGAAAATGATAAATCAAGCAAATTTAATTTTTTAAAATGTATTTATTTATCATGCGATTAATTGATTTATTCCTTATTTTGACAGGCCTATTCACATATGACTTGTGTTTCTTATTTAATGGAAACACTGGAATTGCAAAAAAAAGTGAGTTTTTTTTTCTTTTCTTTTTTTTTACATTAGAAGAATATTGACAACATTTAAAAACTAATATAAATTTAGTGTTTTCAAAAGTTTATGCATGAAAATCAAACTGCAGTAAAACAAATATTATAGGAAATATCATTTAACTGTAATCAACACAGTTAAATTTTTGCAGCAGTAACAATAATTATCTGAGTAAAATAACTAAAAAAATGTTTTTCATGATTTTACTAAAGGCCCCAGGCTCAGCTGCTGCAAATACTCCTTTAGCATTTTCCAGGCTTGGATTTTCTTTTTTTTCCCCCCCCAATAACGTTGCATTTACAAATAAACGGCCCAGTCATGTTTTTTATTTGTTTGCATTACGTGAGAACTGGTATGATGAGTCAAGTGAAACTCAGAAAGCAGCTGGTGGGCCGAAGTGCCACTGTCATTGTCTCAACTTGCTGCACAGCTGCCGCCGGGGAAGCCTTTGAAAGGCAGAAGTAACAGGCTTGTTATGGTTTTGTCAGACTTTGACTCGCTGCTTCACACAAAGCAGTCCAGAGGGGGTGGAGGTGGGGTTTTATTTTTGGCGACGACTCGTCATGCATGACTTCATCCCCCAAAGAGTTGTAGATTATTGATGAGCGGCAGAAGAACAGGTTGGGTCCTCAAAATCATCAATGGCAAGATCGCCTGATCGATTATTGAAGACGACCTTCAGGACGCCAAATTTGGGCTCGTTTTTTTTTAAATGTCTCAGCTTAACTCTATCTTTAGCCTTTACGTATGGATCGGTAGCTTTCTGTCTTTACTGATTTTATATCTTTTGTTTCTTTCCTGGCAGCAGTATTATTTTAAAACGGTACTCGTCTGACGAACGAAAACAAAAAATAATCAGCAACGCAAATCAAAGATGTGCGGAGAAAGCGAAAAGACTGGAATCAACTCAGACGGGAAATTCAATGTTTTTTGTTTTTCTTTTGACTTACAACTGACGAGGGTTTTCTAGGTGGCGCTGTTCGCTGATGATGTGAGTGTAGAGAGAGAAGGCTCACCTGGTTTCAGTGATGTGTTTGAAAATGAGCTGGTAGGAAGCACAGTGATGCCAGAAGGTGTTTAGCAGGAAACCACAATTTCTAAGTGTTGAGCCATGTTTTCAGGCTGTGAGAGAGCAAGACTGTGCAGATAACAGGAAGGCCTGATTGGAATACAGCAAACCTGTCGGTCACTTTCCTGTGTTTCCATTACAAATGTGCTCGAAACAGAATTTCACAGTTGCGCTGTTTAAATTAAAATAAAAATTAAATGAAAGTCACTTCTGAATAAGCTTGTTTACGTGATTAGTTACTAGAAATCATGACAGACGTGAACTCTTATGAGATGTATTCATATTTCAGCTGAGTATTGCAACGTTTTTGGAAAACTGTAGTCTGATTTTTTATTTATATATATATAGAATCGCTGTGGATTCAACAAAATGACAAACTCTGCTTTTGATGCTGTGAGCGTATTGTCCAAGGAGACCAGTGCCTACAAATAAGTGGTTGTTGCTGTATACAAACTGGCATGATGTGAAATATGGCTGGAAAAACATCCAAGCACAAAAACTATTTTTTCCCCCCCGATATTGCTGTGTTTCCATAAAGCTAATTTATTTTCATTATTCCAGTTTGTGCAGTTTTATGGTCAATGGAAACACGGTTTCTGTCTGAATGCTTTTGTAACCTTGGAGTCGAGGGACCAGTCTAAATGCTGCAGGGATTCATAAAGAGGCCAGCTGTTTTAACTCTGCTCATCACTAATCCTAAAGGTAAAAAAATACTTTAATTAATGTAAATACTGCTCTTATGTCTTATATAATAGTTTTAACAAAGAACTAAGACTCGAAATCAATCAATACCAATCAAAATTGGTAAAGCATTACAAAAGCTGGACGTTATTAATTGGTCACAGTCGTCTGTGTGGTGAATATGCTTGTCTGGGACTTTTGCGTTCTGCCCAGAAATTCAAATTCAATTCAAAAATACTTTATTAATCCCAAAGGGAAGTTGAAAAATAAATTAAAAACTCACAGAAAGGGAAGGGGTTCTTTTTATGTCCACATGAAATGTAATAAATTTTTTAAATCCAGGATTTTCCCAGTCTATTATCAGCCTGGCGGGCCACCAGGCTAAGCATTGCTTATTTTTTAAAGTCTTTTTTTAAATGTTGGCATTTTTAAGACTTTATATTCGGTGCTCGGTTATTATTTTCCCAATCTTTAAATAACACATAATTATGAATTGATATTTTCAAATTTCCTGTCAACTTTAAACATTTCTTAACTCAGAAACACGGCGTGCCGCTGGATGAACGACTGCTGTAGCTCTGAACTTAGCAAGTTTTCTGGAGGGAAACCTTGAAATCTTTCACTAAAGCCTCCTAAGGTTAAGAATATTTTTTCCTCTTAAGGTAATGCATTAAGCATGCAGCTGTTTGCATTGTTGATGTTCTTTTGATATCCCATCATGGTTTGTATTCTGTCTGTGTGTCCTGGTTATTCTTAAGCGCTGTGACTGTGCATGAACGTAATTCCACCGCCGACTTGCTACCGTTAATAATAACTATGGATTCCACTGGTGTGATGCCTGGCTGGCACAGACACCGGTTTCTATCCAGTGCCGTCTTGAGGTAGTAAAATGTTTTTGACTCTCAAGAGAAAGACGAGTCGTAACTCATGAACGTTTGTGACTGAAATGGAAACGGTTTATTAAGCTCCAGTCAGAGTGCTCTTTTTTTTTTTTTTTTTGTTAAGTGAAATTTTCTGCAGTCCAGTGAAGTATTTCTGTGAAGTTAGTTTGCAGCGTACTGAACACCTCTGAAGCGATCACCTGTGAAGCAAAGAGACGAGGCGGGAACAGAACTAAATTCATGAGGTGGAACTGCAGCTTTATGTAGGATGTTTTCTGTTAAATCACAAATCACGTCTTGTGCTTTATACGTCAGAAATGTGCTCTAATGTTTACCGCCACCACATCCTGTCTGCCTTTTGTTTCTTTCTTTTATTTGGTTTTTTAAATTTTTGGCTCTGGCAAATCTTTGAAATCAAAGGCTGGAAATTAAAACAATATTCTGTGATATTACTTGAAGAACAAAGAAATGTCATCTGTCTTTGTCGTGTTATGGAACCTTTTTTTGTTTTTTCAGGATGTGTATTTTTATCATCACCGCTTCTGCATCCGTGCTTCAGGCTCGGGTGGAAATTTAAAATTTTCTTCCACCTGTCCTTACGGTTGGTGGAACAAAACTTGTTTCAGATATTAAAAAAAAAATTCTTCAAAAACCCTTGATTAAAATGTGGCTTGTTTACCAGAAAACATCAATAAATAAACTTTTTGATTTAAAATACCTATTATTATATATTTATAAAAACTATAAGGATGTAAAAGAAAAGTACAGCTGTGTATTACGTTTCAGCATTAAGGGTTTAAAACTAAAATGCTTTATTTGAACTGTTTGCCCACTTTAGCTTCAAAACAATTTGCAATTTTTCATCATGTCTGGAAGCTAAAACTTAACAAAAAGAAATGAGAAAAAATTATAAAAATTTCTAAGCGGAAAAGATTTAATCTGGCTAGAAATATAAAAATATGCTTTAAAAATGGATTTGCTTTTAAATCAAATGTTGGCTAACTTAGTTTATAGAAATATGGAGGTTTAAAATTAAGAGTTGGTCGACTAAAACAAAATGACTAAATTTTGACTAAAATTTAATCAAACTTTAGCTTGATTAAATTTTTTTCTATGTGCTTTAGCACATAGTTATATTTCTCTCTTCATAGTAAAGAAACATTGCTTTAGCTTTATTCTTTGTTTTCCTTCTGTGAAAGTTTTGGTGTTTTTGCTGACCTCTTTTCACTTTTTGGTTGATCAGCTTTACCCACAATTCATCAGTGCACCTTAATTTGGTTATCGGGTAAATAGTGTCAGACATTTTGTGGCAAGCCTGGTTTTGGCTGCTATTATTAAAAAAAAAAAAAAAAAAAAAGTCTTTGCATTTTGAAAAACCAAAACCAATGTATCACACATTTGACAATACGTCTGTGAGATTCGATTCATTTCCTCCAACGGTGCGAACGGATGCCAATGAATGAATTATCTGCTGGCTTAGAAGAAAACTTTTGTGTTTTTCCACATCATGATTTCTGCTGACACGGGCAAGTTTCTGTCAATCGCACAAACACATGAAGCAGAACGGCTAAAGATGCGCAAGAGTAAATGACCTCATTTGCACTCGTTGATGTCATGCAGCAGTGGGTTGCCACATCCTGGAGATGAGGCTAGCCGCTGTGTTTTGATGTTCTTGGTAACAGGTTGGGCCTTCTGTGAAGCGGCCCTGAGGCTGCCTGCAGAGAGAGACGATTGGCCCCCGCTCTTCTTGCCGGGTTAAATCAGCTTACTGGACCCTTGCTTGTCGTCAAAAGGGGTTAAGGTGACGGATGAGTGGGCAGCGGTCACTCGGTCAGGTCAAGACGCGGTCAAGGCGAGGCCCCTCGCCGCCTGTTGAAGTCAATGTGTTGATCATGTGACTGCGAGTGAAGGGAGCTAAATGTCCTGACATCACATGTTGCCACAGTCCTGGTTTTACATTCGTTATGTCAGATTATTATTTGTCAAAGTGTCTCTTTATTTATCTGAACGCTTTCTGCCTCTTTAAGCCGTTATTGTGCGTGTGTGCGTGTGCGTGCGTGCGTGCGTGCGTGCGTGCGCGCTTCGTATGTCAGGTCCCGGTGGATCTCTGCCCTATGGTTCCCCAGACAGTCTGGTTGTAATGGCAGATGATGTCATGGTATGAATCACAAACAGTGACACATGCTCGGATATAATAATGATTCCCAAACCCGTCCCCTCCCCCCAACACACACACACACACACACAACACATATTACCTGTAACCTGAGCCTGACACAGTTCTGTATGTGCAGCCAGAATAATAATCAATTCAATTAGAAATATTATCCCTGTATTAACACCACGCTGCGTTTATTATCTCAAACACTGATAATATTTTCTTTGTGCATCTTGTAATCTTGTGGATTTACATAATGATTATTTGGAGGTCGGACAAAATGCACCTGAATATGTCCTGCTGTTCAGACGTCACACGATGTAACTTTATGCTTTTAATTCATTGACTCATTTTTGTTCAGTTGAGTTGACTGGAGAAAATACTCACTAATTTAAAAATAATTCATACAACGTAGGAAAACTTCAACCCTCCCTCTAATGTTTGGATACGTG
This sequence comes from Poecilia formosa, assembly GCF_000485575.1. Taxonomy (NCBI): domain Eukaryota; kingdom Metazoa; phylum Chordata; class Actinopteri; order Cyprinodontiformes; family Poeciliidae; genus Poecilia; species Poecilia formosa. Next base: position 852,504 of record NW_006800070.1, read on the forward strand.
TTTTTTTCCAAACACGTATTCTAGAAAAAAAAAATCAATACATTTTCAATAGGATTGTGATCAGAGCCTTTCAAGAAGTTATGGACGAGCCTCAAAGTTTAATGTGATTGATCTAATGTTTTTATTTGTCAGTTAATTGATTAATTGGATAAAAGAACATTTTGTTTGATCCATTTTAAAAGATACATTAAAAGATAAAACAATTAAAATCCTTTTTTAAAATAAGAAAATATTTTATTAAACAACATTCCTGCAGTAACCGTGATCATTTGTAGCAAAGGTTGCTGCAGGTAAAAAAAAATAAAAAAATACTTCAAACATCAATATGTGAAAAGTTTAATACAGTGTAGGGCTAGTCTGTGGATTATTATTATTATTATTATTAACTGATTAATAATTTGATAGCCAAATGTGTTTAATTGAATGTTTATTTGTGCAGAAATCGAAGCAGGTGAATCTAAAACTGTCACTTAAGGAGTTCTTAGTTGAACAGTTGTAAGGACAGAGGTGTTTTTATAGGAAATGCAAAATGTACATATACTTTTTAGTTTTTTTACAGTTTTGATCTAATTGTTTCACTTTTTTTAGTCTGCACACTCCAGCTAACGATTAATCGATTACTAAATCGGTTTCAGTAATCTCAAACGTCATTGTAAATGTAGACAGTGTTGGAGTCCCAGAGCTGCACACTTGATCACATTTTACAGTCAGCCTGATAAAATGAACGTCATAATCGCCTGGAAGAGCAGAGAGCGTTACTGCAGGGAACTAATGATAAACTATCAGGCGTCTTTATTTCCTAATTTCCTTGTTTTCAGTTTGCTGCTGCAGGCCAGACTCCCCATTCTCCAGCTTTGGCCCAAACGCTACTGTTTATGCAGCATGAAGCTGCTGCTGCTGCTGCTTCCTCATGTGCAGTACGCACATCGATACCTCTCAGTCTACTTTTATGATCTGCTGTCCTGGGGGATTTTCCTCTGCGAGGGCAGAGAACAAGGGAGACGTGGGAGGCTGGAAGGGAAAGTGAGCGAGAGTGAGCGCTGGGACTTCCGGTACGCTTCAGAATTGAAATGACCCATAAAAATAAACAACACCCGAACGTGGCACAGGAGAACCTGTGATCATAATTAGAGCTGACTCTTCACAGCAGGTGTCTTGTTTTCTTAAAGGGCCCTACTCTCTCTCTCTTTTTTTTTCTTGAGTTGAGAAGAAGGTAGAGAGCAGATGAGGTGTGAAAATGACTTCACACGTTGCCTTTTTTTGTGCACATCGTCATTTTGCTAATGGAGCAGTGCTTAAAAAGTGATTTATGTGTCAGTTTTATGAGATAAAACATTTAGTCTCTCTTGACCAGAAGGTATCAGTGTAATTGTAAGTTTCTGTTAATGTGAGACTCATCTTTTTTTTTTAGTTTTATCTCAGCCATGCAACAAAATATAAGTTTTACCTGCATCTCATCTTAGCCAGCACAACCTTAATAATCCCACTGGATTTCTTTCCTATAAAAACACTGGTAAAATAAAAGCAGGGTTTTCCTCGGTGCATTACCAGCCTGGTAGGCCACCAGGCTTTACTTGGTGCCCTGCCAGGCTAGCATTGCTAATTTTTTTAAAAGTCTTTTTAAAATATTTGCATTTTTAAGGCTTTATAGTTGCAGTTCAGGTATTAATCTTCCAATAACACATAATTATCAAGTGATATTTTCAAATCTCCTGTCAACTTTACACATTTTTTAACTCACAAACACGACGGGCTGCTGGATGAATGACTTTACCAAGTTGCTTCAAGCTTCAGCTGTGTAAATATTAGTATTAGACCATGATCAGGGTTAATTCCTCTATTTAGCCGTGCTGATGGCAGCTTGTGTATGATATTTTACCATATTTTAAAATCCATCAACCTTAAAAAAGGTACGTAATTAATTTTCACGATGCAATAGCCTTTAAGTTGTTTGTCTTAAGAGGCTGAATAAAGTTGTAGCTGTCAGAGTTCCCTTAGTAAATACTTTGTTTCTTAATACCTAAATATCTTGCATATTCTCTTTTCTAAAAAGGTTTCGGTAGTAGGAGCTTCTGCAGAATCTCGGTCTGCATACCTTTCAACTCCGTCACGACTTAAGTATTTGTTTGAAATCACTTTCCACCACTTTCGGTTTCAGGCGTTAGGGTTCCTTTGTCTCCCATCCTGATGTTGTTGTAGATAGACACCACTTGTCAGTCGCGGGCCTGTGAGAAACGGGACAATTATTCTGTGAAACTCCGGGGGTTTCCTCCAGGCCTCCGTTCAGCGCGGTGACTCACAGCTCCTGGTGTCCTGTGGAATTTAGTCAAGTGACTGTTCAGGGTTGAAAGAATCTATCTCATAACCTACTTCCCCCTTTGATATCTATTTTTTCCCCAGTACAGTTTACACTTGTGGCTTATTTATAGCAAGAAGGTCTTGTGAGTGTGCATCAAAACAGTAATGATGAGCAACAAGGCCTCAAACTGCGGTTTCAGTGTTTCCAGCTCTTGTTTTAAGAAGCATCTCAGTGTAGTTACCAAGTTATAAATCTAAACAGATGATGTGTAATCGCTGTGAAATTCCACCTTCTGTTATTTTATCTCAATCGACCAAATGCAAACTGTAGACAGAAAGGACATCCTGCTCATTGCTGCATCGCCGTTAACTCGGAGGCAAGAATGCTCAAAGCCCAGTCAGTGGTGACCTCTGGATATTTTACTAATCCTTTGTTCCAATATCAGTGTTTTGTTTATGATGCTCTGTTGAACTGTATGAATTCAGTTACAAATCTAAAGCGACAGGTTTCCGTAAGTCAAGTTTATTTGTGTATCAACGAGGCAGTTCAAAATGCTTTACGTCAAAAAAAACACCACAATAATAAAAAACATCATACAGTTATTATTGAGAAACTAATAACATACATTACATTCTGATGAGTGCCATCACCAAAATCATTGTTACATGTCAAATAAGTTTGTCAATGTTTCATTTATTATGGTTCAAAAGCAGCTCTGAGCAGGTGGGTTTAGCCTTGATTTAAATGAACTCAGTGTTTCGGCTGTTTTGCAGTTTTCTGGAGGTTTGTTTCAGATTTGTGGTACATAAAAGCAGAATGCTGCATCTCCACATTTGGTTCTGGGTATGCAGAGCAGAACCAGAAGACTGAGAGGTCTGGAAGGTTGATGGACGGCTTAGCATTGTGGTGCTAAGGCGTTCAGCAAAGTTTCCCCCAGAAAACTTAATAAGCCCGGTGGTTGGATGTTAGATCAGTCATCCACCAAGCGGTCCGTCGTGGGTTCGAGTTAAAAATGTTTAAAGTTGACAGGAAATTTTAAAATATCATTTGATAATTGTGTAATTGGAAGATTAATACCTGAACACCAACTATAAAGTCTTTAATAAATGCAAACGTTTAAAGAAAGACTTAAATAAACAAGCAATGCTAAGTCTGGTGGGGGCAGAAGTAAAGCCTGGTGGCCCGCCAGGCTTATAATACACTGGGGGAAACCCTGCGTTCAGTGATTTTTAAACCAACAGCAGTGTTTTAAGCAACAGGGAGCCAGTGTAGGGACTTTAGAACTGGTGTTATGTGCTCTATCTTCCTGGTTTTAGTGAGAACATGAGCAGTAGCGTTCTGGATCAGCTGCAGCTGTTTGATTGATTTGTTAGGCAGACCAGAGAAGACAATGTTGCAGTAATCAATATGACTAAAGATAAATGGATGGATGAGTTTCTTTGGATCTTTCTGGGATATTCTGGTTCCTCTAATCCTGGAAATGTTCTTCAGGTGGTGGAAGGCTGACTTTGTAACCGTCTTTATGTGGCTTCGAAGGTTCAGGCCGGAGTCCATCACTACACCTAAATGTTGGACCTGATCGCTGGTTTTTAGTTGTAATAACTGAAGCTGTGCGTTTCTCTTTAGGTCCAAAGATAATAACTTCAGGTTCTTTTTGTTCAGCTCGAGAAAAGTTTTGGCACATGCACAGGTTGATCTGTTCAGTGATTGGACAGGTTCAGAATCACCTGGTGACGTCATAAAGTAGAGCTGTGTATCATTTGCGTAGTCAGTGGTTGTTGATCTTTCTGTTGCAAGGTGAGAGTAAATATCAAACCCTCTTCTCCTGTTTTTTTTTTTTCCCCCATGATATTTTGTTTCTCCTCCTTGAAGTCTCCTTTGGTGCTATATTAGCATCTCAACCGACTGCATTCCTGCGTGAGGGCACAGCCCAGATGACGACAACTTTTGGGAGGCTGGAAGGCATTTGTGGGATGTTCATTTCTTTGCAATTTCAGACCTGATGAAGCCACGCCTTCACGCCTGGATGCATCGATAACCACTCCCCCTTTACCTGGCAGCTCCACATGGAGTAGTTTAAATGCTACAACCAAAGCATTATGGAAGTATACAAACAACACAATATTACTTCTGTTGTGGCAGAAACTCTCTCTAAATGAGAGATTCTCTACGTCTTTTCATGCATTCAGATTAAATTGCGAAGTCATTCTGTTTTTGTGTTGTTTTTTTATTGCTTGCTATGGTTTTCAGTTCTCTAAATATTTTATTTAAACTTCATTGCTCTACGTTAAGAAATGTGTCTCAAAAACATAAATATTCATACCCTGCAGTTTATCTTTTTGGGAATTATACTTGGATGTAGCCGAGTCAGTGAGTCAACCTGAAGAAATGATTCAGTTCACTGTGTTCGTATAAAGCCTTTTCACAGCAGTGCACTTTGCAAAAAATAGACAAGAATGAGTAATTATTGCATCAGTCATCAATAAAGAGCTAATTTTGTAGCAGCAATTGGTTGCTGTGTGATAAATCTGTTGTTAGTTTCACAAACTCATTAAAAAAATTCCTTAATAGAATCACTAAATATATATCTATTCATAATAGAAAAATATATAATTAATAAATTACATAAAATGTATAAGTAAAATATTTAATTGGTTTTGACAATATGAGTGACAGCAGTGGTATTAACAAGAAAATGCATCATGAAAAACATATGTACATGACAAATTACTAAATCTGAAATTACATTGACAACCACACAATTTATACTATATGAATAAGGAGTGAGAGTAAATAAGTTAATCTTCTTCTCACTCCTCTTCAATGTAAATTCAGTCTTGTCTAAATATAGAACTGTTGTATATATTTCAGTGTAACTACACATTTCTCTGTTCCTCTCTTTGGGGTATAATGTGTATTTTATTCTTTTATATGGCTCCAAATAAAGCAACAAGTCAAACTTGTTTCAAGATATGTATAAATGCTGTTACTTTTTGCATAGCAGTACATTTGGACTCCTAAATATAGCTGTTGTAACAAAGTACCTTCTTTGTTAGTTTATTGTCGGGATGTTCCCACAGCCGTACGTGGCGGCAGACCTCTTGCAGAAACGCTGTGCAGGGCTCCAGAATAACGTTACGGCTTTGATAAGCCTTCCTGTTTGGCGCTAAAAGTCTCGCCGTCTCTCTTGCTGTTTTACAGCGTAATTAAACCATAGACTTGTCTCAACATGTAGCAGAAAATTATTAACTCTTTAGCTGTTCCCAAATGTCTGATTCTTTTGAGCTCCTTTTTTTAGGATTGTCTTAGAAGAGGTAACCTTGAGTTGTCTTCGCTCGGTAATGACATCCGTGCTAAAGAGGGTTGTCAGCCGAAATAAGGAGTCCCAACTGGCCAATAAAGCTATAAAGCAGTCCATTCCTGTAGCCAGTTGAATTATTTTCGCTATTAATATTTAATATAAGACTAAAAGTCTAAATAGTTTGTTGGTCTAATGTGAATATGATTCTTTGGAAATCTTTTTAATGACTCCCAACTTCAATCTGTTCAAAGTTTTATGCTTCTTTACAGCGTCTCACCCAGAAAGCTAAAGTTAAGCATTTCAGTCTGGATTGCTAAATCTGCCACTCACCGTCTCTCTCTCTCTCTCTCTCTCTCTCTCCTGCTTGTCTCGTACTTTCAGGTACAGGAGCAGGTCCACCCAACCCTGAAAGCAAAGGAGGATGCCCTGCAGCACATTGAAGAGCTGATCCTGCAGCTGCTCAACATGCTGTGTGTGGCCCAGCCTCGCACGGTGCAGGATGTAGAGGTATGACCTTTGCTTTCTCTCTCCTGGTAATTTCTGTCTTAAAGACGGAAACTTTTAATCCATAAAAGGCTTGTGTCTGTCCTCTTAACATGAAGAATCTCCTTGCCTCCCCTTTCGACAGGAGCGTGTGCAGAAAACCTTTCCCCACCCTATAGATAAGTGGGCAATTAACGACGCCCAGGCAGCTATTGAGAAACGCAAGAGAAGAAGCCCCTTGCTTCTCCCTGTGGACAAAATACACCCATTACTTAAGGTAAAGACTCAGAGCTGACCGCTCTCTCTCTCTCCCTTTCCTCTAGTTTAGGTGGTAGCTTTGGCAACTTGTCTAATGACATTGCCCCGGAGTAAGCCGTCACCCTGCATGTTCAGACAGAAGCTTGGCATGATCTCGAACCAACCTGTGGATCGGTTCACGTGCTTCGCTCCGTCTGATGCGTTTTACTTTTTCTCCAATCAGGAGGTTCTGGGCTACAAGGTGGACTACAATGTGTCCCTGTACATCGTGGCAGTACTTGAATACATATCAGCAGATATACTCAAACTGGCCGGCAACTACGTCGGCAACATTCGGCACTATGAAATCACCCAGCAGGACATCAAGGTCTCCATGTGTGCAGACAAGGTGGGGAGCCTCGTCGAGGAAGGAGCGGCTGCGTTCGCTCGCCCCTTGCTGATCGGTTCCGTTTCGTGTCTCTGCGTTCAGGTGCTGATGGACATGTTCGACCAGGAGGAGGACATCGGCGTGATGTCGCAGTTCACCGAGGAGCCCTTGTCGCTCGCGGAGCTTTCGTATGACGAACTGGTGAAGCTTGAAATCGCAGAGGAGCGGCAGTATCTGCGGGAGCTCGATCTTATTATTAAAGTGTTCCGGAACCATTTCCTGTCCCACCCCAAAGTCTTCACAGATGAGGTGAGGAGCACATTAAGCCGATGGTGGAAACGTCGTAGTATTGCTTTTAGAAGGGATTTCTCACATCCTTCGAAGGGTTTACTTACTCATCAGAGTAAGTAAACCCGGACCGACGGTCCGGTTCATGTTGGATGCACAAGTTTGGATTTATTTGTTGTTTTTTTCTACACCACTCATTCTCAAAATTGTACACACAGAAATGCATCCCCACTAAATGTCTCTTATCAAACTACACTTCTCATGACAACATACTTTTTCTCGGTATTATGAGTTTTCAGGTTTAGCTCAAGCTGGATATTTCTCCACTCTAACTGGTTAAACTGGTAGTTCATGCTTCATCTATTCGTAACCCAGTTCAGATATATTCTATTGGAGCATAATAATAATAATAATGACAAATATTTTATGATGTATTTATTTTAGTCTGCATGTAGAGTTTTGATCTTTATTGGAGAAAATGCACAATAAATTTACGTTTTTCAGTCAGTTATTGTTGCTGAAATGTACATAAATACATCAGATTGTTCAACCCTGGAGAGAAACAATTAAAACGCATCATTTAAGGTCCAAAATTAATTGCCCTCATTCCCATGATGACTGTTTTTACACTTTTCACTTCTAATTATACATGTAAAGGATGGATTAAATAATATAGAACAAATAAGATGTAAAACATAAGGGGGAAAATCCGTTAATATTTCTAGAAAATTCTTTCCAAAAGCTACACGAATTTGAAATTGTTACTCTGCTTCATTTCAGTCAAGTAGCTGTGAGCAGCTTACTGCAGATCCAGCTTATTCAGGACACACATCCAAATATCAAACAATTTAAGCCAAATCCACTCTGAGATCATTTAAAGATTAAAACTTCAACTCTCTAATCTGTTAACTGGGAATTGGTATCAAAAAGTCACTTGAAACTTCCAGATATGCTTTTTCTTACAGGCTTATTTTATGGAAAAAAACATCCATTTACCACTACAAAATTGGGATTTTTTTTGTTCACAGCCAAGAACTTGATAGCACGGACTATAATGTTGTCAAATTTGTGTTTTATAAGGACTGCCTTTCCAATCACGAGTCACTCTGTTTACACAATGATTGCAGCAAACTCTTGTTTTGCTGCTGAAAGTCGCCTCTCTCTCTTTCTCTCTTTCTCTCTCTCTCTGTCTCTCTCTCTCTGTCTCTCTCTCTATGTCTCTCTCTTTCTCTCTCTCGGCTAATATGGGGCTCAAGCGCTAAATTCCTTCAAACATATAGGGATAAGTACAGTTGAAGAAAAAAAATAAATAAAAATGGAGTGCAGTGTGTACAGGTTTAGAAGAACTTAGTGGAAAGTTGAGTTTCATGGATTGCTGTGGCTTTGCATATTTTGGGTTGGGTAATTTGTGGTATCATCTGGGTGAGGAGCGTAAACCTATGTGAGGCCCAGAGGAACACAGAACATGTAATTAAGTTGAGACAGGAACAACATCTGCATCCCCCGCCAGAATAACCTCAATTATGTCTGTTGAAATACGGCATCATCCTGAGCGTCAGAGACGCCGAGAAAGAGCTTCGGTTAAATAATGGTGTGGCAGAGCTGCTTTTTAAGACTTCGGCAGTCTGTAAACACTCAGCCCAGTTTTAGAGTCCCCGTATTCTTTAGTGATTATTCTTTTTTTGGAATATGCTGTTATTGTTTATAATCGGACTCTACAGGAGAGTGACGAGAAGAAATCCACTTTTGAAAGTCCTGAAAAACCTGATTAATCGGATTATTAATCTGATTTTAAAAAATGGGCACATTCTACGGGTTTTTCATTAAGCTACTTAAGTCGTTTCTATGCAATATTAGAAATGGATTAAAAGATGTAAATAAACAAATAATCCACTTTCTTTTTTAAAAAAGAAAATAAACTTTTTATTTATGTGTTTTTGCCTAATTTGCAAAAACACAGCATTCCTTTAGTGAATTTCAACCTGGCGAATATCAAGAAATTGCCACTTGAGGAGTTTTGGGTAAAACATATTGACAGACAAGTGATTTTTATCTTAAAATGCAAATGTATACATATAAACCGTATTTTCCAGACTATAAGCTGCTACTTTTTTCCTAAGCTTTGAACCATGCAGCTTGTAGCCCGGTGCGGCTTATATGTGGATTTTTACAGTTTTTTTTTATTTTTTTATTTTGGGGGTGCTGCTTATAGTCCGGAAAATACTGTAGTTTTGACTTAATTTACTTAACTTTTTGTTTTTACTCCAATTATCAATGCATTAATTACCAAATTAGTTCCAATTATGTTCAAATAATTAATCGTTTCAGCTCTAGTGAATTTTGCGAGTTGCTAAGTTGTTCAGGGAGAACAGTAAACGTGTGATGAAGGTGCTCTTCAGACCAGAAGTGAACTTTTTTCACCCGTTTCCAAAGTGCCACTCAGAAACCTGGTAATGGCAGCATCATACTGAGAAACGCATTTGTCCTGCAGGGACGAGAAAATCAGCTGATCGGAAGAAAGTTGATGTTAATACAGAGCCGTCCTGTGTTAGAATCTCACTTTAATAATAAACATTAGCTTCATATTTTATGCTGGCACGGCCGTTTTTAGCTGATCGATTCTCCAGAAAGAATCAATAACGTATTGTAAATATTTAACACTTGAATTATCACTCCAAAGCTACTTGTCACACTAATGTAAATATTACCTGAGGGTTAAAGGTCACATTTCTAATAGCCTGTATTTATAGTGGCAGTAATTTGAAGAAGGGGGAGAAAAAAAAGCTAATGGCTGATTAAGTATTCAGATGCCCTCTGACCCTGTTAAACTCTGGTAGAAATGGACAGCTTTGGACTTAATTTAGAAATGGCTTTTCAGCAGACAGCCTGTAACAGCCGTGCATTGATAATGTCTTATTATCACCAACAACCTCACTCGGAAAGATGTCTGAGCTCATTTTTTATTTAAATATCAATTATTTCCTTTGTTGTCGATTGATGTTCAAGCAAGTGATGATCACATTTTGTGGAGGAGGAGAGGATGAACTTAATAACCTCAAGTTTAACAAAAATACTAGCAGAAAAGACTGGACAGAGAAGACCAGTATGTTTACTATATGTGCCCAATATACAGTGAATTATGATTTCTCTTTCAACTGTTTCATCCAGAATACGTCTAAACACACTGAAAAAAAACACAAAATCTTATCAAGTATTTCTGTCTAGTTTCTGGTTCACTCATCTTGGTACACTTGAAATAAGAAAACCAACTCACTTTTCAGCAAGATATGAGTTTAAGTCGGTAATTCTTGAATATTGATGAAAAAGGTGGGATTCCGATGGCAGATTGTTTCACTTGTAACATGAGAAAAATGGCTTATTATAAGTGAAATAATGTGTCAGTGGAACTATAACTTTTTTATCAATATAAGGAGGAGTCGTTAACTTAAGACAAATTCCTATATCTTGCTGAAAAGTTACTTGTAAGTTAGTTTTGTCTTATTTCAAGCTAACTAAGATAGTTGTACTAAAAATCAGACCAAATATACTTGATCTGTCCACTTTGGTGCACTGTCAAATCTGTCAAGTTACTGTAGCTAGAAAAAAGAGAAACTAAGTACTGATTGTTCACACAGCTCACCAGTTTTTTTGTTTTTGTTGTTGCAGGATGTCGAGGTGATCTTCAGCAACATCTTGGACATCCACGAGCTGACCGTGAAGCTCCTGGGTCTGATCGAGGACGCGGTGGAGATGACTGCTGACGGCAGTCCTCATCCGCTGGTGGGCAGCTGCTTTGAAGACCTAGCAGAGGTAACATGCATCATTGATCAGGAAATGGTTATTGAGTCAATTATTGGTGGTAATTAAAAAACAAAACTGACGATATGAGCTGGAATTTTTTTTTTTTTTTTTTTTGTTGCAATTTTCTTCAGCTTGTGTCATTAGTGTATCTATAAATATAAGTAAATTTGAAAATATAATCAATATTTGTGTTTGCGGAGCTACGGATGCCTGCCATTCATACATTTACCAAAAAAAATTAGTAATAGTTTTTTTTAAATCATGACCTTTCTTATCACAAACATTTGTGATAAAATCCCAAACTTATATCACCCACTCTTACCAAAAAGCATAAAAATCTGTTTCATAACCTCTTTTTTTTTAGCTTGTTTTTCATGTTTTTGTTCAAGCAAAAATAAAGATATTTTCTGGAAACTCTATCAGATTTGAGTTTTAATAGAGCAAATAAAAGCTACGTACCTGTAAAAAAAATTATATATATTTAATATCAGCTTGCAAATTACGTCAAAGATTTGTTAGTTAAAATCCAACATTTGGTCAGTAATTACCAAAATGAAGGCCGATAATGAAACGCAATGTTTGCTTTCTCACCATTTGTGCACTAGAAATAGCTAGATGCTCAGCACAAATGACTAAATATAATGACAGCATGAGTAGCGGGTTATTTCTGCGTGAATGGCTGTGTTTTGATTAGTAATGCTCTGGCTCGTTCTGTGTGCTTACAGGAGCAGGCGTTTGACCCGTACGAGACCCTGTCGCAGGACATTCTTGGCAAGAAATTCAATGAGCACTTCCATGAAATGATGCAGAGACAAACAGTTTGCCAACACTTCGGGGTGAGGTTTTGAACCGGAGCTCAGCCGCTCAGAGAACATTTTCATTTTTCTATCCGCATTCATAAAAAAAAAAAAACCTGAAAAACGGTTTTTTTTTTTAATGAATGCAGCTTTACTTTAATTCCCCATCATTAAAGCTGCAGTGACATGTTTTTCATTTGAAGGGCACAACATTACCTGCTGGTCATTTCATAAAAACTCATTTTGCTGTTTGAACTTGCATCTTAAAGTTGCTTATTACCCATCACACTCGGCACTCGTTCCTGCTTCTGTTTTGATCTGAGCGTGGGTAAAATACGGTTCGAAGGCATGTCATGACATATTTCACCGTCCTGTCTGTACGCTTGATTCTCTGCCGCCGTTTTGTTTTATTTGGACATTCCTCGCGAGAATAGCATTGAAATGGGCCCGGTGGGGTGCAGTTTGGCAGCCTTTGAAGATGAAATATTTGCTGTTGTTTTCTCAGGCCAGAGACTATTGTGGCTAAGTGAAGCATCGCAGGGTTTCAACCCCACTTAGTGTAACAGTATTTACGAAACGGGACAATTTTCTGCTCGTTTCAAGCCTATTACCTGAAATGCCTACTTCTCATTTATTGTATACATATATAAATGGAGCTCTCTCTGTATCTTTTCATGCGCTTATTGAAGTCAAAAGGAGAACAGCAGACTGTGTGTACTTCAACGGTGTTGTGGCTCAGATTGAAGCCTCACTGCGTTTACCACCAGTCAGACCCCAGTTAGCCACCGTGCCCTGAATACTCTCACCCGGTGTTTATTTTCACGTACGCTTCGCGTGAAAGACGGCGAGCACGGGGAGTTAAAAATATGCTTTTAATTTTACCTTGTTGTATTGATTAAAGAAAAACTGTCACACAGGCGACAGCATTTTGTCACACTAGTGCATAATGGTTTAAAAATTAGGAAAAAAACTAGCCACACTTATCAGGTTTTCTAACATTTTGAAACCCATGCATTATTTTTTCTTCTAAAGTTATGACTTTAATGGCTTTTCAAGATAAGTGGATGGCAATCGATTTTATTTGGAGCCATCAGAGTAAAGAGGGGTTGACTGCAAGAGCCTTCAAATTTCAGATTTCTTTTATTTGTAGAGATTTTTAAAATCTCACTAGCCGTTGTGACGTCACAGACCTTTGTGATGTCACGTCTCTGTGAGGTCTGTGAGGTTTGTGACCTCACAGACCTCTGTGACCTCATAGACCTCTGTGACTTGGAAGTCACAGAGGCCTATGAGGTCACAGAGTCACATGACGCTGGCCCCGCCCCCTAGCGGAAATGGAACTGTCCTCCGACAACCCAGCTGTTACTAAGGGAGACGTAACGGACCTCGATGAGTTACCTGAGACATTTTTGTGTCATTTTGCCTTATAAACAAACACTGAGGCAAAGACAGCGGGCAAGAAAATTCTGTAACTAGTCCTACATCAGGTCTGTAAGGTTATTAGCGGGAAATAACGGAGAAATCAACGATAAATCCCGAGAGGGGAAAAAAAAAGTCACATTTGATGTGAGTGGGAACGCTGTGGGATCCCCTTTGCACGTACAAAATGGGTGAGTAATGACTTAAATAATACCGGTTTGTGAAAATCTGCCTTGAGGAAGATGTTTAGAAATAAACAGTAGCATGAGACGATGTTTGAATGCCAATGTAGCAGTTAGCGCAGTCTGTTTTCATGCTGCCAGAGCTACCGTTGGAATCTACACGCGTAAAATCCAGCATAACTACCTTCACTTATTGATCTGGAAATGATTAGATGTTTAGCATCGCTTTAGTTTAACTGAGTTGTGTTTATTTGACGCTTAGCCGTGAGTTGTTAGCAGCGAGCCGTGAGTCGTTAGCACGTCGCTATCAGTAAGTGCGTTATGTTAGAAAATGCGATGTTTATTACCTGTTACCTTCACGGTGTTTACTAACGTGGTAGTTCCCCTCCATCCGTTTCATTCAACTGGACGTGAGGTGGACTGCAATCTACGATCCATTTCTTGCGTTATTCCAGACTCATTTTTGATTTTGGAAATGTAATCAATTGTATTCCGCCCTCTACACTTCCTGGGTAACGGCTGTGAGGATTGCATATTCCCCACTGACAACTGATTATCCGTGATTATCTATTATTTTCCTCAACATCTCTCTGACTGCAGCGTGTTTCCTATGATAGATACTGTCAATAATGTCGTAGTACTTTGAACGCTGATTGATCAGTTGCTGACAAGTGCCCTGTAATGATTGGGAGATGATTGCTCTAAGTCAGCATGGGGGTGGAGATGGCCTAAAGTGACCCAATTCCGATTTATTTATTTATTTATTTATTTATTTTTGACGTAATGCAACCTGTATCTGATATTTTCATGACAATCTGAACAGCACAGGTCGAATTCTTTTGGAATGCGACCCGGGCCACTTGGATATCCGATATGTATCCGATTCAAATGTGACCTATTGTCCAGGTCACATTCACATTGCAGATGACCTTTGCTGGTCACCTTATCACTTCACTTTCTGAGACAAATGACAAGGGCTTCCCTCCCTCCTTTCATCCTCTTCACCTTCTGCAGAGGAACCATTCAGAGCCTGCTGACCAGCAGTATCTCCATCTGGTCTGGGAGCTGCAAGGTCTCAGACTGGAAGTCACTGAAAAGAGTCGTGAAGACAGCAGAGATCATCTTTGGGACTCCACTTCCCCCTGTCCAGAGCATTGTACACAGATGCTTCTTAACCAGACCTAACCAGATCCTCTTTGATTCCACCCGTCCTCTCCATGGTCTGTTCATCCGGTTGGCATCTGGCAGGAGATTCCTTCGCATCCGCTGCAGAACAGCCAGACTCAGAAATAGCCGTCTCCCACTGGCCATCAGATTGCTCAACAATCCCATTCAGTCTATCCTTCCTGAACGTCCTTGATGTTTGACAAATGTCACTATTTTGCGTCCCGATACGCGCCCGAGGGAAGAAAAACAAAAACCATGATGGATTATTGGACTACAATGAGGATTAAGTTGTTAATATGCTGCTCCGTCCGGATAACAACTTCAAATATGTAAGCTAAGCTCCACCGTTAGCTTCCATGTTTACTTCAGCAAACACTGAGCACTTCTTCTTTTTATGGCGGTTGGCAGAACACTGAGAACTCTGACGCTATTGCGCCCTCTACTGCGCATGCGGGACACTTTCAGGCCGTTTGGAGTTCAGGTCTGGGTTTTTTTGGAAGTGTGAACGACCCTGCAAAAAAATCTAACTTGACAAAAAATCGGAATTGGGTCACTTCAGGCTGCAGTGTGAACACAGCCTTACTGAATACACATCGCAGCTTTTGCTGTAACAGTGTTCAAACATGAGGCAGTGACATCATCAGCCGCCTCTTCCTCCCCTCATCTGTTGTCTCGTTGCGTACGCTCCTATGACCAGCCACCTCTCTCTCCCTCCCTGGCTGTCAGATGGATGCGTCTGTCAGCCTCCAAGCCGCTGCTCTCTGATCCGTCTGGTATTGTGGGTAAATTACATCGGCTTTTAAAAATAGAACAGTCAGGCACACTGCTCGCAATTTCTCTCCTGAGGAGGGAGAGCGGTGGGGTGCCAACGACTCAAAGCTCATCTCGTATCGAAGTGATGTCAAAAGACCAGAACTGAGCCTCAGAGTGTCACAGGAACATTGTGTTCAGAGTTTTATGTAGCTTTCTGTCTTTTGATTATATTTGAGATACGTTTACAATTATAGATGCTCTTTTTTAAGCTTGACTTGATGTATAGATAGGTCTGTCGCAATAACAAATTTTGCTGGGCGATAAATTGTTCCAGAAGTTATCGCGATAAACGATAACATTGTTTCTTTGACACCATTTTTAAGTAACATAATGATGATGGCATAATAATAATTATGCAGAAACGCATTCTGAAACATCAGTAAACGTTAAATTCTAATTAACTTTTAGCACTGGGACTGGAAGACGTTTTAAACCTCCAAAACAAATAAACAAAACAACAGAAACGACAAATAAAATGAATTATGAAGTCTCAGAAAACAAAATTATTCTCAAAAAGTCTTTTGTCATCTCGTTTATGGCAGAAAGAGAAAAACGATAAATCACGCCAAGGGAAGTTATTGAGTTTGTTTTAATTTATCATGTGATTAATTGATTTATTGATTATTGTGAGAGGCCTATGTGTAGCACTCATAAAAATGCTTTAATTTAAAACGTGTGTGTGTGAAGATGCATCCTAGAATAGTGGCAGCTGGACGATGCATGAAGGAAAGTAGGATCCTGTGACATTCACCAACATCACATTTTATTATTCCAGCCTGCATGCTCAGGTGTGACGACAATCAACACAAAGAGAAAGGAGTATTAAGATATCTCTGTCCTTATATTTTGCTTTTCAAGCAACTTTTTCCACATTTTCTTTCTTGAGTCTGACGACCTTCAGTGTGATGCGAGGAACACAAATCAGTGCAGAACTACTGTGTGTTTTTAAAACGAATGTTACGTGTAGTTAAACCGAGGAGTTGAGACGGCCGTCAGTAACTCTGGAGGATCTGTGATCATCCACAGACAACTATTTGCTGTTCTGTCCACAAATCCGACCTTTACTTAGGAGTTTCAGAAAGAATATGATAAATATGAATGATAAAAATTGATATATCGATGAATTTATCAGTCTGATAAGTGACAACTTATAGGACTGGTGTTTATTTCCGTCATCTTGTGTTTCCTGTGTTTCAGGACAGGGCAGGAGGCGGCCATGTGGTTTTTGTTTGGTCATGTGACAGTGATTCAGGGTTGTAGGGGGTTTAGCTGAAGCAGAGTCAGTTTTTCATGTTGTTGAAATGTGTAGAAATATGTGCAACGTCCGTAGAGCAATATTAATATCTGACACCGATATTGGCCCAGATTTCCATACCAGTTCCTCCCCAACGATGAGACTGAAAGTTTGAGCTGGTTATTTCCTTTCCGCTTTGTAATTCTGTGTCTGTGTTCAAACCGGTTCCATAAAATCTGTTAGAGACTCAAGTTTGTGGTTGCTTGGAGTTTAAATGTGAAAATGTTTGTGGGTTTGAAAACATATGCAAGGTAGTCTAAAAGAAAACCAAATAAAGACAGAAACTTGGGCTGCAGCTAATAATTAATTTAACTATTATATTGATCATTCTGACGATTAATCAACTTTTTAAATATGGCACATTCTGATTATTTTATATATATATATATATATATATATATTTAATTTTTTGAAATGCAAACAAACAAAGGAATTCCTTTAGTAGATAACGAGTTTTATTAAATGCAGTCACATAGCACCACTTTAGAAAATGCTTGATCATTAGTAGCTGCTAAATAATAAAAACTTGTAAAATGAACATGTGGAAAGCCTCGGCCCTTTTCTGCCCAATCAGGAGGATGTGATGTCATTTCACATTTGACCGTAATAAAACCGTATTCTTGGAAACATGCAGGCCGTTGTCAGTACTTCCCTGCAGGTTGCGCAGTAAAAATGCGCGGTTTCGTTCCTTCTCCGCTCGCCGTTTTCCCGCGGTCCGTCAAGGCGCATCGGGCAGCTGAAGCCTTTGTTTTCCATGAGCCAGACTCTTCCTCCCCAGCCAGACGCTGTAGCTGCCGCTGTGGAGTCTAAGTACAGGGATATTGATTCTGAGTCATTTATCAGGGGATCAAAGATTAAAGTGGATACTTTGGCCCCACCCAGACAGTCATCGTGCCGGCTCGCTCGTCCTCTCTGGCAGTCTCACACTGAAACATTTACATGGCCTGTGTGTGTTTTGTATGTTTTCATTTTATCCTCAAGTTAAAAAAAAAGTTATTTAGCTTTCACTTCTCTCCTTGACCCCCTGCAGTCATGTGGAAACACACCAGACTGAATTCATTTAGAAAACAAAAGTGACAGAGTAATAAAAGCTACTTTTGGTCACTGTTTGGATTTTATTTTGGTTGATAATTAAGCCGTTTTTTTGTGCAGAAGTTCAAAATACTACCATGCCTGTTTATTTCCAACATTTCTAACTACTCTCTTTTCTGTCTGCAGTCTAATACGGGAGGTTTTAAGGAGTGCGTTCAGTATGTCCTTCCCCAGCTGATGAAGGTTCCAGTGTACCACTGTCTGCACTACTTTGAGCTACTGCAGGTATGCACTCATTATAACACTTTATTGTTCCCTTTTAAAAAAATTTTTTGGTTTTTGCATGCTGCGTTCAGAGTTATTCTAATATATAGTGGTCAGCTTTTAACAGTAATAAAAAAAGGGAAAAATGTGATTTTAATACTTTAGAAAACACTTGATGTTCAAATCTGTTAAAAACAGACAAAAATCTGCAAGTCTGATCCTTAACAAAATCAGTTAAAATTAAAATACAGTATAAAAAATATATTTTGTCATCTTAACTGGATTAATTAAATATTATTCAAAGACGGCTCTTCTCTTTTTATTTAGACATAATTTATCTAATATTGATTACACTGTAAAATGTGAAATCCTTTCGTTGTAAGCGGTTTCTGATTTTCCTTTCGTAGTTAAAGTGTTGATTAATAACCCAGATAATTTGGGGGGGAACTTTGTCCACTTTTGTTTTGGTCAGTCATGAGTTTTCTCTGTAAGGCCACAGAAATACACGGCAAAAACACAAAATGTTGCTAATTGTTTTTGGTCTAGTAAGACCAAACCAACATACAAGAAACTTTGTATGATATGAGCTTGGTTTAAGTCAATAATTCCTTAAAGTTAATGAGAAAAGTACTAGTTATAAAGAAAATAATCAATACGGTTTAATCAATATTAAGGAATTATCGACTTATAATGACCTCCTAATTTTTACTGTAATTGTAAGTTAATTTTGTCTCATTTCAGTTGAATGTTATTAAAGGGCCGGTTGTACCAGAATCTCTTGATAAAACCAATAAAAATGTTAAATATCAATCGATAGCTTTTCCGCCAGGGTTTTGTGATTGATTTTTTTTTTTTTTTTTGCAATCAAAATTACAGATTTTGTGGAGAATATTAAGAAATGTTTTAAATATATTTTTTTACAATATTTGTGCTAATGTATGATGTTAAATGTGACTCTTTGTCACTCGCCGTCTCAGTTGCCGATTCAATGTTTTTGACCAATTTTGAGAAAATTTGCAGTAAAATCAGGAAAAAAATGTGGAAATTTGTTGATTTTTTTTTTTCAAATTTGTGAAAAACTGGAAGGACTTATTGATGTAATTTGGAGTCCAGAGGGCCACATAAAAAGCTACGGCGGGCCAGATTTGGCTCCCGGGCCTTAAGTTTGACACCTGTGCTATAAACACTAGAAACAAGGCCAATAAAATTTTGTCGTCTTCGTTTTACAATCCTTGAATGAATGAATAGGATGAAATCAAACCTCAAAGTGCAGAGAGAGAGTCTCTTTTCCCACTGATATTTTGGCTGTAGCTTAAGACTCTCACCGTCTTACTGTTGTTGAAAACACGAGCGTGAGGACGGACCCGGTAAGTCGTGTTTTTAAAGTCGGAGCCTCTTGGTGAGCGGTAAGACTGAAACACTTTTCCTGTTGGCATCAAACGCGTCACATTCTGTTCTCTTGCGCTGAAAGGTAAACTCATTTATTGTGTTAGAGATTATTAGAGTTGCAGAGCCATTGTTCTTCTGCAGCATCGTTTCTCATGCCAAACATCTGCCGGTATATTTTGATTGATATCGTGAGTTATAGTAATGCGTTTCTCTTTCCGTCTCTTTTACAGCAACTCCAGGAACGTAGCAAAGAACAAGACGACAGAGAATGTCTGAAACAGGCGATTACTGCCTTGCTTAACCTGCAGTCCAGTGTGGAGCGCATCTACGTCAAGCACCAGCCTCGTCGTAAACCTGTGTACGTTCCTGCCCACAGGATGGAAACGCTTGCCTCTCATTGGCCGAGTTCATTTATTGCACGTATTTACACCAAAGCGTCATGCTACCAGATTGTCTCTTTTGATTCGTTGGTATATTTTTGTCTTTTCCCCCAGCGAGGCCATTTACCGCCGCTACAGCCGGCAGGTACGCGGCAAGCAGCTGGCCATCAAGCGAATGATCGAGATCCAGAAGAGCATCGACGGCTGGGAGGGGAAAGACATCGGCCAGTGCTGCAACGAGTTCATCACCGAGGGGACGCTCATACGAGCCGGCGCCAAGCACGAGAGACACAACTTCCTGTTCGACGGCCTCATGATCAGCTGCAAGGCCAATCAGAGCTCGCGGCTGCCGGGGTCCGGCAGCGGCGCGGAGTACCGCCTCAAAGAGAAGTTCGTGCTGCGGAAGATCCGCATTGTGGACCGCGAGGACTCCCAGGAGCTGCAGCATGCGTTCGAACTCATTTTCAAAGACGAAAACTCTGCGGTTTTCTGCGCACGGACAGCGGAGGAGAAGGCGAACTGGATGGCGGCGCTGATGGCGCTTCAGTACCGCTCCACGTTAGACCGCATGTTGGACTCCATCCTGCAGACGGAGGAGCAGCAGCGTCCGCTCAGGCTGCCCTCGCCGGAGGTCTACCAGTTCGCCGTGCAGGACTCGGAGGAGAACATCGTGTTCGAGGACCGAGTGCAGAGCAAGACTGGCATCCCCATCATCAAGGCCGGCACCGTGGTCAAGCTCATAGAGAGGCTCACCTACCACATGTATGCTGGTAAGCTGCTGCAGGCCATTCAGCAAGCAAACAAAATCTATTGTGTTGTTTCTATTGTATTGCATAATATTATATAATATTTCTACTGGATTTCTTTGATTTGTTTTAGATCCCAACTTTGTGCGCACCTTTCTCACCACCTACCGATCATTCTGCAAACCACAGGAGCTGCTCACCCTTCTTATAGACAGGTACAGTTTACTATGGCAAAAATACAGTAAACACATGCACACACACACACACGCACACACACACACACACACACACACTTTCTACTGCCGCGGTCTTTTTACAGCACCATTTTCCCATATTTAGTTTTACTGAAGTACATTCCTAAAGTATTCATACCTCTTGAAAATGTTGACATTACAACCTTTAATGAATTTTATTGGGTTGTGATTAGATGTCCAGCTAACAATTATTTTAGTATTTGATTATTCCATCAATTATTCTGATGATTAAGTGATTAATTGAATAAGACGACTGACACATTCTGAAGATTTTTCATTTAACTACTTAAAAAAAAAACTTTTAGCCTCAACATGTGAAAGGTTCAGCCGTTTCTGCTTGACTTAACATCAGTTCTAGTAACGTGACGAGTTTTTGATCAACTGATTAATGATTCGATAGCTTCATAGTTAGTTTTTTGTTTTTTTTGTTTTTTTACATAATTTGAACCTGGTGAAATCAAAACTAAGCCACTTGAAGAGTTCTGGGTAAAACATATTTAAAGACAAATAAGTTTTCTCATCTTCAATGCAAAATGTAAATATATTTTCTTCAGTTTTGGCTTAATGACAGCTCTGAGTTTGTTGTTTTTTCAGCAATTACCTTTTTGATTGAGTCTGTGCTTCGGTCAATGATTATTTCAATAATTGATTCAACACGATTAATCCAATTAATCGTTTCAGCCCTAGCTGTAATCAGTCCTATGAAATGTAACCGATTTTGGCTCCAGACATGTTCCTGTTTTTCGTCGGATCTACATTGAAGTTTGTGGTTAAAATCTCTGCAGTCCAGGTGTTACAGTTTTACTGCTTCCTGTCCTAAATATCACAATATTTTCTCAGGATTAATATCCCCGAGTCAGGGAACGGCGACGACGAAGTGGCTATCTGGAACGGCGACCCGCCAACGACGGCCGAACTCCAGCGGTTCCGAAGGGAGTATGTCCAGCCGGTCCAGCTCAGGTACCGCCGTCGTCCAAGTACAGGTCGTTCTCGTTTGGTTCGGCGTTTCTCCAGGAATGTGGAAAGTGCTAAATGCCATTTATTCAAGTGATAAAAATCAATTTGGAAAAGAAAAATAAACGTTCACACGGATTTGAACGGCTCCCTGAATAAACTCTCCTCTGAAGATTTGATCAGTTTAAGACGCCATTATGTTTAATTTGTGTGGCACAGAAAAATGTTTTCATAAAAATGTAACGTGAAGCGAAAATGTTCATTCAGCTGGACAATTTTATGAGTCAGTTGCCGCAGATTAAGATCCCAAATTTTGGGTGCTATAGTTAGTTTAGTTTCTCTTTTTTTTGTCGCCTCAGTTGAAGTAATGGGGACGTTTTTATTCCAACACACCCAGACGTTTTCTGGCTCTTCACAGAGCAACAGCGGAGACTGTCTCTGTCTTATTCTGGTCTTTAGCTTCCTTACTCTTTCAGTTCAAGAACCCAGATATTCTCAGCGAGTCACAAAATTACTTTGCTAATAAAGTTGAGTTTATATGCTTAAAAGGTTTAGCAGAGTTTACGTTAATCTACTTAGCAGCATTGAAACCTGAAAGCTTCTTAGTATCACAGAACGAATGACGGGCAGCTGCTCCAAACGATTTAATCCCCAAGACAATGAAACTACAGCAGGAGTTTAATGTTTAATGAATGTGTGACTCTTCACAGGGTCCTCAACGTTTTCCGCCAGTGGGTCGAACATCATTTCTATGACTTT
Organism: Poecilia formosa; assembly: GCF_000485575.1. Taxonomy (NCBI): domain Eukaryota; kingdom Metazoa; phylum Chordata; class Actinopteri; order Cyprinodontiformes; family Poeciliidae; genus Poecilia; species Poecilia formosa. The sequence continues at coordinate 874,751 of NW_006800070.1, forward strand.
GAGAACAATCCAGACCTGAGAGTTCAGCTGGAGGAATACATCACCAAAAAACTGCAACTCCGAGGTCAGTCAATCCATTTAACATTTATATACAAACAAAAAGCGAAGGCTTTCTGCAAAAGCATGAGTTAGTTTCACCCCCAGTAAAAAAAAAAAATAAAAATCACGATCACAAAGTGACAATCCTCAAAGTCTTGACGCTTTCATTTTGCAGCAGCATCCAGAGTTTTTGTGTGTGTCAGAAATACAGTCTGTGTAATTAAACAATGGAAAAGTGATGTGGAGTGAAAAACCTAATGGGGTTTGAGGTGAAACTTGCTTTCGTTGGAGAGGATTTTACATCGGAGCTAATTGTCACTTAGCTTTTTTTCTACATTCCAGTCAAAGTTCATGACCTCCATGTCCCAATTTTTACACCAATCCCCTGAATTTAACAAAATATTTAACATGTTTATGCCAAACACATTAATGCAGAAGAGAATGAGGGGCCACTAACAAAGAAAAGAAAAATTACCTTTTTTTCCCCCTCAGAATCAGAATTGTTTAAATTGTTTTTAAGACAAATCTATCAAAAATAAATTTGGAACAAGCTTTCAGTGCAAATTTACAAATCCCAAAGTAAGAAAATAGAAATAGTCATGTGTATTTTTATGATCCATCAACATAATTGACATGCATTTGGAGATTTATTTGGATTTTTGCGTAAATTAACATTATTAGATTTCTGAGAATTAGTGGCCCTAATCCTCTTCCGTACTTAAAGTCTTCACTAGAAGCTGTAAAGTTGTTTTTTTTTTTTTTTTAGGCAAGTCTATGAGAAAGTGGGTGGAGTCCATAAATAAGGTGATCAGGCGGAAGCTTCAAATCCAGTCGAACGGCGTCAGTCACAACATCACCTTCGAGAGCTCGCCTCCTCCCTTCGAGTGGCACATCTGCAAAGCCGGCCAGATTGAGAACTTTGAACTCATGACCCTTCACCCCATAGAGATCGCCCGCCAGCTCACTCTGATCGAGTCTGAGCTCTACAGGTAAACAACGAGACAAACGGAGACACAGGTTGATAGAAGGAGGCTTTGTGTAGTAATGAGGACACTTGGTGCGCAGAGCCGTCCGGCCGTCAGAGCTGGTGGGCAGCGTCTGGACCAAAGAGGACCGAGAGAAGAACTCTCCAAACTTGCTCCGCATGATCCGCCACACCACCAACCTCACGCTGTGGTTTGAGAAGTGAGCCCCGTTTCTTTTCTTTCCCCACGTCACTCGTTTGTTTCGGGGTTCTTGAATAAATATTTGTGCTGCAGGTGTATCGTCGAGATGATGAACCACGAGGAACGGGTCGCCGTGTTGTCGCGGGTCATCGAGATCCTGCAAGTTTTCCAGGAGCTCAATAACTTCAACGGCGTGCTGGAGGTGGTCAGCGCCATCAACTCTGTCCCGGTCTACAGGCTGGACCACACCTTCGAGGTGAGTCCATCAGATTCCTGTCGCATCAGATTGCAGTTAATTAATCGCAGGATAAATTAAAATGAGCTTTATGATTTCCATTTGGTTGTGCGTTTGTTTCTGGTTGCATTTTATTTTGGAAATTTGAAAAGTCTAATACTTCTAGGGTAAGTTTTCTTTACAAAAATAAAGTTTAGCTAAAGGAGAACTTGCATTATCGTGCCTTTATCAATATGTCACTAGAAAATTACCAATATCATCATCTATCGTGATACTTACTGGGACGATATATCGCCCAGAAAAAATTTATCGTGACAGGCCTAATTGTGAGCTGCAGTGTTGGAAATACTTCATCTAGTTTATATACTTCACTCCAGATTATCTATTCTTATTCTGCTTAGCAACCCAGAACAAGAACATTTAGTTCATATACTTTAGATCAACATTTAGCTTCATCCACTTCACAGAATCAAACATGGAGAACCAACATTTAGTTTTATGCCTACTTTTGTTTTTTTCTCTTTTTGCTCTTTCCTTTGGTTTATCGTTTTGTTTGCATTTCCTTCTAATTCATGTAAAGCTTTGTGGCTGAAAATGTGCTATATAAATAAAATTACTTGACCTCTAAAAGGTAATTTTAGCTTTAAAGGCAAAAACTAATCTGATTTTGATCAGAGAAAACATTTAGCTTAGTATTCACCTAATGTTGCATTAAATCACATACGTCAAAGTATTTTGGGGGATTTTATGATCTAGTTGCAGAGTATCTGTGAGGTGCAAGGAAATCAAGCATGGCTTTAAGTTTTGCCTTAGATTCTCAGTTCAATATGAATCGTAACTTTGACTGGGCCATTCACACTCTGAATATGCTTTGATCTGAACCACTTCATTAAAACTTTTGGAAATGTAACCGATAAAAGTCGTATTTTGCTTTTTTCTGTTTTCTTGGTCTCATGTTGGGCCTCTCCTCCAGAAAACATTCACATAAAACCGAGCAATTTAAAGAAAAAAATTATTTTTTTGTGACTTTTTAAGTTAATGTGACTTGTGATTCCCACCTGATTCCTATGTTTTTGTCCTTTATAGGCAATACCAGAAAGGAAAAAGAAAATCTTGGAGGAAGCGGTGGAACTGAGCCAGGATCATTTTAAGAAGTACTTGGCTAAACTAAAGTCGATAAACCCGCCCTGCGTGCCTTTCTTTGGTAAGTCCTGCACAGAGTAACAATCAGTCACCCTCTCATTTCCTAATTTATTCTAATGTTAAAAGTTTGACCTTTTCACTCTCCGCTAACCAACTTGTCTTCTTCCTCAGGCATCTATTTAACCAACATCCTGAAGACGGAGGAAGGCAATCCCGACTTCCTGCGACGTCACGGCAAAGACCTGATCAACTTCAGCAAGCGACGGAAAGTGGCCGAAATAACTGGAGAGATCCAGCAGTACCAGAACCAGCCCTACTGCCTGAAGGTGGAGCAGGACATCAGGGTGAGGACTCCCGCTGTCTTTGAATGTGTTTCTTTTTTCTTTATATTTCTCGTATCTGAACGTCTGCGCCTCCTGTGTTGCGCAGAAGTACTTTGAGAACCTGAATCCGATGGAGAACATGAGTGAGAAGGAGTTTTCAGACTACCTGTTCAAAAAGTCTCTGGAAATTGAGCCGCGGAACGCCAGGCAGCCTCCGCGATTCGTAAGTGACTCTGCTGTGAAAACGCGAAGCTTTTTGCTCTGTAATTCTGTCACCTGATTCAGAAACTCTGGTCACATTAGTGGTGTGTAACTCTCAATGTTCATGCCTTTCTAATGTTTTTAGTGTGTTTAAAGGAATGCAGTTTTAGTTTCACACAAATTAAATTTCTGGCTTTTTTTTTTTTTTCCATTTTAAAATAAAAACTCCATCAAATCTTAAAATAAGATTTTCTCCGTTGTTGGAGTCGGTTTAAAGGATTGAAATGATTCTGTTTGTGGTTCTGTAAGTTGAGTATTTGAGTTATGAGTAGTTAACAGGAAGCTGCTCCTCATTGGTGGTTTCAGGAAAAAACAAACAAAAAATACCAAAACATTTCTCACCTGTATCTTAGTTAAAAAATGACATGTTGAAAATTATTCATAATGTTCTCAGTAATTAGTGTAAAAAAAAAATCTTATTACATTGTTTTAGGTGGGAAGGCCTCTTGGCCACCACCCTAATGTTTTAGCACCTTCCTCAGATTGTTTGTCTGATTCAAGTCAGGACTTTGACTAGGCCAGTTCAAAATATTTTTATTACATCCAGTCAGAGGAAACAAGTTGGTAATATTAATTATATCCAACATCTGCCATTAATAATTATTTTAGGATTATCTGTGTGTCTGATTTTAGATTCTAAGATATTTTATATATCAATAATGCTTTATTGATCCCAAAGGGAAATTACATGCAACAGTTATTGATGATGGTTTCTTTAAGTTTTGATCTGATTTCTATACGTTCGGGACCCATCCACGTTTTTCACAGATATCTGAGGTTTAGTATCAGACTGGTCCCGTGCAGAAAAACAGATCTGGGTCCATTTAAAAATGGCTCTTTTTTTTTTTTTTTTTTCTTTTTTTTGCATGCAGATGTAAATTACACATTTAATTGCACACTTAGCTTGCTAAAGCTTCACAAGTTTGGTCTAACATGAAAAAAACATCTTTAATTTGTTCAGTCAGTGCAATTAGGAGTAAAACAGCCGACGTAAAATAAACGATAAAGAAACTGAAACAACAGGTCGACTGTTTGGTTCAGACACGTAAAAACTAACTGGAACAAAAATCTTCTTCCAAATGGTTCAGAAAGTGTTGTCAGGAATTTTAAATATAATGTAAAACGAATAATAAAGCATGACGTCGCTCGGAGCACAAAGCGTAGAATTAGACTGAGTAGATCGAGCACGTTATGGATATTAATATCAGATTGGTGCGTCTTTAATCTGTGCTGAATCGGAAGGCGGTGGACAAACCCCGATCCAAACTTTCTGAATTTAAAACCACGCCGTAACTCTTTCTAAATTATTTAAAGCCTCCTGCCAGAGTGCGTTTTTATGTTTTGTCCTTCACCTTATGATTCTCCTCCCCTTCCTCTCCGTCTGCAGCCCAGGAAGACCACGTACTCCCTGAAGTCCCCCGGGCTCCGGCCCGTGCGAACGTCTACCTCTGGCACCCTGAAGGGCCACCCGGTGGCCCTGGAGCGGGACCTGCAGCACAAGATCACCTTCCGCAGCATCGCTGAGAACGACCAGGACCCCCCGTCCTCGGCCTCTGTGCCCACCTCTCCCAACACGCCTACCCCGCCGCCGTCGGCCTCCTCTGATCTCGGCCCGGTCTTTGACCACGACCTCAACAGCTCCTACGGCAGTGAGTTTCATTTCTAAAAAGTTAAATGTTTGTGGGGAAAAAATCTGCATAGATTTGTATCACTTAAAAGTATTTGTACTTTTTTTTATGTTTGTTTCTTAACCAGCCTCTTTGTGTTTGAACCTTTCAGGCTCTATGTTCCCCTGTCCTCTGAACCCTTCAAGTGAGTGATCAGTTTTTAGTTCTCATAGTTTTTCTCCTTCATTTCTTTAATTATTGTCTGTTTGGTCGTTTGCAGAGTTACAGTCCGTCTCCTGTGGCAGCCTCCACCAGCTGGTAGAGGAGCCGAAGCCGCCTCCTCTACCTCCTCGAAGGAAAGACACCGTGTCCGAAGCGAAAGTAAGAAATGGCGACAAAACGAAAACGTGACAATTGACTGTTGGTAGAGTGCAAGAGAGGAGGTGGGAAAACGGGAAACTTTAAAACGCGGTTGAAATTTACAAAATTCCACTAGAAAAAAACGAGAGAACCTGTTTTTCATCTTTGAAGAAGAGAAATGTCGACGCATTCGGACAGATTTACATTTGACATATCAGAGGAATGTGACGGATGAGGAGGTTGTTTAAAAAAAAGTACATAGTTTCTTAATTCAGATTTATGTGAAAAATACACATTTTTCACATAAACAGTAAATTTAATTGTTCGGTACATGAACATCATGTGACGGATCGAGACAAAAAATACTGAGAGGAAATGATCGATGCTTTTAAAGGTTTTAGCAAATAAACAACCTTAAACTGTTGTGTGTTTTTCAGTAGCCTGCTGCTCAGATTCTACTAAAAAATGAGGAAAGGAAAGGGAAGTTGTGCATCAACAGTGGCCTTTGCCCACTTCAAAATAAAAGCATGGATATAATCGTTACTTGACTAATTCCCGACAGTCGAAAACCAAAATGTCTCAAAACATTTCAAGGTTCACTCAGCTGAAAGTGAATTAGCTCTTTAGAACTTACCCGGAAAAATTAATTTAGGGGAAACAAAGTGTGCCAAACATTGTCAAATTTAGCAACAGCTCTAAAGCACTAAACTAAAACTTGGCTTCACTATCAGCAGGTTAGTGGAAGTGTGATCACTCCTGGTCTTCATGATGCTGTTCCTTCTCTGATTTTATGAATCTATTTATTAGATTTTCAAATTCAGCTGATCAACAATAATCAAATACATCTTTAGAAAATAGTTTCCTCTGTTAAGAATTCATTGTCCAATCAGTGTGAACATAATCACAATACTTTGACCTTTTTGAATTCTGCACCTAAAAAAATCTGCTACTATAAAGCAAACACACTCTAAACACTAACTAAAACTAAAAAATACTTTATTCAAAAATAAATAAGACTGGGTTGTGCTGTGGTGGCGCAGGGGTTAAGAAGCACAACCCACATATGGAGACGCGGCTGTCACAGGTTCGATTCCCAGCCTTGGTGACCTTTGCTGCATGTCTTCCTCCTCCTCTCATTACCAACTTTCCTGTCAATTAACTATTGAATAAAGGAAACTAGAGCCAAAAAAATCTAATAAATAAATAAACTGAATAAAACGAACAAAAAGTCACAACAAAATAAAACTAAACTATAATTAAAAAAAAAACTCAAAGCTGTTAAAACCCTGATCTGGAAAATAGAAGCACCTGATTTTATTTTGTGGTATCACGAAAGGGGGGCGATAAATATCATTAAATGACACATTGTTTGGTGTGTGTGTGTCTCAGCAGAGCTCCATGTGCGACAGCCCCCCAGCCATCCCTCCGCGGCTCCCCCCCCTGCCGAGGAACCAGCACCGCTCTCCGCTCTACAACGGCCCCCACTACGACGGACCCCTGCCCAGCCCGCCGCCCCCACCGCCCCGGGACCCGCTCCCCGACACGCCCCCGCCGGTTCCCCTGCGGCCTCCGGAGATCTTCATCAACTACCCGCAGCCGTCGCCCGGCCCGGGCGTGGCCCGCTACAACTGGGACCTGAACAGCTCGCCCAGCTCGCCCAACACACCGCCCAGCACGCCATCGCCACGTGTCCCCCGGCGGGGTTGCCCCCTCAGCGCCAGCCAGAACAGCCTCTGCCCGCTCCCCACCGCCGCCCCGCCCGTTCCCCCGCGCCACAACCCCGTCCCACAGCTCCCCAAGCTCCCGCCAAAGACGTATAAACGGGAGGCTCTGCAGCCGCCGCCGCTGCAGAGCCTCCCATTGGTGGAGAACACCGACAGCAGCCAGTGAGGCGACTCTGCCCCCGTAAGCCACCGAAAAAAAAAAAAAACTCAAGAGCCGCTGATCTGAAAAAGAACAGGAGCCGCTCCGCAACAATCCCACCACACCTGCCTCGTCCGCTCAGGGGATCAGTAGCTCCGCCTCCTCCGCAAACCCTCTGTGCCAACGACGAAACTCACACCGCTTTGCCAGCTAGCAAACAGCCCAGGAGCGTCTGCGTCTGCGAGGCGCAGGGATGGCCAGCTCCTGGTGGGGGGGCGTCTTTACCCCCAAGGCTCCTCAGACTCCGTAGCCTCAATCGCGCTTCTTTCTCCGTTTCCTTTTGGGCATTGACGTCAGTCGGCTTTCCCTCTGCAGCTCAGAGATCGTCCGAAGCCCTTCAGCTGATCCGCTTCGCTTTTGTCTTTCTTCTTTTGTTTCTGTCCTACTAACTGAAGACAGTTGCCAAAGTCTTATTTTATGCAGGGGGAAAAGGGATTTTCTTTTTGTTTTTAAAGCGATTCTAAACACTAAATGAAACACTACAAAGAGCTGAATCCCCCCCTCCCCCCGCCGCTCCCCTCCCTCACTTTGTATCTCAAGCTGTACACTGTGACTGTAAAGTATCAAACTGTCTTTGTTTTGTTTTATTTGTTTTGGAGGTTATTTGCCTAAAAACCTCTCCGCAGCCACAAAAGAAAAATGTTGCCTTTCTTTTTTTTTTCTTTCTTTCTTTCTAAAAAGAAAAATCCAACAGCGGTGACCTCTGACCCCAGTCCTATTGGCCCAGACAGACACGACAGCTGAGCCAAGAACACTCCGTTTGCACAAAGCATTGGGCAAAGTCAGCAGGTTCAGGTTGGACGGACCTCACTCTACGACGCCGACGTCTTAACCGACCGCCCGCCTCCTCCACCCGGACGTCACGCCGCTGTCCGACACTGTGCTCCTCCTGCCCTCGACTCCAGCTTCTTTATTTGTGTTGAGACTTTTTGCACTGGAAGCATTTCCCCCACCAAAGCTTTAGGAGGAGGATGGCTCAGCCTTTCACCCTCCTCCTGCTCCTCCTCCCTTTCTCTCTCTCTCTTTCTCCCCCCAGCGGCTGCTCCCGATGCCTGAAACCCATGAAAAATAAACAAAAAAAGGAACTTTTTAACCCAACTTCTTCTTCTTTTTTTTTTTTCTTTCTTTTTTTTTTCTGGCTTGAAACATTTGGTTTCGGTTCGGACAGACTGAAACGATCCACGCCTTGCGCTCGGATGTGCCTTTTTAGTTTGTTTTCTATTTTCCGGAAATAAAGCAGACGGTGTCTAAAACGCTTAAAAAAAGGAAAAAAAAAAAAAAAGAAAAGTTGCCTATGTAATGTTTAGAACAAAAGCTATACACTATAAAAAATTGTACGTTTGTTCATGCTGTGTGTATATATAACATGTATACACTAACTGAGTCATTTGTATAAAGTGAAAATCCTTTCCCTCCTCCCTCCGTCTTAACGTACCATCAACTACCCCTTTTTTTTTCCAGTCTTTTTCTTAAGAATCCAACGCTGCTACAGTGGGCTAAAAAAAAAATAATAATAAAATTAAAAATAAAAATAAAAACAGGTCACTGTTGCTAATTTGCAGACAATCTCCAGTTCAGCCAATGCGATTATTTCCCAGGAAAAGCCATTAATTTCCCCCTCTGGTGCTCCAAAGCAATGGAAATGATCCAGCTTAATACACCAAGCACTTACACACACAGACGACGCGTGCTTCACTTTGTACATCCTACTAATTGCCTTTTTATCTCCCTTTCAAAGACTTTTTAATGCTTACGCTCATCAAACAGAGGTTGGAGTAGTATTAAAGTTGCAATGGAATATATTCAAGTCACAAGTTTTGGCGCATAGTAAAGAATTGGGGGGTGTTTTTTATTTTGTTTTGGTTTTCTTTGTGTGTGTGTGT
>NW_006800070.1:884122-912949 GCF_000485575.1 Poecilia formosa
GCGGTGTTTGGGAGGATTTTCATTCTGGTTTCATGTGAGAACTCTGTCGTTTTGTCTTCGTTTTCCCCGTGTCAGTATTGATGGGGTTGATCTTACCAAGGTTTCTTTTGTTGTTTCAAACCGCCCCTCTCACATCCACCCACCCCTCAAAATAACTATTAAGTTCTCTGTTGATGGCACTGTAACAGCTTGATCCAGCAATCAGTTTGTTTGATGGTATGTGGCCTTTTAACTGCTTTGTATTAATGATCTTGATGAGATTAATAAATCACCCAGTCTTATTTTGTACTGAAGCACTTATTTCTCATTTGTTTCTTTTATGTACTGGAACTATAAAGTTGACATTTTCTCAGGTTTTCTTGCTTCCTGTTGTAGGCCAAAGCAAAGTGGTGCAGAGAAACGGGAAGGAAAGGCCAGTCATCGAGTCCTGGCAGATTTCTCTCCAGGTCTCCTTTGTATTTGTTTTCATCCATCCTCCAGTCACCATCACGGCTGGAAGAAAAATTGGTAGCACTATTTGAAGGACCGACGTGAGACTGTCATAAACATGATATAACACCTGTTACAAACACAAATGAGTCTTCATGAATGTTGTCATGACGTGAATTCGGTAAATAATGACACTTTTAATGCAAAGTTCTATTAAAATCTGCATTAAAATTATCAACTTTGCATTAATAATGTGATTTGCAGAATGACACTTCATGACAGTCGTAAACATTCATAAAGACTCCATAACGGGTGTTATATCATGTTTACGACAGTCATGTCAGTGCTATGCACACACCTTCAAATGAGGTGCTACCAAAAACTCTCCAGACCATCATGCTGCCACTACCGTGTTCATATGTTCAGTTTTTCTCTATAAATGTAAACGTGGCAAACTGAACTTCCTATGATTTCCTTTCCAATAAGCTGCTTTTTTCCTCCAGCTCTTCCTTAAAGGTCAAGTTGAGCTGCAGCTCCTCCAGAGCCGCAATTTTTTTTTTTTTTCTTTCTTAGCCTGTCAGACTGGCCGTCTGGTTAGAAAAACGGATTCAAACTAAGGGGCTTAACTTATAGTTTTTAGATGATAATAAAGCACTAAGTGATTTTATTTTATTCTAACTTATGCAGTCCCAGCTATGAAGCATCGGCCATTTTAGCAAATATTTGACTTCATTAAATCCCTTCGAGCTGGAGATCACAGAGGCAGACCAGCAATTTTGTTGCTCACACAAAACATCTCAAATGAATTTATTGAAATGAAGAGCATCTAGATGTTTTGCCTTTTTTTTTTTTTTTTCTTTTTTTTGCAAAAAGTCAAACTGTGCTGCAAGGTCCCTCGCTGTCCTCACTGTCCCACAGTCCTCCCCCGTCCACGGCTGGTCCGTAGGTCCCTCGCTGCTGAGCAGGCGCAGGTCTGAGGACAAAAAGACACAAAGCACCAAGTTCAGGTTGGTTTATTTTCACTCAGAACCGTAAATGTCGCATTTGAAATGTTTCTCTTCCTACACGGAATGATGCAACAAACAATATCACATAAAACCAAATGATCGTTGTGACCTCATCTACACGTATGATGTGTGAAGTGTTTAAAAATATGGTCAGATCCAGGAAACTGAGAATATATAAATATATGTATATATATATCTATATATATAGATATATATATCTATATATATATTTGTTTTTTAAATAAAAACTGACCATTTTAACTGGACAAATAGAAAAACTATCCATCCAGAATGATCCCAGAAGCGACATGTTAATCTACAATTTATTTTGACATGAATATATTAGCATAAACTATTTGTATTTCTTACTTGTTTGAGAGAATTGACATTAAAACATGTGTACACACCTTTGCGTTATGAACTAAAAGTTCAAATACAATCTGTAATTTTTTATTATTTTTTTTCTATAAAATCGCACAGTAGTTCATCTTCCATGTGAAGCCAGTGCATCATTTATCACTGGGGTTACCTCAGGTTTTCCCTGCTGGGAGCGAAAGCCTGGAAGTTGTTCCTGACTGGAGCTGGAACTGGAACGAACCCAGCAGGTCTGCTGTCCTTCTCTGGAGCGGAATCGGCCTGATCCAGACGGTCGTTCACATTTAAAGGAACAGAGGAAGGACGTCAGATACAGGGTTCATTATGTCAATGTGCTTTATCTGAACTAGAACACAAGAATAAGCGTTAAGTTATTGTTTTATAAATTCATCGATTTTTGAAAACTAATCTGATTTTGTTTTGCGGTTATATCTTTTGGCCACATGGGGGAGCCAAACTCAACACAATCGCCATTTCTTCTTGCATCGCGGAGCGTTGGGGATTGGGTTTAGTGGTGTGTGACGTGCACACGCACATTTGTCATCGTATTTTCACGAATATTGCATTGACTTCTGTTCATTTGTAATTTATTTGGACCCTTATGCTAAACCTAACTTCCTCTCAATTCAAACTTTGGCCCTAAACCTAACAACTAACCCAAAAACAGCATTTTAACAGCAGTCGCTCCTCACTAACTAGTATTTGTTAGGAAAATGGTCCTTACACCGTATCAAAAACAAGGCCACACATTACACAAAGACACACAAACAGTCATGTTTTTGTATTTTGGAGGGGCTTTACATTGACTTCCATTCAGTTTCTACAGTCTAACCATCACATGCCTCACTCTCACCAAAAGTCAATTCACGCCTTAGCTCCAAACCTAACCTCTAAATCAAAAACAGTCTTTTCCCTCATGGAGACCGAGAAAATGTCCCCACATTGTTGGCAGAAATAGGACATAAGAACCTGGTTCACACACACACACACACACACATACACACACACACACACACACCCATACCTAAGTCCAAGTTAGAAAGACCAAATAAGCTAACATTCATGGTTTCCCCATCACAGGATGTTCCTTAAAGTCCTCGGGACTCACCGTCCATCATGGTTTTGAAATGCACCTGCTCCAACACACCTGAGTGACACGATTCAATCAGCTTGGCATAAAGTTCAGCAGAAGTCCTTTTGGAGCCCATTCAATTTCATTACATGTGTAGAAGCAGAGAAACATCTAAAATGTGGATTTGAGGATCAAGTTTGATGTCTAAAGCACAGTTATAATCCACTCCAATGGCTTTTTATTCCCAGCAGTGGGGATTTTCATAGATAAAGTGCAAAAGTATTAATATATCCAGAATTTTCTGAAATTTGTCACATTGTGACCATAAGCGACAGTGTTGCTTCTTGGGATTTTATGTGATAGATGCACAAAACGGAGCCAAAAAGTGGAATGACTTTGATCAAAGCATACTCGTATCTTAGACTGACCAAGTCCAGGACTCTAATTCAGGATCAGCGACAAGATATGAAAATTAAAACATTCTGCAGCTAAAAGTCCTTTAGCAAGGCAGACGTTGGATCCAAACAAGCAAAACGTTGAAGTACCTGCTTGGATGGATCGTCCCAGATGGGCCTGAAGGCACTTTTCAGATGTGGAGGAGGCGACCCTTTCCTCAGGCTGACCAGTCTCTTCCCAAAGGAGCTGATGAGGCAAGGCGTCGGTCCGTCCGCATGCAGCCCTGCAGGGCTCCTGAGAGGAGGGTGAGGGGTGAACCTGGGAATCTGCCACCTCACACACACAGTTCTGCCTCTGGTTTCCCCCGCCGGCACCGGCTGCTCCTGCTGCTGCCGGCTGAATGAGGGCTTCAGCAGCACGGGCACCTGGCTGTCCTCCTCGTCCTCGTCGTCCTCGTCCTCCCCACTGTTGGTGTCCACCACCTCCCTGCGCAGGGTGCCATCCGGGCTGCAGGAGGTGACGGAGGAATAGTCAAAGGCGGAGGTGTCGTCCGTCTCGCTGTTTGCGTGCGTCGTCTCCGGGTCGTTGGCGGATTTCACAGTGGGCTGGCTGAAGGTGCCCTGACCCGAGTCGCTGTTTTCTCCCCATCCCACGGCGTCCGGAGCGAGCAGAGAGCAGCACGCATGACCGCAGTGGCAGACGGGCTGCCTCAGGGCGGCCCGGTCTCTCAGGAAGCTCTTCCTCCTCACCGGGCTGCAGGACCAGCACTCCAGGCGCATGGAGTGACCGCCATCCACCCCGTTGGTGAGAGGAGCAGCCAGCTGGACATCTCTGAGACAAAAAAGAACTTTCAGCAGGGAAATCCCGCTTTTGGACGCCGATTTGAATCGTTAAAAATGTCAAAGCCACTGCAAGAAACGCCGAGGTCTACACACCTCTGAGCAGCAGAGCTGGACTCCTCTCTTATCTGCTGGCTCCTGGTGCAGCAGCTTCCGGAGGACGCAGCGACTGCAGCATCACAGGGGGCGCTGTTCACGTCAGGGGATGAATCTCTCAGCAACAAATTATGGCTAACATTTAAATACTTAAGTTCAAAAATTAAATCTAATAAACAAAACACATGACTTTCTCTAATTCACACATTATCAAACTTACAGAATGAATATTGTTTGATTAAACATGCAGAATTCATCCAGGCAGAATTGGTAGAATGACCTCAAATTGGTTGGATTCCTGCCATGAACCCAGCCTTGATTCGTAATTCATACTGTTACAAATGAAATGAGGTCGAAGCCACTGGAGAAGTTTGACTTGCCATCTCCAAATCCAGTTTTAAAGTGCATTTGGACTCAATGTCCAGCTGTAGCTCCCCGTTTCAACCATCTGACCCAACTTAATATGAAAGGGAATCGGTCAAGAGGCTCAAGATCAATCCTGGAATCACCAAAGCTCCAGTCAGTCATGGACTGGAAGTGTTCCTGTCCACAGTGGAGACAGTTTAACATCACCACTCAGCTAGTTGGTCTCTGGAAGTTAAAAGTCAAAGGATTCAAAATAACTCCACACTAAATTCAGACTCGAGCACCAAGTTTTGTTGTATGGTGCATCATCATTCCACCGTAGACAAAGTGGCCCAAAAACATCAGGAAAGCCCCAAATAAAGACCATATAAACTTTTCAAAACACTGAATATCTTCTGTCCTGTTGTACTCCCTCACCTTTGCCCAGCTTCCTCGTCTTCCTCCCATCGAACGTCCTCCTCCAAGATCACGTGGCAGCGGGACAAAACGCTCCTCAGAGCTCTCTCAGACCCCAGCAACAGGCTGCAGTCAGGATGCTCCTTACCGGTCCACTGCAGCAGGTTCTTCAACAGGAACGTAAGGAAGTATTGTAAGTTAAGTCAGTTGTAAAATAGCTGACATTTAGGCATCGTTGTAAGTACGTTAGCTTGCAAAAATCCCTTCCCGTGTTCATACTGCAACCACAAACTCATGTATTCTGAATTCTGGGATTGACTTTGACTTTACTCTTTTGTTTGTTTTATGAAACCCAGTGAACTTCATCAATAGAATCTGTAGATATTACAGGGGGTCTGTTGATTTCAGCGAGCCAAATTTAAGACTTTTTAAGACCTTTTTTAAGGTCAGCCTGAAGGAAATTTAAGACCAAAAGAACTATAAATATAAGGAACAATTGAGAGATCCTTTACTCATGTTGGCTGGGAACAAAAGTGAGGCAGTGGCAAAAACAAATATTGTCCAACCAAGTGATAATACACTTACCTATGAGAGATGCAAAAAAGCCTGCTAACTAGCTAGCAGAGTTTTGTAGCAGCTAGTTGCCGCCGCATCAAGACACTGAAGATGTCTGCACAAGCCGCAAATTACTGCCACAAAAAAACAAAACTACATAAAAGATTAAATAGTCCTGCCACGGCTAAATTTCAGACTTGTGCTTAGCGTATTTAAGGCTAACTCGGGTTTTTAAAATGAATTTGACATTTTTAAGGCCTTAATACTTAGACGCATCACTTTAAGGCTTTTTAAGACTCTCTAAGGATGCACAAATATCCTGTACTAGTCTTACCATTAGGAAACGCACTTTTTAAAGAAAGTCAGATGAAGTCACTTTACAGACGACACAGCGGACGACTCTCCTCATATCAGACCAGAACTGAACCTCGTAGCCTGTTTTCAAAACGCTAGCTAAATTAAAATTGCACATCAATCCAAACTCGCCCCTCCCAAAAGTAAAACACGGTGGTGGCAGGGTCATGGTGTGGGGGATACTCTTCTTCTTCAGCAGTTCCACAAGGTATTGACTCGTGAGGGCTGAACAGAACTGCATGCCACGCGTTTCTGAATTTGCATTGTAATATTTTCATAGAAAAGCAGAGTACCTCCAGTCAGAGGCTTTTTTCAAATTCGTTGTAATACAGACCGCTACAGGTGATCTACAATAACTCTTTGGATGGTCTTGAATGAATATGAGTCACAGCGATATTTAATTTCCCTTTAAGCACAATGTTGTGTTGATCTAATCACGTAAAACACATTCAAGTTCAATTCTGACTCTCGCTAACTCACCTGAATGTGACTCAGGTAGCTGTGAATCCTAGCAACAGGAGCCAACAGCACAGAGAGCAGTTTTATCTCCTCTCTCTCCATCTGGCTGCTCTGTGGGAACCACCAGAAAGTTGCCATTGGTGACCATGTCCTCCCAGTTGTGCCTGGTGTGAGGTCAGCACATTGTCACACGTCACCTACCTGTGTTTGGAGGCTTTTCCCTTGCTGATTGAGCCGGTTGAACTCGAGTGAGAGGAACGACGCCAACGTCGTCGTGTATCCGAGATACATATCTGAAAAAGCTGTCTGGACAACCAAAGTCAAAGTCAGCAGCTTGCAGCCGGAAATGTCTGGAAGTGACTTTAAAAAAAAAAGAGGGAAGAGGGAAGATCTCACGTCGTTTTGGCCGATGAGCTGCACCAGGATGTCGCCGACCAGAGACTTCCAGTGTTCGGCGGATAACCTCTCCTGCAGGGTGTTCCTGAAGAGCACATGTCGCTGCAGGAGCTGCTCCACGAACCTCACATACGTCTGACTGGGCCACACGACAGAGGGGAAAACCTCAGTCACACAGAGCAAAGCAGAAACTTTCTCTCCGGTTTTAACACCGTTTTAACCCGAGGCGGGACTCACTGCGGCTCTCCGGTGGTCTGGTGAGCTGGCGGTGTTTTGTACTTGTCGTACAGCTGGTTCAGGGTCGACACGTATTCCCACTCAGAGTGCAGGAGCTGCATGGCCACCTGGTGTCGAGCATCTGCGCAGCAAGAAGTGGAAGTCTGGTGTTGGAATATTTCATTTTCATTATTCATTGTTCAGATCATTATTCACTTTGGAAGCTGAGCGTCCAGTCTGCACACAGAGCAAAGGCCTTATGTGAAACACGGAGGCCAGGAATGGCTGCAAAGAGGCTGTTTGGCCAGCAGAGGGCGCTGCTTGGTTTCTCACACATGAACTACAACTTGAAAATAAATATTTGTAGTTTATCTTTTAAGGGCCTCAATTTGAAGGATTAAGAAAAAAATTGAATAATAACTCAGAATTAAGAAAAAAAAACAACTAATAAATTGATTGTAACTTTACCCAGAAAAACCTTTGTAGTCTAATTTACAGTAATTGTATGAGGAAAACAAGCTAATGAAAAGGCATGAAGTCTCTATTTTTTTATTTGTGTTTTCTTTTTGTTTTTTTTTAGAAGTTTGGTGCAGTAGGACCCCAAATAAAATCCTGCTCAGGGCTGAATCCAAATTGTATTCCGGCTCTGGTTGAATCCCATTTAGAAAGCTTTTAAATGCGCCCTTCCCCCCAAAAAAATTGTTTTAATGGAGCAGAACATTTCAGAACCTCGGGGCTGACCTGTTCCTTCGCTCAGCCCGGCCTTCAGACCCTGGAGGAAGCAGTGAAGGAGCAGTTTCCCTCTGGACAGGCAGGCTGGTGGAGGAGCACAACACTCACAAACACCGGCTGGCTCTGCTGGATCGCTGGAAACAGACAGGAGACAGATGGAGAGAGATTCTCAGCTGGTCTGACGTATTTTTTCAGTGATTAAAAATATCACACGTTTTGCTGCCTGCTGCATTTATCCAATCTGAAAACATTTAAAAATTAAAAATCCTTCTCTATGGCCTTAGAAGATAAGATAAGGTAAGGATAGCACACAAGAAAAAAATCAAGAATAAGTAAATAAATAAATTAACACAATAAATAGCAATTAGTAGTAATAGTCTTAAGGACACACATTGCATATGTGTGTGCACATATAATACTTATAATAATGTAATGCATTATATAATGCATAATATATGACAGATATATGAAAATTAGGCCTGTCACAATAATCGATATATCAATTAATCACATGATAAATTAAAACAAACTCAGTAACTTCCCTTGGCGTGATTTATTGTTTTTCTCTTTCTGCCAAAAACGATACAAAAGTCTTTTTGGAGGATAATTTTGTTTACCGAGACTTTGTATTTAATTTTATTTATTGTTTCTGTTGTTTTGTTTATTTATTTTGGAGATTTAAAATGTCTTCCAGTTCCAGTGCTAAATGTTAATTAGAATTTAAAGTTTAGTGATATTTGAAAATGTATTTTATTATTATTATTATTATTATTATTATTATTATTATTATTTATTTATTTATTTATTTATGCCATTACAATTATATTAATTAAAAATCGTCTCACGACAACAATATCATCGTTTATTGTGATAACGTCTGGAACAATTTATCGCCCAGCAAAGTCTGTTATCGTGACAGACCCTCTGTATGACATAAAGAACAACCTTAAAAATCAGAATCCTGCTCAAAATGCCTGTCTGGATTTCCGCCCTTCTAAGCCAGAGTGAACATTCCTGGTTTCTTATCCGTTGTACCTTTCTCTTGGTTTGGACGTGAGGCTCTTTCCGTCCGGCTCGGGTCCGGGCCTGTTGCTGTACAGCTGCACAATTTGACTCCTCAGTACTCCAAGTTCCTCCTGTGGGAGGAAAAAAAAAAAGCCCAGTCACAGTCAAACATTGATCCCTGTTGCCGTGCGCTGGACGGACGGCTACGTCCCGCCTCACCCTCAGCGACTCGACCAGCGCCTCCAAGCGGAAAGCTTTTTTCTGACAGCTCTTCCGGTTCTCCTCCAGCTCCTCCCTCAGGTGCGAGTCTCCATGCTGGATCCGACCGAGCTCCAGCAGGGCGCTGGTGAAGCCCGTCTTCAGTTCTGTGACCATGAACTGTAGCTACGGAGGCACACGGTGAACATGACGCTACAGTGGCTTGATCTTTTCTGAAACGGTTCCTGTTACAACCATGAACTTTCAATGTGTTTTATAAGATTTTAATGTGGAAAAAAAAAATAAAACACAATGTAAAGTAGTTAATGAAATGGGAATGAAAAGAAAATGATGCATGGTTTTTATTTTACATCACACCAAAGTAAAAAAAAGCAACAAAAATAAAAACTACCGTATCAATATAAACAGCGTCTCCATGTTGAGACATGATGATTTTTTTAAGTAACGTGACAAAAAAGTCAATTTTTTTAGATTACTATCTTCTTTAGATTTCTTCTAATTTTTTTTAAGAACCAGTGTTTCATTTTTATATTGAGGATTTAAAATCAAGATAAACATAAAATGGATGCATATTAAATAAATGACGATTCCATCATAATGACAAGGAAAAACAGATCTAAAACTTTTTAGTGTCATTCTTTGTGGAAATATTGCATCGTGTTTAAAGACATGAACTGGGTCAAAGCTAATGTCCAAAAGAGCCACTGAACTAGACCAGGAACAAACGGACAGAACCACAATGAAATGTCTTAGATTAAAGTACATTGATGTCTGAATGACCTAGTCAAAGTTCAAACTAAATTTGACTAAGAATTACAGTCCAGATGTGTGAATTGGGTTGAGATGTGCTTCCAAAGACAGGAACTGTCTTATGTCTTATTTTTAGAGAAAAATATTGAAACATTTCATTTCCTTCCCCTTAACAATTATCAACCAGTTATTTGCCTCTTCAATAAAACACGTTGAACTTTGTGGCGTTCACTTATAAAATGAAGCTACAATCAAACGATCTTGCTCACTGGAGAGGCTGCATTTGCTGCCACTAGACAAATACAACGATGGAAGGATTTACCGTGTACCGTCTCTTTAAACACACCGAGCTCGGCTGACGACGGGAAATTTACCTTTGAGATTTCAGAGACGAGCTCTGCCTCTTGGGGCTTCATGACCTTTGCAGAGAGAAACACAAACAAGCCTGTTTGCAAACACGCAGCGACTGACGAGCACAAACTGAGCAGCCCGTCTGACGGCTTCAGGGATGAAAGCCTGCCTAAAGCCACTTCCACTTCAAAAAGGTGGATTTATTGTCTCTTTGCTCCTCGTGTTCTTGTGTTTGTGTTACCTGTTCAGATGTTGCTCCTGCCAGCAGACCCTCTGCTAAGGAAGTGCTGAGCGAGCCAAAAGAGCCGCAGGGGGAGATGGTGCAGGAGCCAAGATCCCTCCTTAGAAATCTGCAAACAGAAGGGCAGGCAGAACCCGGAGAAACGCGTCGAATTAAATTCAATAAAAAAAAAAACAAAAAGCCAAACATTTTGTCATTTAAACAGCCGTTAAAAGTAAAACCCAGCAGAAAGCAGGTGATGTTTTAACTGATCAAATCCCATATGTTAGTAATCATATGGGCTGTAACGTCACTCAAAACTTTGAAAAATCCTCGTTATAATGTAAACGACACACAACCGTCCAGCTATTCTCAACTAAAACTTCAAATGAAAATAACTTGTGTTGCAGAAGGAGTTGGAAAACACTCACCTGGCTTCACGTTCTTCTGCTTCTCCATCCAGTTTGAAAAATGTGCACTCGGTCCTGGAGTCTTTAGGCGTTGTGTGTCGTGTGCTGCTCTTGGTGCCGCTCAGTGTCCACAGCAGGTCTCCTCCTGTGAGGAGGCAGAGCTTGTAGCTGCCTCAGAGGAAGGATGCGAAGCACGCTGCAAATCAGAGGGCTGGAGGTCGTCTGTTGTTTTCTATGATTGTTCTATGAGGATCGACTAGATCAGAGGTCTGCAACCGTTCCAACCTGGAGCCACTTTTACTGTCAGGCCAGACAAATGAAACTGGTTTAGAGCTGCAAAATGTTGAGTTTTGACAAAGAATTTTAGATAAATATAAGAAATACAGGGAATTTCATAGTTTTAAAGAACCACCATTTTATTTTTACGTTTAGGATTTAAAATAAAGGTAAAGATAAAATTTTACAAAAAAAAAAAAAAAAAAAGGGATGCATCTTTTTTTCCTTTGGTGGGATAGAAAATAATGAAACTTTTAAAAAAGCATATCAATTCCAACCTAATGATGAGAAAATCTACATTGAAGATAGAAAAAAAACACACAAAAAACTTAACTGAGAATATTTTAGATTAATTTCAGTAATTTTCTAGGAACAACTTGAAACAAAATCTTCAAATCTGTAAATTTCTGTCTTCTGGAGCTCAGAAATGTTCTTTTTTCTAGAAAATTTCTGAGGTTAATCTCAAAATTTTTGAGTTCTAACTCTATTTATTCTTTTGTTCTTTTTCTACCTACAGCTGCCCAATACACTGTTGTAAAAATCAGATCCAGAAACAAGATATTACCGCCTCTCTTTCAGTGCCAGTCTTTGTGGGAAAATCAGTGCAAATAAATATTGCTGCGAACCCAAAAAGCTACATTTGTTATATAAAATTAAAAACATTAGCTATCTTTTTTTTTTTTCTTTATCCAAAGTTATTAAGAGTCATTGTGAAAGGTCAAAAGAGCCACTTGTGGCTCCGGGACCGTAGGTTGCAGACCCCTGATGGATCTGGAAACCATGTGTCAGACATTATGGTGCTTTGCAAAAGCTTTATTTCTATTGTACTTTTCCACATGCATTTAAATTACAAATTTAAATGCATTTTGGGGGGAGTTTAAATGTAGGAAAACACAAAATAGAGAATATTTGTGAGGTGGAAGTAAAAGAATGGAGGGTTATTATTGAAAATAGGTCTGGACTTTGACTGGGCCACTCCATTAAATGAATTTAATTTGATCTATTGCATCTCTGGCCGTGTTTTTGGGGTCACCCTGCTACAAGGTGAACCTTGGCTGCATTTTCAATTGTTTCCTCCAAAATTCAATGACAATCTCATCAACTGGTTTCCCTGTCCTTGCTGAAGAGAAGCATCCCTCAGCATAATGCTGCCACCACCATGTTTCAAGGTCAGAGTGGTGTGTTTGGGATGATGTGGAGCCTTAGTTTGTTTTCTGATTAACAAACCTCTGAGACTTCACAAAAAAAAATCTATATTTATATTAAGATTTTTATTTTACATATAGCTGACTTTCTGAAATTTAGCTACATTTGACCAGGGGGGTACCAGAGTAAAGAGGCTCAATACAAGTACACTCATGATTTTCCCTTCACTTCACAGCCAAAGGCTGGAACCCTGCTGACTTTTTGTCACATTAACTAAAGGGATGTAAATACTTTTGCAAGGAGTTCATATTTCTTATGAGTGATATAAAATGTGACAAAACATAATTCTATAGTTGTGAACGGCAAATATGAAAACTTGTACATTGTGGACGCAGAGAGCTTTTCAAGTAAAAATATTCACAACAATCCCACTCTGTTTTAATAGTTAGCATCGTATAGGATGTTTCTCTTTTTATTTTTACATTTAAAATATAAAATTTAGGCTGGTTGTTCACAACTTTAGTTTTAGAGCAGGGGTGTCCTCGAGGGCCACCGGCATCCTGCATGTTTTAGTTCTCTCCCTGCTGGCAGCAACAACCATTTCAGCATGTCAGTGTTCTTCTTAGGCCTCTAATGAGCCATCATTTGATCCAGGTGCGTTAAACCAGGGAGAGAACTAAAACACGCAGGATGCCGGCCCTCCAGGACCGACACTGGGCGCCACTGAGAGAGAGACAGTCTTCGAGATTTGTCGTCTTCACTCCGCCCACGCTTGCTTGACCCAGCAATATAAATCGAACGCCACTACGGGCTGTTGCGCTGCGGTGGGCGGAGTTAAGAGTCAGCTCTTGAATCTGATTGGACGATAGCTTTGTAGCGTTTTAAAATCGTAGCACTTGAACTGGCTGTCAAAACACCGGACACGAAGAGAGCGAAGAAGGTGGAGAATAAATACATATATATACACATTTAAATCTTAAAAACTGTAGAACTGCTTGCTGTTAAGGACTGTTGTGTGAATAATTATTTTAGTAGCTGAATTTAAACTTTTTTAAAATGACGTAGGAATGATAGCTGACGTTAGCACGTGAGAAATAGTACCGTCTGGCGTTTTATTAGAACTTCAAAAAAGCCTTTTGAATAATTCAGAATAAGGTAGATATAACATGTCTGACTCTGTGAAACCTACTGTGGTTGTTATTGTTTTACAGTACCCAGTCTTCTCTCGAAGGCGTCTGAAGACATGAGAAAGACCGAGTTTGACTCTTCCTCTGATGAAGATGTGGAAGAAGAGCAGCTGACTCCGCTCCATATGAGCTGGTATATGAAGCAAAACACGCAAAATTATCCGCCCCTCTAAAGCTCCTCGTTACGGCCACAAATTTAAATGGGTTTTCAGTAATTTTGTCATTGACACAAAGCAGAAGTGGAAGTAAAAATCTAAAAACTGTCCTGTGTATACTCCCTCTGAATCTAGAAGACACAATATTCTGACTTTTTAAAAAACATTATCCTGTAATATTTTTGACTGGGTTTCAGGTTACCTCTGTCCATAGTTGAGTGCTCACAGTACCTTGGAATATGTGCACTGCCAGGTAAAATCATGTTCATCTGAAAGGTCTATTTTAGGACAAAGACTTTTTTTTTTTTTGACATAATACATTTCTTCTTATTCCAGGTTGCAAGTATAAAGATGTTCGCAGGTCCCTGCAAAGAGATGTTGGTAAGGCAGTTTTTGAGGAATCTTTTCTCAGATCAGACATTAAAGCTGCAGAATACAACTTTCTGTGTAAATATGTATTTTTTACATATTTGAACTATTACCACAGAATATCTGTGAAAAGATCCATCTCCTTCCTGTGCTCTGGAGAAATGCACTGCTCCAAACAACCAAGCAGAGCCAGGAGGAGGGTCTTAGTGCTGTCAATCAAACTTGTGTGAATGCTACTAAACAACTCACCATAACAGTTTTTTATTTCACAAATCTCATACTGTGCTGTCAGAACATGGTGATAGTTTCAACAATTATGTAAACAAAGTATTTTTTTTATTATAAAAGTTAAATACTGCATTGAGTAATGTGTTTTATGCTGTTATTCTATTGATGGGCGTCACAGCTTTTAATCTTTTTACTCAGTAGTGGAAAATGACAAATTTGTCTAAAACGAACTTGCATTCCTTGCCATTACCAGATGAGCTGAAGAACCAGGGGGTGCAGGATGTGTTTGTTTTGTGCACTAGAGGGGAACTGAGCAGGTACAGGGTCCCGTCGCTCCTGGAGGTCTACGAGCAACGCGGCTTCACGGTGCACCACGCGCCGTTCCCCGACGGAGACGTTCCCGAGCTGGAGCAGTGCTGCCAGATCCTGGACGAGCTGCAGGTCTGCCTCGAGAGGAACAGGAGAACGATGGTCCAGTGAGTCCAACACACACACACGGGCTACATGAGGGATGTATTTGAAATGTTGAGTGGAAAAGATCTCCAAACGCTGAAGTTTGTTCACTTACCTCTCAGAGACTCGATGAGTAGCTTGGAAAGGTAAAGCTCGTCCAAATCCATTGCTTTGTTTTTACATTTATAAAAATGGGAGAAAATGTAAAATATGGCATGAAAACCTTTTCAGGAGCCCAACAACTTGTGGATTAACAAACAGCTTCTCCAAGGTTTGCGTGTTTTACCGCTTTCCCACAATTATTTAACTCATTGATGAAAGGCAATCTTTGGACAAATTAAAACTCAGCACAGGAAAATGTAACTTACTTAAATAAACCAAAAAAATTCTAGGCAGCAGTGGTTGAATTTATACAGCACCTCGCAAATAAAAAAAAAAAAAGACGGTAGCATAAAAACTAAAATACTGAATGAAAACACAAAGTGAAAGGAAATAAATGTTAAATACAATTAAATCCGATTTAGAATATTTAAAAAAGGATCTTAAGGAATAGCATGTTTGAATAAAAAAAATCCTCGACTAAAACTCTCAAAAGCAAATCGATTTGCATCGCTCCAGAAAGTTCTGCAATTCTTGGAACAACCAGCAGATTTTGGTTTGAGGACCTGGAGGATCCAACAGTTCAGAGATTTCAGAAGGATTCTCATCATGCAGGAACCTGAACGTTAGTCAGGGTTTTACAATCAATTAATTCAGGAAGTAAACAGTGAAAAGACAGGAGGGATGTCGATTCCTCTCTTGGTTCCATGTAAGAGGTTTTCTTTTTTTGCTGATGCATCATGATATCCTAAATCGGAGGAAATGAAAGCCAATTTTATTTTTAAACCAACCTTTATAGTTTGGAAATATTTCTGTAAGTAAAGATCCTCTGCCATCTTCTGGTCACCATAGAAACCACAACGAAGCGCTCTGCCTGTGCGGTTTGAAGTTCTGAACTGACTTTGCCTTTTCCTTCCCTCCTGCAGCTGCTACGGAGGCCTGGGGCGATCCGCTTTAAGTGAGGACAGTCTGCTTTCACGTGATGACCTTCTCGTTTGGACTTTCTCTTAACTCACAGCACAGCATTTGTTTCCCACTCAGTCGCCGCCTGCCTGCTGCTCCAGCTCTCGGTGACGATGACGGCCAGCGAAGCCATCGAGATCCTCAGAGAGCACAGAGGAGGAGGAGCAATACAAACAGTGAAGGTGAGGTCAGATAGTATTTTTAATGAATAAGAAATTCAGCATGCATCAATCTGTTTTTTTTTGTTTTTTTGCAGCAATACAATTTTCTTCACGAGTTTCGGGAGAAGTATGCCGCCTACAAAGAGAGCAGAGAGGCTTCCACAGAGAGATCGGTGTCTCGGTGATTCTGGAGAAAATAATCTGTAAACATCTGCATTCAGTGATTTTTAACTCTCCAAGAGCTGCACTTTAAGAGTAGTACATCACTTCTTTGAGCTTTTAAATAAACCAAAAGGTTCAGGTAACAACACAACTCGGCTTAAAATCTTTAAAAATACACAAGCCTGTGTTTAAGCTTTAAAAAAAAAAGTAGATGCGTACATTTTCTGTACCAAAATATATATATATATAAAAAAAGCCTTTTCATGTCTGTTAAAGTGACACTACTTAATCCACCGCACAAGAAAAAATAAAAAAAAAAATTTACATTGCAGAAAATTTCAGCGTTTTGGTTTTTTGAATTATTTTCCCAAATGTGACAGGAAGGTGTCTAAACTGACTGGTGCAAAATGAAAGACATTGCTCTAACCAGTGAAAGCTTGAGCTAAATAACTTTTATTGAACTAAATAAGTTTGGAGATGCAGGAGTGCTTGATGTCAGAGGAAATTGTATAAAAATCCAGAAAACAATAAATAGACCAGAGATGCTAACAACGTGGACTATTTGTGTTCAAATCAACCAAAAACAGATCAAAAGGTACGATTCAACAGTATGGCACATCAGCAGTTTGCTACTGAAGCTCTATACATCGCTGTCGAGTCGGCCTTTCACTTAACTCAGAGCTACAAGGGAAAATTTACAGAAAATAAACCACACATGATCCCCTCATGATTAATATAGACAACTAAATATTGGACAGGTAGATTTTAAATATTGAAACAATTCATTGGGAAAAAAAAAAAACCTGATAAGACGGTGCATGCGTCATGTTTCACTACAAGTTGACGCTCGTCTTTTATTCCTTCAGTCCATCTTTAGTCTGAACAGACTGAGCTGTCTGCAGCCAAGATCAATAAACTACCTGGTCAGAGTACATCAGCTGTTACAATCCAGAAAAAGGAAAAAAAACCGTAAAGCAGATCAGCACACGTTTAGATTCACGCACACAAACCTCAAATCCTAATCTGTAAACACTCGAAAGCAGGGAGCAAAGATGGAAAACTATTTTTATTTAATCTCAAGCATTAAAAAAAAAAAGATGAACTTGTCCATTGAAATTTGTCCGTATTTCCAGACTATTTTTTTTTAAGTTGTAGTGCTTTGACGGAAACGCTGCGACCAAGATAGTCTTTAAAGAGGTTAGAAGTTTCCAGAATGACTCTCTGCACTGTGTGTGTGAGTGTGTGTTTGTCGGGGGGGCTCATCCACTTGAAATGACGGCTCGTGTTGCTCATCAGTGGTCTCCAGCAGGTCCAGTGTTCCAGCACTTGGATCATAGTGTCTGGTCATCTACTGTACGGCTCGGTCCGTTTCCCTCCACGTCTTTAGGAGCTCACCAGAACATAGATCATTCTGGAAGAGACAGATTAGGATTACCGTCAGGTTCACTCACAACCGCCTGGGTCCTAATGACCACAGCCAGTAAGATGGTGCAACATTTTCAACATCTGTGACTGACAAAATAACGACTCGGGGTGTTGCCACAATTTAAATGCATCTGCTGGAAATTTACAGTTTTGACAAAAAAAAACATTTTCTTACCATGTGTTAAAACTGGGAGTGTTAATTACAGTCATGAAACATCAACTTTCATGTTTTTGACAAATCTAAAACTTTAGTTAAAAAAAAGCCTCTTCTGTATTCAATTAGATTTTATCTGATAGGTCAGGGGTAGCAACCTTTATAGCCTAGAGAGCCATTTTGGCAAAAAAAAAACTAAAGCTGCAAAAGGTCTTATGACTGAAAAAAATACAACTTTTAACACAAATATCTCCTTTGGGAAATTTCTTGTAATCTTTATAGAACAAGCATTTTGTGTCTTTTTTTTTAAGGGCAAGGAAAACAGGTCTAAAAACATTAATGGGAATTTTAGTGTGTCATTCTTTGTGAAAATTCAGTGCAAATATTGCAGGAGAATTTAAAAAAAAAAAAACCTTAAAATTGTTATATCTGTATTTAAAACCATCAACTGGCTCCTTTTCAGTTTCAGCCAAAGTTATTCAGAGCCAGCTGTGACTCCGCAGGTTGCAGAGCCGCATGTTCAACCAATGCATAGAGCTTCTGTACGATTGTCAAAGTGAGAAATGGAAAAAGCTGTGTACCCGTAGAGATAGTAGAAGAATGAGAGGAGGTAGAAAGCCAGTTTGCACCAGCCTTCTTTTTGACAATAGGCCAGGATGTCGGCATTCATGATGGTAGTCGGGTCATAGAGTCCTGGACAGCTCATCACAGGTCTGCTCGTATACCTGTGGCACAGCAAAAATATTAATAAATAAACCTGTTAGTCACAAACGAAGCAGAGGATTCCTGTTTCGGCGGTCAGCCGGTTGCTCGGTTACCCACCTCCAGACGTGATAAGCCAGCAGCGGCAAGTTGAGGAAGAGGGTGAGCCACTCGGCCGCGCACAGAAACATCACGCAGAAGAAGAAATGGATGAGATACTCTGGCAGCACCAGCTGAAACAGACCAGAGGAGAGGAGACGTCAAAGCACAGGGACAGCCGGTCAGTCTGCCTTCCTGCTCAAAACGAGACGATTAGGAAGCCAAGACAGTCAGAGGACGACGTGGGAGAACGCTGCAGCTCCCTGAAGAAAACCAATCGTCTTCAGAAAGCAAAGAATGAGGTGTTCTCACTCAGTCTTAAAAAAAAAACAAAAAAAAAAAGGTGACATTTATAAAAATGAGGGAAAGACAAATACTGAGCTTCGGTGTAATGTGATGGATTGTATGGCTACAATGCATGTAGCCGGGGTGACAGCATACCCAGCCTTCGGACGCCATTTTTAACCAAGTAACAGGGTGAAAAATCAAGATCTACCACTTGCAAATTCGATAATTCCACAATATATTCTGGATTAAAAGAAAAAATCTGATTTTCAATGTTTAGATTAAAAACCACAAAGTGAAGTTCCTCCCTGACTTACAGCTTAGGGGTGGGCATTTATCGTGTCATGATAAATTTCTTGTGATGAGAATTTTGATTTATCGTTGTCACAATAAATTCAAATTACTGATGTTTATAACCCCCAACATTGTCTGAATTGTTAGTTTTTACTATTTTTACCAATGTTTATACAAAAAGTGTATCAATACATTTGAAAATATGATAAATTTCAGTTGCTGTGAGTAATTTATCAATACAAATCACATTTTTTACAATGACTGTCCTAAAGTAGCGCATTACAAATGGGGATGTTTTTCAGGAGCAGTATTTGTGTTTGTAAGGATATGATTGCTGTATCATTCAGCCATAGCCATTACCTAAAAATAATTAACTAGTTAGCACTTTTATCGTTATCACAACATTACTACAAAATATCGTGATAAAACTTTAAGTCTTAAGCTTCGGCAAAAACATGAGTTGCTTTTCAGAGTTTAGAGATCGATTCTTGCAAGTGGACCAGAGAGATTTATTTCCCACCCTGGTTCGGTGACATGCATCACCTTGTGCGTCTAAACTAAATGACGACGCTTGCTCAGGACAACGTTGGTGCATCTCAACATCGACGTGTCTGCAGCGACGACAAATCCGCACATCGTCCCGCTTTGCAACAGCACATTGTTTGAGAACCATGCTGCGAGCGCGAGCGGCGTCGATGCAGCCAGCGTGCCTGAGGTCGGGTCGAGCGTCGGGTTCAAGGGGGCAGATGGAAGCACCACATGGAAGCCATGCATTTGGGGGGTGGGATAAAATAAAATAAAAATACAGCAAGTGGAGCCAAACCAACGGCCCGCAGAATGACAGGTGTGGGGCGTGGGGAATGTGCAGGATCTGCACTGCGCTGCCAAATACGACACAACTGAACAGACGGAGGGGGGTGGGGATGATAACCCCAAACGGGTTCAAACTGGGCTCAAAGCCTGCATACCAGACTATGCAGAACGCCATGGGTTACAGGTATGTGGAGCCTGACTTTTTTTTCCTCTACACTAACTCCTCCTCCTGTGGAGAATTTCTAGCCAATCAGAGGTTTTAAATAGTGCTGAGCTGGAGAGAGGTGGGTGGGATTCTGCCGCCATCTGTTCAGAACCACAGGTGATGTAGCTTGGAGCCAACTCTGAGCTCACATACAGCAGCTTACATCGGACAAACAGTGGCTCAAACTGCAACCTCCAATTCGTGAGGAAAATACTTTGTGTGTGTGTATTTCAGTGAAGAATGTGGTTAAGCTGGTAACTTGAAAGCCTTGAAGATCATCCAACCAACTAATTTATGTCTTTGTCCAACACATGGAGAGTTGACTGAACTACCATCTGTAAAACCATAAGCAAACAAAGGGTTGATTGTAATAGAAATCATGCATGCTTTAAGCATTTGCCAGTCTTTTCAGTCAAAAGCTAACGCCTCATCAATAAGCCAGAGCCGCTGAATATTTACACACACTGCTCTCCCCGTAGCTTCACTGTCTCGCCAAACGCGATGTGTCAGGAGATCCTTACAACAATCTGCTGGACGGGAGCCGTGTCCAGTCAAAGTATTCATTCCCCTTTTACTTTGTCACATTTTGTCCCAGTACAGCGACAAAACTTTGCCAACAGACCAACGCAATTTAGAAGAAGCATCCATGTTTTTGCTTTTTTTTTNAATCTGTAAACATCTGCATTCAGTGATTTTTAACTCTCCAAGAGCTGCACTTTAAAAGAGTAGTATATCACTTCTTTGATCTTTTAAATAAACCAAAAGGTTCAGGTAACAACACAACTCGGCTTAAAATCTTTAAAAATACACAAGCCTGTGTTTAAGCTTTAAAAAAAAAAGTAGATGCGTACATTTTCTGTACCAAAATATATATATATATAAAAAAAGCCTTTTCATGTCTGTTAAAGTGACACTACTTAATCCACCGCACAAGAAAAAATAAAAAAAAAAATTTACATTGCAGAAAATTTCAGCGTTTTGGTTTTTTGAATTATTTTCCCAAATGTGACAGGAAGGTGTCTAAACTGACTGGTGCAAAATGAAAGACATTGCTCTAACCAGTGAAAGCTTGAGCTAAATAACTTTTATTGAACTAAATAAGTTTGGAGATGCAGGAGTGCTTGATGTCAGAGGAAATTGTATAAAAATCCAGAAAACAATAAATAGACCAGAGATGCTAACAACGTGGACTATTTGTGTTCAAATCAACCAAAAACAGATCAAAAGGTACGATTCAACAGTATGGCACATCAGCAGTTTGCTACTGAAGCTCTATACATCGCTGTCGAGTCGGCCTTTCACTTAACTCAGAGCTACAAGGGAAAATTTACAGAAAATAAAACACATGATCCCCTCTGGATTAATAAGGACAACTAAATATTGGACAGGTAGATTTTAAATATTGAAACAATTCATTGGGAAAAAAAAAAAACCTGATAAGACGGTGCATGCGTCATGTTTCACTACAAGTTGACGCTCGTCTTTTATTCCTTCAGTCCATCTTTAGTCTGAACAGACTGAGCTGTCTGCAGCCAAGATCAATAAACTACCTGGTCAGAGTACATCAGCTGTTACAATCCAGAAAAAGGAAAAAAAACCGTAAAGCAGATCAGCACACGTTTAGATTCACGCACACAAACCTCAAATCCTAATCTGTAAACACTCGAAAGCAGGGAGCAAAGATGGAAAACTATTTTTATTTAATCTCAAGCATTAAAAAAAAAAAGATGAACTTGTCCATTGAAATTTGTCCGTATTTCCAGACTATTTTTTTTTAAGTTGTAGTGCTTTGACGGAAACGCTGCGACCAAGATAGTCTTTAAAGAGGTTAGAAGTTTCCAGAATGACTCTCTGCACTGTGTGTGTGAGTGTGTGTTTGTCGGGGGGGCTCATCCACTTGAAATGACGGCTCGTGTTGCTCATCAGTGGTCTCCAGCAGGTCCAGTGTTCCAGCACTTGGATCATAGTGTCTGGTCATCTACTGTACGGCCCGGTCCGTTTCCCTCCACGTCTTTAGGAGCTCACCAGAACATAGATCATTCTGGAAGAGACAGATTAGGATTACCGTCAGGTTCACTCACAACCGCCTGGGTCCTAATGACCACAGCCAGTAAGATGGTGCAACATTTTCAACATCTGTGACTGACAAAATAACGACTCGGGGTGTTGCCACAATTTAAATGCATCTGCTGGAAATTTACAGTTTTGACAAAAAAAAACATTTTCTTACCATGTGTTAAAACTGGGAGTGTTAATTACAGTCATGAAACATCAACTTTCATGTTTTTGACAAATCTAAAACTTTAGTTAAAAAAAAGCCTCTTCTGTATTCAATTAGATTTTATCTGATAGGTCAGGGGTAGCAACCTTTATAGCCTAGAGAGCCATTTTGGCAAAAAAAAAACTAAAGCTGCAAAAGGTCTTATGACTGAAAAAAATACAACTTTTAACACAAATATCTCCTTTGGGAAATTTCTTGTAATCTTTATAGAACAAGCATTTTGTGTCTTTTTTTTTAAGGGCAAGGAAAACAGGTCTAAAAACATTAATGGGAATTTTAGTGTGTCATTCTTTGTGAAAATTCAGTGCAAATATTGCAGGAGAATTTAAAAAAAAAAAAACCTTAAAATTGTTATATCTGTATTTAAAACCATCAACTGGCTCCTTTTCAGTTTCAGCCAAAGTTATTCAGAGCCAGCTGTGACTCCGCAGGTTGCAGAGCCGCATGTTCAACCAATGCATAGAGCTTCTGTACGATTGTCAAAGTGAGAAATGGAAAAAGCTGTGTACCCGTAGAGATAGTAGAAGAATGAGAGGAGGTAGAAAGCCAGTTTGCACCAGCCTTCTTTTTGACAATAGGCCAGGATGTCGGCATTCATGATGGTAGTCGGGTCATAGAGTCCTGGACAGCTCATCACAGGTCTGCTCGTATACCTGTGGCACAGCAAAAATATTAATAAATAAACCTGTTAGTCACAAACGAAGCAGAGGATTCCTGTTTCGGCGGTCAGCCGGTTGCTCGGTTACCCACCTCCAGACGTGATAAGCCAGCAGCGGCAAGTTGAGGAAGAGGGTGAGCCACTCGGCCGCGCACAGAAACATCACGCAGAAGAAGAAATGGATGAGATACTCTGGCAGCACCAGCTGAAACAGACCAGAGGAGAGGAGACGTCAAAGCACAGGGACAGCCGGTCAGTCTGCCTTCCTGCTCAAAACGAGACGATTAGGAAGCCAAGACAGTCAGAGGACGACGTGGGAGAACGCTGCAGCTCCCTGAAGAAAACCAATCGTCTTCAGAAAGCAAAGAATGAGGTGTTCTCACTCAGTCTTAAAAAAAAAACAAAAAAAAAAAGGTGACATTTATAAAAATGAGGGAAAGACAAATACTGAGCTTCGGTGTAATGTGATGGATTGTATGGCTACAATGCATGTAGCCGGGGTGACAGCATACCCAGCCTTCGGACGCCATTTTTAACCAAGTAACAGGGTGAAAAATCAAGATCTACCACTTGCAAATTCGATAATTCCACAATATATTCTGGATTAAAAGAAAAAATCTGATTTTCAATGTTTAGATTAAAAACCACAAAGTGAAGTTCCTCCCTGACTTACAGCTTAGGGGTGGGCATTTATCGTGTCATGATAAATTTCTTGTGATGAGAATTTTGATTTATCGTTGTCACAATAAATTCAAATTACTGATGTTTATAACCCCCAACATTGTCTGAATTGTTAGTTTTTACTATTTTTACCAATGTTTATACAAAAAGTGTATCAATACATTTGAAAATATGATAAATTTCAGTTGCTGTGAGTAATTTATCAATACAAATCACATTTTTTACAATGACTGTCCTAAAGTAGCGCATTACAAATGGGGATGTTTTTCAGGAGCAGTATTTGTGTTTGTAAGGATATGATTGCTGTATCATTCAGCCATAGCCATTATCTAAAAATAATTAACAACTAGTTAGCACTTTTATCGTTATCACAACATTACTACAAAATATCGTGATAAAACTTTAAGTCTTAAGCTTCGGCAAAAACATGAGTTGCTTTTCAGAGTTTAGAGATCGATTCTTGCAAGTGGACCAGAGAGATTTATTTCCCACCCTGGTTCGGTGACATGCATCACCTTGTGCGTCTAAACTAAATGACGACGCTTGCTCAGGACAACGTTGGTGCATCTCAACATCGACGTGTCTGCAGCGACGACAAATCCGCACATCGTCCCGCTTTGCAACAGCACATTGTTTGAGAACCATGCTGCGAGCGCGAGCGGCGTCGATGCAGCCAGCGTGC
Organism: Poecilia formosa; assembly: GCF_000485575.1. NCBI lineage: Eukaryota > Metazoa > Chordata > Actinopteri > Cyprinodontiformes > Poeciliidae > Poecilia > Poecilia formosa. The sequence continues at coordinate 908,244 of NW_006800070.1, forward strand.
CTGAGGTTGTGTCGAGCGTCGGGTTCAAGGGGGCAGATGGAAGCACCACATGGAAGCCATGCATTTGGGGGGTGGGATAAAATAAAATAAAAATACAGCAAGTGGAGCCAAACCAACGGCCCGCAGAATGACAGGTGTGGGGCGTGGGGAATGTGCAGGATCTGCACTGCGCTGCCAAATACGACACAACTGAACAGACGGAGGGGGGTGGGGATGATAACCCCAAACGGGTTCAAACTGGGCTCAAAGCCTGCATACCAGACTATGCAGAACGCCATGGGTTACAGGTATGTGGAGCCTGACTTTTTTTTCCTCTACACTAACTCCTCCTCCTGTGGAGAATTTCTAGCCAATCAGAGGTTTTAAATAGTGCTGAGCTGGAGAGAGGTGGGTGGGATTCTGCCGCCATCTGTTCAGAACCACAGGTGATGTAGCTTGGAGCCAACTCTGAGCTCACATACAGCAGCTTACATCGGACAAACAGTGGCTCAAACTGCAACCTCCAATTCGTGAGGAAAACACTTTGTGTGTGTGTATTTCAGTGAAGAATGTGGTTAAGCTGGTAACTTGAAAGCCTTGAAGATCATCCAACCAACTAATTTATGTCTTTGTCCAACACATGGAGAGTTGACTGAACTACCATCTGTAAAACCATAAGCAAACAAAGGGTTGATTGTAATAGAAATCATGCATGCTTTAAGCATTTGCCAGTCTTTTCAGTCAAAAGCTAACGCCTCATCAATAAGCCAGAGCCGCTGAATATTTACACACTCCGCTCTCCCCGTAGCTTCACTGTCTCGCCAAACGCGATGTGTCAGGAGATCCTTACAACAATCTACTGGACAGGAGCCGTGTCCAGTCAAAGTATTCATTCCCCTTTTACTTTGTCACATTTTGTCCCAGTACAGCGACAAAACTTTGCCAACAGACCAACGCAATTTAGAAGAAGCATCCATGTTTTTGCTTTTTTTTTTTAATAAAAGATGCAGGAAGTGTGAAATTAGAGGTGGGCATTTATCATATTGTATTGTTTATCGCGATAAATTTCTTGACGCAACAATAAATTACAGTTAATGATGCTAAAACCCGGCAAAGCTGTCCATATTGTCAGGATTGTTACCATTTTCTCCACTGCTTGTCCAATGAAAGTATCAACATCCATCATATTTGAAAATATTAAATGCAGTTACGTTGGTTCGTTTAGTGATGCGAATCACACATCTATATGCGACTGGTGTTGTAAAGAAGTGAATATTTTCCAAGTATTTGTCGGGCTGTAATTGCTGTGTCATGCAGTCAAACAAGGCAGCAGCAATTACAAGAAAATAGTTCTACCAAGTGCTGACTCTGATTATCTGCATGTCACACTTTTCAGATCTTTATTTACAAAAAAAAAAACAAAAAAAAACTTGCAAACCATGTAGTTTCATTTCACAATTAAACTCGATGCTGAGGTTTGTAAAAGGACAAAATGTAAAAACATTCAAGGGTGTGAATACGTTTGGAATAAGTACAATACCCAAGGAAGAGCTGGCAACGTAAAATCTGCGAGCGTAGAGCCTAGATATCCGACCAAGAAATTAAACTCTACAGTAATAAAAAAATTAAAAAAAATAAAAAAATAAATAAAACAGAGGGATAAAACATAATGTTTTCGTCTAATCCAAAACGCAACCTAGGTTTGTTAACTGAAAAGACCTTAGCAAACACTTCGCCGTGCAAAATGACAAGACTTCGGACTAACGTGGACTCAGCGGGCATTTTAAAGACTGGTACAAACCTTTATTGCAATTTTGACTCTCTTAATCTTTTTGACCTTTTCAATTGTCTTTCAGGCATTAAAAAAAGAGGGGGGCAAAAGAAGCAGATTGGAAAAACAAAACAAAATGAAAATGCATTAGAGTTTCACAGCTGACAAGGGCACTCAATTAAAAAAAAAAACAGAACAAAAACAAGGTTATTTAGCATAACAGTGCAGAGAAACGATAGAAAAAAAAAGATAGGTGGATAACAGTACAGTTGTAACAGAGAGCATCTGCAGGCAGTCGTTTAGACAAGAAAAGCAAAGGGCAGGCACACTTACCGGATTTAAAGTGTTACATTGATCTATAGGATTCTTGTAGTCAGTCTTCAGCTCATCAAATGCAATTATCTGGAAATAATGAAGAAATGTCACATTAACCCTGGCATATTTTTATGATATTCCATTTGAGTGAACAATCCACCAAATTTACACACACAAGGAGAAACTGTAAAATCCTTTAAAATGAACAGATTTGTTATTGCAATAGCGTAACATTTAATTTCAGCACATTTTTGTCTTCATGTTAAGAGGTTTTTAGTATTACATAAACTGGTGCCACAACACAATCCCTTTAAAATCATTTGTAAGCCATGACAGCTGTGTTTGCCTGCTAATGGTAAATGTGAAAGGGCAGAAGCTAATTTCCTTTAGCTCACCCTCCCACATCTAAACCTGGAGAGGAAGGGTCAAAGATCACTGTATGCCTCAAAGCTTGAGCAACTTAATGAGAGGAGGGGTAACAATAACTTGGTATAATACACTTATTTGTGTGCGTTTTTTTCTATGATAGATTACCAATTCTTGCTTACATTACATCTATTGCAAATGAGTAACAAATGACCTAAAGTTTACAACAGTGTCCAAGAAATCCCAAAGCTAACGCTGGCAAAAAAGAAAAAGAAAAAAAAAAGACCGTTAATAAAAATATGACTTGAAGTTGTTTCAACATTTGACAGTCACACTCTTCCACCCTCTTTACACCAAGAGGCGAGAAAATGGTCACTATGCAGCAGAAGAGCCATAAAGCATTTAGCTTTTCCGGCGTAAATATGTCGAAGTCTTTTAGCTTAGCCTGCAAAATGCTAACGAGCCTGCTAGCTGTTAGCACAATGTAGCCTGTCAGGTTAATAGAAGCCCTGTGTGTTTTGAGGAAGTCTAATACGAGCATTAACTACGGAAACACTTTAATTCAAAATTATGTGTAAAACCAGCGTCTGTGTCGGTGCCAATGGGCTGAGCTTTCCGCCCGAGCCGACACCAGGGTGTGTACTATTCATTCATTCAGTAGTAGACAGGTTTCTGAAGTAAGCGTGCGTCAGTTCAGTTAGCGCTAACGCTCTCTAGAGACGTCTCCTGCGTCTTGGAGGAGCCGACTCTGACCAGAAACCGTCACTTCTATGTGCCCACTCGGCAGGCCTTGTTTTCAACCCAGAATTTGGGTTCTACACCTGGACAGTCAGAAAAGCAGTCGGTGTAAATTTGTACTTACATGCCAGATAGCAAAAAAGATAAGCGCCGCCGTGAGCAGTAGAGCGAGCATGTAACAAAAGGCCGCGAATGTGAACGCCATTTTTCTACGGTTCTTCTGCTCGGTTTCTCCTGGCTCCGTCGGCGGATGACGCAGGCTTCCTCTTCCTCCTTTTTATGGCGGTTGGCAAACAACTTGTAGGTGCATTACCGCCACCTTCCGGATTGGAGTATGGATCAGACGTTTATAACTGAACTAAAAATACTGCTAAAAACTATATCCCCAGATGATCTCTGAAACAATTCACTAATATCCAATTTATTTTTATTCCCACTTAAATCTCTAAGTAACACCTCTCTTTCCTGAACATATTTATTACATTCTAAAAATATATGTTGTACTGTTTCTAATTTTCCACTATATAGTGGAAAATTAATACACATAACACAGGTTATAATTATAATCACAATTACGTGATTAACATAATTGTTAATCACGTTTTAACAATTATGTTTATTAATTATTTTAAGAGTACTATTTAATCCTGTATGTCCAAATCTTATTCTAGATATAATACCTTCTTCTTTTTAAATTCTATTATATTTTAATTCCCCAACTTTTTTGGGTACTATAGTAAACCCTAGCATTGCCTCTGTTATCCCACTGTTCTTGCCATTTCTTCTTGACATACATTTTTATAATATTCTTTATCTCATTTTTACTTATTTCAATAAGCAAAAATGCTCAGATTGCGCATGCTATCACTGATTTTAACGGTTAAAACTATTAAAATTTAACCACAGTGCAAAGCAGTATCTGTATCTTTCCATGTTTTAGACCAAACACGAAGGGAAACTTGACCAATTCCTGTTAGCCACTGTACTGTACTAGCCTAGCATAGTACTGCCACTGCCTGGACATAACATTTTTACGTTTATACAAGATAACTATCACTTTTTAACAAAATAACCATCACGTTTAAACAACAAAGCGATCACGTTTATACAAGATAAGTATCACGTTTATGTAAGATATCACGTTTTAACAAGATACGTAACTAACCATTGCTTCAAAAATGCGTCTCTCTACCCGGGTCTTAGGTATTTCAGGCAAGACACAAAAATGAGCCACAAACCAGAATGTAAAATCACACAAGACATTTATTGAATCAATGCATTTGGCCAAATGGAGACACAGCTGCTTCTTCACCTTTGCCTGTGTCCTGTCGTGTCAGTCGACCTCGTTCAGGGTTTGAGCCCAGAAAAACTCTAAGCAAAGAGAATGGATACTCAAGTTTAACACAGAAACACTTCATGTTATAAACTTACTTTTTGCAAAACGCTTCTAAATTACATTACAGCAGCACATCATCTTTCTCATCAGCGTCTCCCCAATTGCTAATACCTCTTTCACAAACAACATTGAGTAATTTTG
>NW_006800070.1:913665-916542 GCF_000485575.1 Poecilia formosa
CAAATCACTGCGCATTAATATTTTCTTTTGTATTTATTTTTATTCCTTCTGTGCGTCTTTGGGAGAGACTCTGTGACAGTTAGCAGCGACAGAAACATGAACAGTGCATGGAGATGCTGGAAAAACAGAAATGTCGTCAAGCCCAACTGTTATTTGTGGCTTTTGTCTTGTTTTTTTCTAAACTAATAAAAAATAATGATTCACCGGTCGTGTTTTTTGGGGGACTTGTGTTAGAACGTGAAGTAGCTCATTTGAGCTTGGAAATGAGCAAAGATAAATAATCAGCCCCAGAATATTTAAAATACTATTCTAAACAACGTTGTTGGAAGCTGTCCTTTATTTTCCATTAATACAGAAAACCTCTAAACGTTACATCACTGACAGGCGGCGGTGTATATGTTTCCTAACTGTGGCTAAAGCTGCTGCTAGCTGGTTTACTCATGATCGGAGGCTGGTTCCTTTGAATACAGTTGGAGAATGGNTTTCTGACTCTTTCAGTGAAATTGTTGTCAAATCTCACTTAAATGTGCAATTAATTCATTTTAATGTATTTTACATAAATTGCATTACTTCACATGTACCAAGTTTTTCATTTTATTCACTAGTTTGTCACCACCTTCAGTTCTGTGTCAACTCTGTCATGCACTGTCAACTCCGTCAGATGGACTTTTTGTTGTTTTTGGTTTTAAATAATATTTATTTTGTTTCTTGAGAAGCATTTGTCTGTAAAAATGAGTAAAAACATCACTAATAGGGTCATTAAAAATTATTTTTTATTTATTTTTGTCAGATGGTGATGACAACGTTCTAGGTCAGGTCGATTAAAAATGTAATGTTTTAAAAAAAAATGCTGCACCTAGGAGCCTGTACCTTTGCATCTTTACATTTCATAAACATTATTTGTCATATTTGCATACATAAGGTTGAGACATAACAAAAAAATATGGAAAATTAAAACCCATTTTGTCCCTATTCTCAAGAATCACTGAAATAAGACAACTGCAGCTTGACATTTTTAAAAAGCAGGATTGAGACACAAGTAGCATGACGCCATGAACGGTTAGCTTTCACGCGCCCAGTTCAGTTTGACTTAAAAAATGGAGGGTACTTTGAGTTCGGTGAAATAAATAAATAGTAATACAGTAGTCACCGCATTTTACTTTTATAATACACAAGCAAACACAGTATTTTAAAAATAATATATATCTTTTTTGTAAAAAAAAAAAAAGACTGCAAAATAGTTTGCAATTATAGACTGTGCCAGGAGTCTCACGAAGTCAACTACAAATATTTCAAAACATTATTCACAGAAAAGAATGTGTCCTTATTTATTTTACTTTACCAGGGAGGTGTCCGAAAGTTAACTCCAACTCTTAATCCAACCGAAGTCCAAAAGATAGATGTTCCAAGCAGACTTTTCGCGCTTGGCGAAGGTTCTTGTTCCCATGATGCAATGCGTAAAATTGAAAACACAGTACAAATGGGCTCTTTGCACCTCAGCTTCCGCGTTCGGGGAAAAGCGGCTCGATTGTTTCCGATCTATTGAAAATGGCATTTTACACTAGGTGCTTGTAGGGCTTGGCCGAGTTATGTACATCGATCCGAAGCCCCAACAAGTAAGTTGGAGAAAGGTTTTAAGATGTATGCCTCGTTATACATTCACTGACACGAAGGTGAGTTTTACTTTCGTGGCTAACATTAACCTTAGCTTATGCTATCTAGTAGGCAATATTCTCTGACATTGTTGAGCCAAATGTGCTATTTAAGTATCTAAACATTCCAACTGACAATATTTTTACCTTATTTTCAAGTATATTGTGTGTGTTTATTGTCGTTAGTGTCAGAGACTAACAGGGTTCGGTTACGGTTTGTGCTTTTTACTTCCAAATCATGACGAAGCTCAACAAGCCTCNTAATAACGGTTATCTAACACGTAAACACTGTTTTATAAAACACAGAAAGTGAACCTATAAATGTTACAGCACTGACAGAGAGTATATTTTTTCCTAAATGTGGCTAAAGCTGCTGCTAGGTGTAAATAAATAATAGTAATACAGCAGTCACCGCGTTTTACTTTTATAATACACAAGTATTTTAAAAATAATATATATATTTTTTGTAAAAAAAAAAAAAAAAGACTGCAAAATAGTTTGCAATTATAGACTGTGCCAGGAGTCTCACGAAGTCAACTACAAATATTTCAAAACATTATTCATAGAAAAGAATGTGTCCTTATTTTACTTTACCAGGGAGGTGTCAGAAAGTTAACTCCAACTCTTAGATCCTACCGAAGTCCAAAAGATAGATGTTCCAAGCAGACTTTTCGCGCTTGGCGAAGGTTCTTGTTCCCATGATGCAATGCGTAAAATTGAAAATACAGTACAAATGGGCTCTTTGCACCTCAGCTTCCGCGTTCGGGGAAAAGCGGCTCGGTTGTTTCCGATCTATTGAAAATGGCATTTTACACTAGGTGCTTGCAGGGCTTGGCCGAGTTATGTACATCGATCCGAAGCCCCAACAGGTCAGCTGGAGAAAGGTTTTAAGATGTATGCCTCGTTATACATTCACTGACACGAAGGTGAGTTTTACTTTCGTGGCTAACATTAACCTTAGCTTATGCTAGTAGGCAATATTCTCCGACATTGTTGAGCCAAATGTGCTATTTAAGTATCTAAACATTCCAACGGACAATATTTTTACCTTATTTTCAAGTATATTGTGTGTGTTTATTGTCGTTAGTGTCAGAGACTAACAAGGTTCGGTTACGGTTTGGGCTTTTTACTTCCAAATCATGATGAAGCTCAACAAGCCTCATAGTTTAACAGTAGCACAGCTCTGGTGTCAGAGATCTGGTTCAGCTGTTCAGGTTCAAAGTTG
>NW_006800070.1:916552-952640 GCF_000485575.1 Poecilia formosa
CTAATCGGACCACTTTCGGTAACGAATAATCTAACGAGTTCATATTTCAAATCCAGTAATCAGATTAAAGTTATTTATCCAAATCACTGCGCATTAATATTTTCTTTTGTATTTATTTTTATTCCTTCTGTGCGTCTTTGGGAGAGACTCTGTGACAGTTAGCAGCGACAGAAACATGAACAGTGCATGGAGATGCTGGAAAAACAGAAATGTCGTCAAGCCCAACTGTTATTTGTGGCTTTTGTCTTGTTTTTTTCTAAACTAATAAAAAATAATGATTCACCGGTCGTGTTTTTTGGGGGACTTGTGTTAGAACGTGAAGTAGCTCATTTGAGCTTGGAAATGAGCAGAGATACATAATCAGCCCCAGAATATTTAAAATACTATTCTAAACAACGTTGTTGGAAGCTGTCCTTTATTTTCCATTAATACAGAAAACCTCTAAACGTTACATCACTGACAGGCGGCGGTGTATATGTTTCCTAACTGTGGCTAAAGCTGCTGCTAGCTGGTTTACTCATGATCGGAGGCTGGTTCCTTTGAATACAGTTGGAGAATGGTGAGTTGATAATGAGTAATAACGGTTATCTAACACGTAAACACTGTTTTATAAAACACAGAAAGTGAACCTATAAATGTTACAGCACTGACAGAGAGTATATTTTTTCCTAAATGTGGCTAAAGCTGCTGCTAGGTGTAAATAAATAATAGTAATACAGCAGTCACCGCGTTTTACTTTTATAATACACAAGTATTTTAAAAATAATATATATATTTTTTGTAAAAAAAAAAAAAAAAGACTGCAAAATAGTTTGCAATTATAGACTGTGCCAGGAGTCTCACGAAGTCAACTACAAATATTTCAAAACATTATTCATAGAAAAGAATGTGTCCTTATTTTACTTTACCAGGGAGGTGTCAGAAAGTTAACTCCAACTCTTAATCCAACCGAAGTCCAAAAGATAGATGTTCCAAGCAGACTTTTCGCGCTTGGCGAAGGTTCTTGTTCCCATGATGCAATGCGTAAAATTGAAAATACAGTACAAATGGGCTCTTTGCACCTCAGCTTCCGCGTTCGGGGAAAAGCGGCTCGGTTGTTTCCGATCTATTGAAAATGGCATTTTACACTAGGTGCTTGCAGGGCTTGGCCGAGTTATGTACATCGATCCGAAGCCCCAACAGGTCAGCTGGAGAAAGGTTTTAAGATGTATGCCTCGTTATACATTCACTGACACGAAGGTGAGTTTTACTTTCGTGGCTAACATTAACCTTAGCTTATGCTAGTAGGCAATATTCTCCGACATTGTTGAGCCAAATGTGCTATTTAAGTATCTAAACATTCCAACTGACAATATTTTTTCAAGTATATTGTGTGTGTTTATTGTCGTTAGTGTCAGAGACTAACAAGGTTCGGTTACGGTTTGGGCTTTTTACTTCCAAATCATGATGAAGCTCAACAAGCCTCATAGTTTAACAGTAGCACAGCTCTGATGTCAGAGATCTGGTTCAGCTGTTCAGGTTCAAAGTTGTTGCTTTTAGAAAAATATGACCGTGTTATGTCTCTGTGTTATTTCGTTTTATTACCTTGTTTCTTGTGAAGAGCTCAAATAGGACGGTGTTTACAGCAGTGTGTACAGGTGGATCAGTTGCTCGGCTGTCTGGCTCTGGTCTGCTCTCTCGTTCCCATAAACTTGCTCTTTCAGGCTGAATACAGAAGTGATTCCATGTAAATAACTCAGGGACAGCTCCTTTATTTACCATCCATATCCCCCTGGTACATTTAGGCTAAAGAAGCTGATCCGGAGTGAATGAAGGCTGCAAACTTTGTGCTGTGTGCGTTAGCTTTAACTGCTAACGACAAATATTTACAAGCCACCGACTTCTTAATTCAGGATCGCTTGGAAATTAATGAAAACTTTAAAGCCCATTATATTAGGAAGACACCAATGTTCATAGTATTGCTTTATTTGTGTCTCAAATACGACTTAGTCTTTTCTAGCTGTCATGGTAACTCAAAGCGGAAACAAATTAGCCGCATTGGCTCATGGAGATGTGACGTCAGCGCCCTAGGTGCAAAGGGTCCATATCTGTTAAAACTAAAAACGGAAAATTCCTTCAAATTTCTACTGTACATTTACCAGTTTTGTTTGTTTTTTTTTACAGTTTTTTTAGTGCATTCTTTTTTTCCCCAATTCAACCTGAATCTAAAGTCATCTAAAGGCCAAAACAGTGAACTATCCCTTGTTTGAGTTTTGAGCTAGTTAGTTCTTAGCTTGTCAAAACCAAAATATTGAGCAAAATTTGAAAATCTAATTGTTTTGTGGCATTTCATTTAAATGTAAATCTAAACATTTTGTAACCTCTCACTAGGTTTATTATTTGAAAAGTCAAGAAAACACCAGTCTTGGTTGTATATTTTTCCCACTTGCCCAGATCTTGATAAAAGTAAATTCCATACTTTTCCAAATTGCTAAGACCCCCCTTACAAGCTTTTTCTTCCCCTGTTGTTAGTGATAAGGCAAAAATCTAATCATTTCTGAATAAAAAACAGAGAGGCATAGACATCACTGTCAGTTTATTTGGACAACAGGACAGACAGGTATAGAAATATGTCAAGTTTCACTGATGTCATGAGACAGCTGGTTATCGTAGATGTTTCGGTTTTTAGTAGAAAGGAAAGAAAAAAATCATAGGCATTTTGATCAGAGAGAACACTTATTGAGCAAAACTACACATTCGCAGGTTAAATGATTCAAAGGGTCGGATTTACAGCTGTTCAAACATAGGAGAAGCTCAGGAATCCACAGGATACGACCAGATGCAAGGCTCGAAACCATAAGTGAGCTTGATTTTGATAATACAGAAGACAGTTTACTACATTTCATTTCCACTTAATATAACAAACATTGAGTTGTTTTTTTTTTGTAAAGAAACAATAAGCATGTAAAGACTTCAGATAGAGTAGGAATACAGCTCAAATACAGAGAGGCCTGTACTACGAAAGTCGCCACGGGTTTTCAAGTCGTACTAAACAGGTGGAGTCAGTAACGGGTCGATAAACGTTAAGTCGTGACGCGCGAAGGAAATGAGCACCGTTCCTTCCTGCTGAAAAACCCAAGCGGTGAACCTGAAGTTGTCTCACAGCTTCATAGTACCGGTTCTGGATGTTTGAGATGTAAAGACGTCGCTTCTGTCTCAAAGAGCAAAGAGGAAACAGTTTGATGGAAATAGTTTACATTCAGTAGAGAAAGCATCGATTTACAGTAGCTGTCCACATTTCTGGCATCTGGAAAGATAATTTGGAAAGATAGTCTGTTTTCTTTTTTTTTATTGTTTTAAGCACATAAAATCAAGAGCATTGCACATTTCAGAGTTAGCATAAAATGGATAATCCCCAATATATTCCATAAAGTTTTTTTTTTATAAGAAGTTTAGTGTTGGTAGGTAAAATGACTACTCTAATTCTCCCCCGTAGCTTCATCATACAGGCTAACATGAGGCAGGCAGTGTATATCTTATCAGTAGACATGTGAATCACCATCAACACAGGAGCAATCACATTCTGTTTCTACACTCCTAGTGTCTAGTCATAAGCAAGTGAAAATAGGATTTGAGTGACAAAAATGTCAAAAGAGACATTAATTTTTAGTGCAATGTGCACTTATCCAATGTTCACTTTGAGTTTTCCAGGAGATAATAAGGAATTAAGACAAGGCATTGGTGAGCTAAACTGTATGACATCTTTTTGTGGTGAGCTCTACAGCCTCCCGTTTTTCGTTTTGATAAAAACTGCACTCAGGGATGACGGTGATGAGACGTGGAGCTCGCATGTGCCCATTTAATCTCCTCTAAGGACGTGACCGATATACCAAGGTGGGACAACGCTTTTAATAAGAATCGGAAAACCTCCTGAGCCACGGCTCATTAAGGACTTTCCTCACCGTCGCATGAAAATAAGTCACTGCAGGATCTGGAATACATTTCTTATTATTAAAAAGATGTTTTTTCTTGCTATTTGAAGCTGCTTATATTGATTGTGTGTTTTTTTTTTTTAAAGAACATACATAAAAAATTTTTAAAAAAATGCTCTTTAGAAATCCAGACAGTGTTTGACCAATAGGCTTGGGCCGGTTTGAGGTGTTTTGGTACCACGGTTTCAAAAACATAATAAAAAAAGCAATATTGACACATGTTGGAATAAAAACCGGATACATTTGTTACCAACTTGCAGCTGAGCTTTATTGTGTAGAATATTTTACCATCCTGCTCTTTTATAGAGTAACACAAGTATACTAAGCTAATATTAGCTGCGTTGAGCCTGTAGTTGGTTCATCCTGAAAGGATGAAATAATACATCTAGATCATGAGAGTGAAATGAGATTTTAGCAATAATTTGGGGATGACAATAGAGGTTTCAGAAACTTCAATTTGCATTGTTCTGCAATTTTAGGTTTGTTCCCCCAGGGCTTTGAAGGACATGCTAACTTTAGCATCTAAGCGGCTAACAATTAGCTAGTAGCGGTGGAGTTTTTTTTGTTGTTGTTCCTAATCATTTTTTCCCCGCAGTACTCAAATTGCTTCCACGCAAATAATTTAAGAATATTGTCAACCAGAATGATATGAAGACTGTCGATTCAGGGCAACTCAAGAACTACTTCCTTTCCCACTTCAAAATAAGAGTCTGAAAAATATGAGGGCATCAGACTCAAAGTGCCTTGTTAACAGGAAGAAAGGCTTCTGTAGCGATCTTAAAAACCGTGACACAGGTGAGCAGCCCATGCCTATTGCACAGTGACACATTAAACATCGCGATTCACAACGGATTTTAGAATTTGCCAAGGAAATACACAAAATACATACATAGCGACTGGACCGAGGACTTTGAGACTGGCACCAATTATGAGCAGCATAATGAAGCCATTATGGAAACGTAAACAGCCCAACATCATAAAATATGAAGCACAATCGGCATTTCGAGGAGTTACCCCATTAATTTTTTTAAGGCTGCAACAGCTACAAAGCAAGTAAAGTGGCTTTACATGAGAATTAATCAACATTCAGTAGGAGTTCCAACGCACAATGATAGCTGACAAGCTCCGCATAAAGAGACGGTATTCCAGTAGATTAAAATCGGGGGCAGATTTTTACCACCCTGTGTGCGCTGTTGTATTCGCTGTCCTGGTTACTAAAGTTTTGTGTTTGGAATGTATCTGGAAATATTGTACCCTGGTTAGAACCGTTCAAGAAATATGCATGTCAAAGACATTATCCATCATTCATGTCGAGTTTTTATTTTCTTTTAAGAGGAAGAAAAGTCATCCATATTCAAACCAACAGGGCTGCGGTGCCTTGCAAAAGTGAAGCTTTTAGCTTTTTCATATGATGTAATGTTATAACCACAATCTGTAATGTATTTTATTGGGAATGTTCTGTGATAGCTCAGGGGTCAGCAACCTTTACAACCCTCCCCCACCAAAATAAGAAAAAAAAAAAAAACATTGTTGCTCTTTCTCCTTCTCAAGTAAGTATGACATAAAATTCATTCAAATCATTTTTCCAGTAAGATACTATTGTCCTACATACATTTATTTACATTTTTTTTTGTATTTTAGACAAACTAAAAACATCCAATTTTTACAAAAAGAGCATGATTTCTGTTTTTAATCGACGTTCGATATTTTTGGAAATAAAAATATCGAAAAAAATATAACAAAAACACATTAAAAAAAAGACTTCTTGCACAATTGGCGTCGTTCTATTGCAGAAATTGTATGCAGATAGAGTATGAGAACAAACAACTGCGGAAATGATAATTGTGAAGTGGAAGGAGGAAAACGTATGGCTTTCAAAATGTCTTACCTAATAAAAATCTGAGAAGTGTGTGTATTTATTCACATATTTTCTGAATGTTGTTAAATCTCTGAATGAAGAGACCTCAGAGTTTCAACTGGGTGCACCACTGAAGAAACGGTATCATAAAGATAATGTTTGTGTTTAGAACATGACAAAATGTGGAAAAAGTTCAACAGGTGTGAAGACTTTCGCAAGGCACCGAATACTTTTAGCCACGGTTTCTCGTTCATGTGCTCAGTTTACCTCACTAGGTGTGAGTGTTAGTGTTTTTGTCTTCTGGGGAGCTGCTGACGGCACCCACCTCATCATTTAAATGCCCTTAGGTGAGAACTGAAGGACCTCAGTAGTGTTTTCTGGATTCTAGCTACAACTAAAAGGAAAAAAAGAAAACGCTAAAATCAACATAAATCTAATGTACAGACACCAGAAATAATAAAAACAAAACAGATTAGCCAAAAACCGTGAAAAAAAAGGGTAAAAAAACAGATCGACCGAGGAGGACCTCCGTTGCAAAATCGTGAGTGTAAACTTCTTAAGGAAACAGAAACCGTAGCTATGAAGACGCTAAGTTCCCTCCCCCCCACTCGGATGATGAGAGCATGCTTCGGAAAAGGCGCAAACACACGTTTCGTTTCTGTTCACTTTAAAGACCTATGGGAGTGTTAATTCAGCACAGACACATCACTGGCACATGGAGAGATGGTGTGGGAGGCGAAAGCAGACCTGAAATCAAATAGCATTTGCAGACTGAGGTGACCAGACGGGCGAGGTTTAGATATGGCCGTGATTGTCGACGGTCACGGAGGTGGCGCTCGAACTCTTGTGATGGTCTGAACATTCTGGCACAGGCTGAGTTGTAATAAAAAATATACATGCATATCTTAAACCTCACCGATGTGGCCGCTGACTGCAGAGTATTTGCAAAAGCTATTTGAAAATCAGGTCCGCCGAGAGAGGAAGGTAACATCTGTAGTGTGTTCTTCTTGAAAGATGGAGCATGGTTGTGCGATTGGAATCCCCCTCGCATCCCAAGCCTTCGGATGAGAAGACCTTACTTAGCGAAAGAATCCAAGTTTCTCTTTAAGCCAATCTTCCGTTAGGTCCTCTGTGTTCCTGATCTCAAACGCCTGTCAAATAAGAAAGGAAGAAAGAGAGAAGCAAAGAAAGAAGAAAAGAAAAAAGGAAAAATGACCAAAAGTTGGTTACTGAACCCTCCTGCACTGACATGTAAAACTGCTGCAGAGTAAAATAGAAAATTTGTTCCAAAAACAAAAACATCTTGCATTTCCCTACTTCTTCACATGGCCAAAGCTGGGACAAGGGTTTAGTGACATCTAGTGGTACAGGTGAAGACTGCAACTAACTAAATATGTAACAGAACCATTTTGTAGGCGAAAAGAAACTTCTTTAGACTATTGTTTTGGCTTCGTGGGCCAGGTTAGAAATTAAATCACAACATGGCTCCTCTATTAACCCTTTAACAACGTTTTTTTCCAGCATTTTACTGAGAAGTAGCTGGTATATTAAACTCAGCAGATGCTCAGTTCCACCAGGTGGTTGCTAGTTGCTGCTGGCTAGTCTGAAGGAGCTGAGGGGGGATAGTCAGGCTCTGTGAGGTGGAAGCTCGGAAACTGCAGCTCTGAGGAGGAGCTGCGTCTCGAAGGCGGAGCTAGGTCCACCCGGGCGTTTTGCACAGCTGAATGGTTGCTGCGGGAGATTAAATGATTTCTCAAGCACTCATGAAAGAATTAAGGCATCGCTCCAGGAGTGTATTTGACGAGGGAATAACATTACGACACGATGTAAAGTTCAAAAAAGTAAATTTTACGTGATGCTACTCCTGTAACACAGCTGAACGCTAATATTTCTAGCAACTTGTAGTGGATACAACCGGGCCACAAAGGACGTAGCCAAAGATTCACCAACCTTGGTCAGTTGAACCGTTTGCACCAGCTTGTTTTTGCTTCCTGCGTACATCATCTGTTGCTCCGGTTTACAACCTGCCAAGCAAAACAAATATACGTAAGGAAAGAAAAAGGTGTTTTCTCATGAGTTGAGTCTTTGGTGGCCGGTGTCCTGCAATCCTTCGGTCTGACGCACCACAGAGAAACGAATTACATCCTCAGCATGCATTCAGGTTCTACAAAGTCACATCAGTGGCCTTCATTTGGGCTTTGGTTGAAGCAGAACCACGTTTAAAAGTTCCAGGACACCGTCACCAAACAGACTGCTTTGTGGGCTTTTTTTGGGTTCCCTGCAGCAGAATCAGCCTTACCCACTGGACTGGAGAAGATGAAGCAGAGCGGGTAGGACACACGTCCATCATCGTGTTCATATTTATAACTGTAGACGATGAACGTTCCCTGGGCTAAGGACAGCAACTAATATGTGATTACATTTTATTATAAAGGTAGATACTCAGATGTTGTCAGTTCAAAGGATATCTGGGTTGTCTCTCTGGCAGTTCATCCTTTAGCTCATCAGGTGAAATATCCTAAAAGAAAAAAAAAACAGTTTCAAAAATGGGAATATTTTTAGCATAGTGACTTTAAAAGTCAAACCAAGACTAAATGAATCATTTAAAGGTGGGAGATTTAAAAAGACCAACTTACCTCATGCTCTTCTTCGAGAATAACGAGCTGCTTGTCTTTATCAATCTTCACTGAAAACACACACACACACACAAAAACAAAAACAAAAAGTCAATAACTAAATCCGCCAGCATTTCAGAGTGAGAAATACCAACAAGCTGAAGCAATCTCTTCCTCTGCTTGTGTTCTGTAATATCTGGAGTTGAGAGTCCCTGTCATGCAAACACGCGGCTAATCCCATCCAGCAGAAACGGCATTCTGAACCGGACAGGGTGGAGGATAAAGCTTTTCGTCTTTACGGTTCTCCACCTCGCTGCAATCAGACATGACTCAGTGTCACCATGGCCACGAGGGTTTTTAATACGTGTGGGTTTAAATTTTTTTTTGCACCCCCCCTACATCTGTGTTTTAAGCTAAGCACAATTAATAAGAGAAATCAGGAGTTAAGTCTGAAAGACCTTGGCAGTTTTTGCATTAGGTTAAAGTTCTTGCATGAGAGGAATGTTGGCCTTGTCATCCGGTTCATAAAAACACAGTCATGGGACTGTATTGTTTCAATAATCCAGCCTTTACAAGCTTTCTAAGACGGTTGCAAATCAAACCTCAGGCTTTGAAACGCACAAGAGATTCCAGACTGTCACCATGCGGGTAAAATAAAAAGGCTATGCCTGAAGAAGTAAGTTGACTCAAAAGCTTCTAGAATCAACTTTAGCAGAAATAAAGTCATTTTCTCGGTTTTAATCTGTCATTCATGTGATTTTGCCCCACTGTTTTTTACACTAGCTTTGCAGGAGGGCTGCAGCAAACGATTATTTTAGTCATTGATTGTTCAATCAAATACTCTTTGATCTGTACGCTTCAGTTAACAACTAATCGATTGCTAAATTAGTTGCTTCCGTAAAAGATTATGAACACAAACAAACTGATAATCAACATGCAACAGAAGAAAAAGGTGAGGGATGTACTAATGATGGCCGCATTGTTGGTTTCCTTCCGGAAGCGAAACTCCTTCAGCTTCTTCACCAGCTCTTCATCCACGTCGCACACGACCAGTGATTCACTCTGACCAGAAAAAGAGGAGGGAAAAATGTTAACAAATAAAAAAAAACAAAAACTGAATAAATAAATACAAAAGTAAAATCTAGGTGTAGTATAACCCAACTACACAACGACCTCATTATTCTTATTTATTTCTTAATATGTAAATCTAGTAAGCATGAATTTCGAGTGTCATTGCAAAGATGCTTTTGCTCATGAAAGAAGTAGAGAATGTAAACAAGAAAAAAAAAATCACATTAATTAAATGTTCAGTGTCAAGTTGTCTGCTTTTATTTTGAAAGCAGGGTTTCTTTGTCTATATTCCATTCCAAGGTGTTAAGGATCCCACTGTGAGTTTGCATAGGAACCAAATGTGTAATAATGATATTAGTAAAACTCAGAGCCCACAACAAGAGCAGCTACACCGATGCTAATGAGCAGCGTACATTATGAACACACATAATGGTTACATCATGATTTAACGTAGCTTGTGTGAGATACGTTCAACACTCTCCTCTTCATATAAACACACTCACTGCTCGGGCAACAGGAAGTGTGTCCTCACATCCACCCATTGTCCCTCTGACTTCTGCCCTCAGGGCAAACAGTCGAGTTTTCTGCAAAGCGTCACATAAACAGACGCTGCACACTCTCATCCGAGTTAAGCGTCAACGCATCTTTCACCTGATTCATCGACATTTTAGGGTTATTGTTTTTTTTTGTTTGCAAACACTGAAAAAAAGACAAAGAAGCTAATATAGGATGGCATTACGAATTGTGTTTTTGTAGCGTTCATCAAACAAACACTATGACACAAGAAAATAAGTCAACACACGCATGTTGTATTAGTAGCACTGCTACTTCTGTTTCAGTCAGTAAATTATTTTTTGCTATAGTTGGATTGACTTTTCTTTCTGGTTTAAATGAAACCTCACGTCACGCGCGTTTGTTTATGTAAATACAGAGCAGCCCTATTTTTTTTATGTTTACTCAATGATATCATCTCTCATTGGGCCCACACCTGCCTACAACAACAAGCGTGTCCTCACATTCAACCTCTGTCCTCAAGGAAAATGTTTTTCCAGGCATAAAATAAACAAACGGCTCATTTGAATCGACGGTTTGGACTTCCACCTGCTTCCGACTCGC
This sequence comes from Poecilia formosa, assembly GCF_000485575.1. Classification (NCBI taxonomy): domain Eukaryota; kingdom Metazoa; phylum Chordata; class Actinopteri; order Cyprinodontiformes; family Poeciliidae; genus Poecilia; species Poecilia formosa. Next base: position 927,184 of record NW_006800070.1, read on the forward strand.
ATCACAACATTAAGAACACTAAAAGAGTAACCGAGTATCTCATTCAGTATGGAGAAATGCACCATTTTAAGATTTTTTTTGTGCATATATTTTCACGTTAGAGCCTCAGACTTGATCAAGACAGTAAGTGTTTTCAGGGCGAAGCTGTGTATTTTTTTTTTTTTCCCTCACTAAAAGCTATCCGAAAATATTTCTCTCTCTTATTAAGGGAACACAGTTTTAACATGTTTGGCTAGTTAAGTGGCTGACTACAAGCTCTACATGAGCAGATAACCTAGCTAATTAACCAGCTAGCGTTGGCTTCTAATTAAAAAAGACAGAGCAGCAAAATATACAACATTCTGCACATAGGTGGTTTTAAAAATGCAAATAATTTCTGAGATTTTTTTTTATTTTTGTTTAAATATGTTTTAAATAAATCAGTGTTACGTCATTCTCTCCCTAACAGAAGGATTAATTCTTTCGAAAAACCATAAGCCTTCTCAAAACTAGTATTTTCATCGTAACAGATTTAATCAGACAGCAAAATCTATTGGTAATGAAACCATTAATTCACTACGGATTTTTATTTTTAATTTTTGCAAACAGCAACAATCCTGACAACAGTCCGTACAACTCAGAGGATTTCATCCTCAGAGGAAAACGATCCACCAGTCTGAACAGGATATTATTGGTCTCCGTCACGTCCACACGCAAGGCCTTACATAACTACATCACAAAAATATTTGAAAAGGAAAATCTTTAAGAGTCTCTCTGCAGACACACTCGCAAATCTTTGATTGCACCTTCCTGAACAGATGGCTGGTGGGAGTCGGGATTTCACTGAGCTCTTGGACAGATCCTTGCAGATTAAGATGTGATTGCTGTGGGTTGGATAAGGGAACAGACGTGACAACTGAAGGAGACCGGGGCTTTTTTTTTTTTATGCTTTTAGCCCACATTCCTCCAGGCTCTCCAAATCGCTGTGGTCGGTGAGGTTTGCTAATTCAGCCAGGAGACGACAGGGAATTAATCCCTGCTGTTTGACCATTGACGCCTCTCGTGTCGGGCGAGCGAAAGAGGAATATTGACAGAGCATCGAGCTGTCACAACACGCAGCGGAAAACCCGGAGGGAAGCACTGCTCAGCGCGATAAGCAGGGCAGCTAGCGTTAAGGCAGCTCCCCAGCAGCCAGACGTGTTAAAACTCGGCACAGCTGCCTGCTGCAGCAAAGTACCCGCACACTGAGGCAGGAAACACGACGAGTTCAACTTCAAAATAAAAGCAATTTGACAGCTATTTAGAAAATACGATTCCTAACAAACTCGCGTATTATTCATGTCTGTAGTACTGAGCTATTTTATCGAAGTTGTGGCAGCAATTTCTCCCGTGGTCAGGCTTTAAATTAAGATTTTGCAGAAAACCAAGGACTGTAAAAAATAGGAAATAGAGGAATGGGGTGGAAAGTCGAAAGAATGGACGGGAAAAAAAGTACTGAAGTCATATTCCATACTTTTGCAGAACTGTCTGTGGAAATCACGAACTCAAAAGACGAGTTAATCAATTATTTAACAAATTGGTCAACATTTAGGTTATTTTAGTAAAAATAAACTAGTGGAAGACCTGAAATATGCCATTTTAAAGAAATTATTTGTTGAGAATATGATTTGAACTCAATCATAATTAAAATATAAGAACTATGAGTCTTTAGTAAATATAAACCGTAACCTCAACGTTACGGACTGTTTCAGACTTCTTAATAATTCTACCTTATTTTATTATTTTAATTCCACCGGAAGTAGATTGTATCTGTGTCGGTCAATTGACGCATTTACAAAACACGGAGGGTGTAACAGATGCTAGGCTAGCAGGCTAACGCTCAACAATCTCCAATATCACTTTTCATGAAAACCCCTAAAAACCTCCTGCCTGTTTCCAATGCGGCAATAAGCCGCAAAAGCCAAACCGGAAGCAGCTCGTTCGTACGGAACCATAACAACTTACCATAATTGTAGAGTTAAAAATCTCCCTGAAGCCGCAGCTGCTGTTCTGAATGGCAGAAACGCTGTCAGTGTTTTTTCTCTTTACTTCCCATCATCCTGTGACTGGTTTGACCAATCCCTCACAGGCTCCCCCTTCCTTCACAACATGCTCCGCAAGAGCAAATATCACAAAGTCTAGTAACAATCAAATACGTATAGTTCATTTCATTGGCCATTTTAGAACTTCTTTCAGTAGTTGCTACAGCTCATTATTATTTCTTATATGCTAAGCAATTTGAACATATGCTGCATTGTCTTTAAAAATAATGTTGTTTTTAAAAAAATCAAATTTAATCTTTATTGTACTTTTTTCAAATATATAAAAAAATCAACATGTTGATTATTTTAAGTTTTTCTTGCATGAAACGTGAATAACTAGAATACTTTTTTTTAATCCCTTCTTTGGTGAAGCACACAAGGTCTAAGTCCAATTAAAACAAAAATAATTTAAAATCATGATCACATTTTTACTGTTGCCCCATGCTTGCTGGGGATGGGAGACAGCATGTAACTGGATGGAACTGGACTCAATAGATTCAATATGAACATGACTGAAATAAACTGATTAATTGGAACATTTGAAGGGTTGATGTTTCTTTTTATTTTTTATGTATTTATTTTTGCAGTGATTATTATTATTCGTTGTTGTATTTGTAGGCGTAGTGGTATTATAATTAGACATGTAAAATTTAAAGGGAGAGTTAGAATTTGGGTATAATTGGACATTTTACCTTTGAAAAACAAATTGCTTGTATTTATCATTTTTCTAGAAATACACATTTATTATTTTAATTACTGAGTTAAGACGTAAGCGGAAATATAATACATCGTTTATTTATTTTTGTGTCAAGTAAAATTAGAGTGTGACATTTACTAATACTGAAACTGTTTTTTGTTTATTTATCATGTGTTTATTTTTTTTCTATATTTAGAAAAAAATGAATACATTAGAGGAAATAACACTTAGGTTAAATAATAAATTCCCCCATTTTCGATTTCCACAGGAGATGTAAATAAAAAGCGGATGTGTGTGTTTTTGCACCGGAACTCGCCCGTGCGCGAGCTTCCTTTCCAGGAGTTGTAGTTTTTCTTAGCACAACCAACGTTAGCTTCCAGTTTTGAGCCTCGTCAGGCCAAAGCAGTTGGCTAACTGTTTTTTTCGGAGCTGTAGAAACCATCGCACTTTCCTGTTGTCGTTCAAGCAGAGCCTAGCTTCCGACCAGGTATCGTAAAACATCAACTTTCACTGTTTATTTATTCTCTCACCACGAATGTAGACCTAACAAACCTAAACTAACAGCTAGCTGGGGTTAGCTAGATTGCTAGCCAACTCTGTACCATCAGTAGTTTCCACATTTCAAAACAAATGCCTCCCCTAGATAATGAAGCAAAGCACCGTCTTTGTTATTGCTGTGGTATATTAATTTTTTTCAGTAATGTTGAGTTATTTTCAGTGTGTCGTAATGGACTTTTTGAATCATCATTCCAGGGTGGAAACATTTACTCAGAGACTCTTGGAACTGCCCAGAGACATTTTACAGCTTGATAAAATATATTGGAAGTACTCAATAAAACTGATCAAAGTTGTTTCCTGTTCTGTTTTAGATCATGGCAGATTTCTCGGTGAGTTTAATGTATCGATTCCCTGTAGCTTGCAGTGGAAATTACCTGTATGTTTGTTTTTTGTTGTTGTTGTGAGTGCAGACGGTTGTTTATACTTTCTCTTTTTATTCTGTAGCTGTCAGATGCTTTAGGAGATGACACGCCGAGCCAGGCTAAGAAAATAGGCCACACTAACCCTACGGCCCCTGCCAGCAATCACCCTGCCGCTCCGAACCCGGGATGGCCCGGTTCTGCCCCAGGAGCTCCCACCCAGCCCTCTGCTCCAGCTGACTTCAGCGGTGGATTATCTGGCCCAGGAGCCCCGGGGCCATTCCAGTACCCCTCTGGCCCTGGAGCACCAGGGCAGTACCCGGGACCTCCCTCAGCACCCGGTGGCTTCCCTGCTGGTCCTGGAGTACCTGGACAGTATCCTGCACCGGGAGCTCCGGGTCAGTTTCCCTCCAGCCCTGGAGCGCCTGGACAGTTCCCCGGGCAGTATCCATCTGAAGGAACTCCTGGACAGCTGCCCGGGGGCCCCGCTCCTTACCCATCGGGGCCGTTTCCTTCTGGCCCCGGCGCTCCGGCCGGCCCTTACCCGAACGTGCCTTTCCCTGGTGGCCAGCCAGCAGGAGGCAACGGGATGTACGGACCCGGGGGTCAAGGTGGATTTCCCCCTCCAGCCGGTCCAGGATCTTTCCCAGCGTTCCCCGGAGGCGGATTCCCCCCGATACCACCCGGGTCGTGGGGATCACCCGGAGGAGGTTTCCCGACCCCGCCTGCTCAGTTTGGCCCCGGGCCCATGGGTCCGTACGGTGGTCCTGCTGGTCCAGGAGGCACATTGGTGAGTGTGAGCTCTTTCTGGAGTAAATGTGTCGCTTCTCTTGCTCGCTACTCTTCTCTTCTGTAAATCTAATCTGGGCGTTTTGGTGAAAACAACTCAAGCTTCCTCGGACTAAAAGTTAACTTCTCTCCGTCTGCTGGTGACCTTTGACTGGGAGGTGCGTCTGATTCCAGGTTTCTGCTCGGGGTGCGCCGCAAATGCAAAGTTAACGGCAACGCCCTGTTCAGCAGGAGTGAACGGAAATGTATTTCTGTCTTTCAGCCCAGATATAACCCGCCGTATTATTGAAAGCAATGAGCTCAGCTTTTCAGCCGGACCAGGACGTCCCACCCGATTGGCGCCAAAGATCGAACGCATCCGCATCGACGAGTCGTGTTGGAACGCAGCGTTAAATGCATCAGATTTAATTGTTTTGGTTTTTGTTTTGTTTCAAAGTGCAATATGATTTTCTTTGATTTACAAATAATGTTTACCAGGTCTATGCTGCTTTAATCTACTTGTATAATCTAGTCAGATGCTGCTCTGACTTGTCCCTCACATGAATGAGTTTCAATAAAAACCCTTTCACTGTTGCTCAGACTTCAGTTTGTGCAGGTGTTTGACCTTCGTTGAAATACGCGGAGATTATGACTCACTCAGGTGTTGCATTGGGAATATAGGCAGAGTCAGAATTTAAGTTCATATTTTTTTAATCTTGTCAATAATTTAAAAGTACCTGGATTACACCTACGGGATATTAACAAGCGGGTAAACAATTTCTCTTTGTATCACATCATTCAAGAGCAAAAAAACAAACGCAAAAAGCATTCTGAAAACTGTGGAGCAGAGGCAACGCTGTCGGTATTGACACTGTAAATATTTCTTTTCAGATTGTGCCGTACGATCTCCCACTCCACGCTGGGATTATGCCGCGCCTTTTAGTCACGGTGATCGGAGAGCCAGTTCCCGGGGCAGACAGGTACGGATTTCCCCGGGAAGAAAAAAACAATCCTCGCAGTCTGTGTTTGAAGTCGCGATGCGCTTCAGAAAGTAATGTGAATGTGAAGTGGATCTGTGCTGTTTAACTCTGTTATCATGGACAGTTGTGTCAGAGATTAGTGAAAGTGTTTCCACTTTGTCTCGTTACAGCCACAAGCGTCAGTGTATTTTATTGGGATTTCGTGATGATCTGATATGACTTTGATGAAAAATATAACAATCGAAGTTTATATTTGTGTAATTTATAAACTCTTCAGGTTCCAGGTTGACTTCCTTAAAGGTCCGGATGTCGTCTTTCACTTCAACCCTCGCTTCAACGAGCAGACCATCGTCCGAAACTCCAGCCTAGGAGGTTACTGGGGCCCGGAGGAGCGAGAGGGGCCCTTCCCCTTCGTCCAGGGGCGCCGTTTTGAGGTAAGTTCTTTATTAAATCCCTTAACAATTTAATGAATGTAAATAAATAAATATTAATACAATAAATATATCTTTTTTTATGTCTTACTATAATCTGGTAAAAGTCTCGATTTACTGTGCAGAAATACGAGGCAGTAATTACAAAACTACACTACAGGCATTAATAATGTTACAAAAAAGGAGCAATAAGAAAAATCCATAAGTTGGGATATTAAAAAAAGAAACACCAACAGATATTTGTAAAATTTTAAATCGTTAAAGTTCATCGACGTAGTAAAACTACAGATGGCTCTGATTTTTTTTTTTTTTTTTGCATAGCCAAAAATAAACAAACATCAGAAAACATTAGAAAAATGTTTAAGATGAAGAAGCAAATATACAAGAATCACAGTTTAAAATGAATTTTTAATAGAGATAAACATATGAGTAAGAGAAAGTAATAATGTGTGCATTGATGAGAACAACTTGGGGTAAGGGTTTGAAAAGACAAACCAGTATAAAAAGAGATAATGCATAGCTATATATTAGTAATTGCTGACAGCTACTCTGACTTTTAATTGATTGATGATTTCCTTTTTTCTTTTTCTTTTTTTTTAAAATAACAGTAGTATTGTAAGTTTTCAAGTGTTTAGGGGGTAGGAGTTAATAAGTTTTTACTTCTTCCTACCCATTTTGAGCATGATATGTTAACTGAAACAGATATCTGTATTTTTTTTTTCTTTTCTTCTTTTCTATTCACTTTTCTTATTGTGTACTATATTACTTTTTATATTGTATCATGTTCGAAATAAATTTCAAATTCATAGCTACTAGAAAGTCCTTTTGTGCGTCGATGAGCGGAGTTGAACTGTGGAATCATTTGGAAATTGACAATGTCCAAACATAAAACTTTTCAAACTATCATACAAACATATGATTATGGCTAGGAGATTTTAAGAAATAATGATTGTTTTTCAAATTAAATAGATACAATATTGGTAGATGGACTGAACTTACATAACGCTTGACATATTTTAGGCTTCCACCCAATCCCTTGAATATGCAAAACAAAAGTTTTGACATTATGGCTTCATCCTGCATTTTATTTTGTTTGCTTGTTCAAAGAATGAACAAGCTGGACATATAATTTTTATTTTGTTGTTGTTGTGTCAAGCAAACATTGCACATTTTTGAAGCACCAATCTCGCATTTCACAAACTCCAAACGTAGTTTCTAATCCATCTGATACAGAAACTAAGGTTTTCCCAGTTTTTTATATATTTTTTTGATTGTTTTTGATTGTTTTGTTGTTGTTGTTTTTATTGCGCACGCCAATGTTCTGTGCACGTTCATGTTCAAAACGCCCGGCTTCCAAACTGTTTTCGTCGCAGCAGAGTAAATAAAAGAATTGACCCAAGCAAATCTCGGTGTTTGTCGCCCCCATCTCGCAGCTGAAGATCCTGGTGGAGGAGGACATGTTCAAGGTGGCCGTGGACGGGACCCACCTGCTGGAGTACGAGCACAGAGTGGGCGGCCTGGAGGAGGTGACCGTGCTGCGGGTCACCGGCGACGTCGTCCTCTACAGCGCGGCGCCCAGCATGATCTGAGCAGCCCCGGCCGCTCGCTTGCTCGCTCTCGAAACGATTAGCCTCCGCGTTTCTGACGACTGCCCGCCCCGAAGCCCCTCCCCCTCAAACACACGGAGGCAGCTGACGAAGTTGCAAGTGCGGCCAGCAAAGTGCAATTGTCCCTCACGTGGCACATTTTATCGCAACGCAGATCGAATTAGGTTCGCACTTGATAATCCTGTTTTTTTTGTGTGTGTTTTTTTTTTCCTACTGAATGAGATCTCAATACAAAATTATGTTTTCACTTTCCTCTTAGAAAAATGTATGAACTGCTTTGCATTTTTTGTTTCCCTGTTTTTTTTTTTTCCCATTTCTAATTAAGGAAAAGATTGAGTGACATAAACGTGTAACAAATTAAATAAGGAATAATTTATTATGTGAAAAAAAAAGAAGATTGTAAGCTAAGCAGGGTGGAAGACATGTTCCAGGCGTTTCATATTATTTCTGCTGTGTTTTGTTTACATGTTTATTATTTCGTCACAACATAACTTGACGAGCCTTCATAGTGCATCAAAGTGCGATGCTGAAAATTTCACTTTTATTTCAATGCTGAACCACAACCCTCTGGAGTCACACACACACACACACACACACATATATATATATATAGTAGGCTAATCATGAAGTTTCTTCAAATGTAAGTATTTATATTCAGTGTTTGTTCCTCTTCTCTTCAGCTGTTTTCCTCCCGAGCCGTTAACGTTTCCCCAAGTTTGAACAAAACAGCGAAAAAATGGCAACTAATTATTAAATGAAAATGTGTGTGGGAGAGATTCTGACTTGGTGCCAAAGAGCAGTGGTACATATTTTGAATTTCTAAATAAAAGGACTATGTAAAACTTTCAACTTGTGAGCTATCAGTTCTTATTTTTTTTTATTTATTTATTTATTTTTAGTGATTAGATTGTTGGACATATCTGACTTATTCAGATTATTTTTTTATGAAACTAGTCTGTTTTTTGTTTTTTTTTACTTTACAATATACATATTAGTAAAATTTTAATTCAGTCATACATGAATAATGAATAATAAAAAATAACTTTCACTGGATTAGCATCTCATTTCTTCTAGCTGCCATATTTGACTTTTTTTTCCTTTTGTGTTGGTCACTAGAAACTTCACAAAAAGATACAATTTTTCTTCCACTTGTGTTTTTTTCATATGTTTGAGCTTATTAGCCCTAATATTTTTGTTCAAATGTTTGGATAGTTTGTATATACAATGTTAAGACTCTTAAAAATAAGACTCTTTGATACATTTTTTTGGAGTCCAAGGCAAAAAAAAACCCAACTTGAAATGAGTTCATCAAATAACAGCTTTTATTTGATCATATTTATTCAATGAGTTTTTAACAAAAACTATATTAGGAGAACATCGTTTTTAATAAAATTAGTGAGGATGTAGTTATGAATTTAACTTTTTTATTTGTTTTTATTTATGCTTGAAATGAGCCAATAACTGTCTAGGAATCTTTTGTTTTCCTTACAACAGAGATATGAAATTACAGAGAAGTCCACTCACAACTGTGATGGACAGCATAATCAAATTAAAGGTTAGATTGTTCAAATATATTCAGTATGTGTCTGTGCTACTTTTGTGAAAGATTATTTTTTTTGGGGGTGCCAATTAATTTTGTCTGTGTCTGGATGAGGAAGAAAAGGGCATACGTTGTGTACAAACAAACTACATAGTAGCTCTGATATGTCTGCTGATTAAGGAGCTCTGAACACTTACCGTAATGCCTGCTTCGGTTTAACTTTGTTGCAAATTGCAATAAATGTCATTTTACAGGCATCGACGTTTGTTTTGCTTTAAATTTCATTCAAAGGTCAGCCTGCAGTTCTTTGTTTTCCCGTCAGGGGGCAGCAGTTATACATAACCTGACCGCAGCGGACGAAGCAAAATCGAAACTCTTCAATGAGTCCACCTTCAGAGAAATAGTTTTGTTTGGTTTTTTATTTTTTATTTTAATCCTTTGCAGTCTTGGCAAAAATGAACGGGTCGTTGCACTCCCGCCCAAGACTTGTGGATATAAATCTGAACCGAGGACCCGCAGGTAAGGAGAAGACTTTGTCGGACAGTTAGCAAACCGTGTTGGCGATGCTAGCTGACTACGTTGCACCGAAAAAAAGAAAAAAAAAAAAAATCAATCTGCTACGCAACCTGGAGCTAAAGGCTAATTAATCTAGAAAGTCGAACCACTTCGTCTCGTTGTGTCAAAGTTGTTATTTGCTTATGGAAGCTGCCAGAGTTTCAGTTTAATACATCGGAAATGACAGACTTAGCAAAAAAGGGGTTTTTCTTTCCATTAAGAAAAGAAGCATTACTCCACTTGTGTCCGTGTGAAGCCAGTTGGTTAATATTTACAGCTGCGACATAAAGCTGAATTGTTTAAAACTTTGCAATATTGTGTTTTTTCACTATTCGCCTGAACTTTGATCCACTGAGATGCATTTAATGATCAGCATCTTCCTTGGCTAACAGCTACACTCGATGTTTACTGCTTATCAGCCCAGCTGATTGATTTTATGTGTTTGTGTTTGCTTTCTATTTTCTCTAGGTCTGGGGTTTAATATAATCGGAGGCATCGACCAACAATTTGTCAGGAATGACAATGGCGTCTATGTTAGTAAAATTAAAGAAGGTGGATCTGCAGCACTAGATGGACGACTCGAAGAGGGAGACAAGATTCTTGCGGTAATATATCTATATATTTTTTAAGTACTTAAAATTTTTCACGTTAACCTAAGTTTATTATGTTGGGAGAGAAACGTAAACTTGTGCATAGTTGTAAAAATGGCAGGAAAGTGATAAAATTGCCAAACTATTTTATCTCCATTTCATTTTCCCCCCTTTTTCCCCCCCAAAGTTTTAGGATACCTGAAGTTTTATCAGATTAGGTGGAGAACATGTTTTCACAAGTCTGGCCAAAGATGCTCCATATTCCAGAGTTAAGCCCGGGCAATTTTACCACATGAATATTGCTTGGTGGTTAAGTTGTTTTTCTAATTTATTTTTTCAAGAATAGCAAAATTGTGTTCATCATGACTGATTTTTTTTTTTCTTTTTAAGCAGCAAATGTGTGAAAAGTCCAAGTGGGTGAATACTTTTTATAGACACTGTAAGTTGCGCAGGCTTCCCCCCCTTAGTTTTCAAAACCGTGCATCGTGGAGGGCATTAGTATTTCTGAAAATCGAGTAGTTTGACCTAAAAGTGAAACTAATGATTAACTGCTGTCTGGCTACACAGATATTTGATCAGAGCGTTCTGTGTTTGTCATGTGGGCGTTGCAGATTAACGGAGTCTCGCTTGAGAACCGGTACCACAGCGACGTGGTGGAGCTGTTCAGGTCAGCCGGGGAGAACGTCCACCTCCGCGTTATGAAAAAGGTAGCTGGAAATATTACGATTTTTCTGTTTTTGTTTTTCTTTCTTTACTTTTTACATATTCTTTGTAGATGTAACTCCACTATCTCTCCTCTTTTATCCAAACAACCCATTTAGTCATACTTGAGTAAAAATGTATGTGGCTCTATGTTACACAGAAACTTGTTCTAATTGCTTCCACATCCAATAATGCTTTAAAAACATCTCTATTTTTGATGTGTTTTTTTTTTTTTTCCAAAAATAACAGAAAATGGCAGAAAAAATACAAATTGGTTAAAAAAAATGCATTTGTCCTTAATGAGTGAAGCAGTGTTACAGAAATTAAACAGAGTTCCAAAATCAGTTTAAAGAGCGACTTTACATGTTATTTATTTCTTGCCCATCCCTGTTTCTATGTGATTTTTTTTGTTTCCCCCTCCAGTTCAGCTCTGTTTTACCTGTGTTTTTTTTTCTCTCTGTCTTGCAGTCTGACCTAAGTAACGGACCAGCCACCTCCAAACCTGATCGCCAACCTTCCTCGTCTACTCTGGGAATGCTGGCGTTATTTGCTGGAGCCGTGTCGATCATTGTTATAGTAGCTCTTTATAAACGGCTTAAATAGACTTTTTTAGTATATATGTATTATGTATCTAAGCTGACGATGTCTGTATGTTTGTTTTTAGAATCAAAACTTTGCTAATTGCCAAAAAAAAAAAAAAAAGATAAAGAAGCAGGCGGTGTGTGAACGGTAGACCTTTTTCTGATTGGCAGGTAATGGCATCACGATTTAGTTTACTTCCATATTCGTGCATGTTCAGTGATTCAATGGTAGCCATCTTCTTATCGTCTGGGTTATCTCATGCAAAGAAATTTGTGACGTATTGAGGTAAAGGGTTCCCGCCCGCTGCGTCCTCAGTGTTCAGACCAACTCCTACAAGATGATCGTAAGATACAAACCAGGGTTTGTACATTCAAACCCACCTGGGAAAAAAAAAAAGAAAAATCTGAGATGACTCGAGGGACTACTTTTAGCTGCGGATGAAGATGCATTGCTTTTTAGTGTCCCCCCCCCATCTCGTTTTGTCGTTTAAAATTTTAACGGTTTTAAATGACAGTGTGGCTCTGTAAGCTAAAGTATCCCAGTTATTCTTCATTGGGTCAGTGTCTCATGCGTTCAGGCCAGTTTATCTTGGCCTTTAAGTAGACCAATTCAGGAAAGGTGTACTTGCCATTGCCGCCGGTGAGGCGTTCAGGAAGCCTCGGTCACTTCTGCACCGGCTTTCTGTCAGTTTTAAATGTGACAGTGCTCCATAGATTCTCCGAGGGGTTTAGGTGAGCCACGTTTCCCGACCAAACAAGCACATTTTGGTCATCAAAGCAGGTGTTTGAGCTTTTCTCAGTTGCTCGTGTGGCATTTTCCTCCACATGTTTTCCTTCCGTTTAACATTCTATCAGTTACTCTTGGATTCTGTGCTCTGTGTATGTTTTAGTTCAACATTGAGAATTCTGGGTTTTCATCAGCTGTAGACCATGATCGTCGAAATTAGCATCAATTGTTCAAATATATCACTTTGAGTAATAGATTTTAAGAGTTTCACTTTCTGTATTGATCTATGGATTTAAGGTTTTCAGTAATCTAATCTGCTGAGATGCACTTTCCTCCCTCACATCATTAGGTGGTGCTCTAATCACTCATTAAATCCAGCTTTTGCAGACATAATTCAGTAATAAAAAGTATATATATATAGCATATATATCTGATTTATTTCTGAAATGGAGATGTTCTGATTGTACAAGTAAAGGGATTTAATTTTTTTGTTTGTTCCAGTGTGAGCAGTTTGTTTTCATTCATGACTCAGACTAATAGCAGTGTTGCAATTAACTCACTACTTTTACATTTTGCACTAAAGCAACAATCATGGAGATTTTCCGATCGCAGTTATGAAACAGGTTTGAACAGAAATTGATATTTGTTTGTTTTTTCTTCTTTTGGTCACAACAATCACATCACCATCTCTGTGGCTGATTGTGTGTAAATACATTTCTGCTATGAGACACTGAATATGTGCAGTATGCCAGAAAAGAAAATCACAAGCACTAAGCTATGCCAATATTCTGTTTGAGATGCAGACATGTAATAAAAGGTGTTTAATTCACCTATGTTTACTGCTTTATTTCCATTTTTCAGCAGTATTTTGAGATATACTTGTTTTGTTGTTTATTATTGATTTAAAGTAAAAGTTATAGTAATATATGAGCTTTGACATCCATTCATACGTTCCACTAACAGGATTTTATTACTTTTACTTACTCTCTCAAATAAAGATGTTTGCTGATCAAGCAGTAAAACTTAAGCATTTGGGAATAAACTGCTAAATTTAATCCTGCGTTTGCTAGCAACTTTCAGAAAAAGCTACTTGTTTATTAAAAACCAACTAAGTCAAAACTAATTAATTTGATTTTAATTTTATTTAATAGGGACAGGCACATCAACATAGACGAACTAAATAGAACAGCAGTTTGCATCAAAGTGCTTGTAGCACAAGTTAATTCCAGATTGTCTAAATAAAAGTTGGTGGCCTGGTTTGATATGGCTTCTGTCCAGGGCGGCATCATGTGGAGGGCGCAGTTCAGCATAAAATGAAAATGTAAAATTCATCAAGTTTTTCAAATAAAACAGCACTGTCAAATTTACTTTCTCAAACAAAATAAAATAAAGACTCTTGTGCCTGACTGAAAAACAGTTATTTTTGTTATATCCATTGTTTTTTATTTAAATGTCTCTCTATTTCTCACTATTTCAGCATGTCTTATAATATACAATAAAAAGTGAATATCTAATAGAATTTGTATTATTTCCAGTGGCCATATATTAAAAAAAAAAAAAACGAAGAGGAAATTTGACTGAATTTCCCCACAGAGCTGATTGTCTGATTGAAACAAACGGCGCCTTTTGTGGCCAAATGTGCTGCTGGCCTCCCACCAGCGGCTCAGGCTCCCATCAGCTGTTTGGAGGATGGCTCGGAGGCAGAAATGATGTAATCAAGCAGAGAGGCAGAGCCAGAGCTGGGTCCAAGCCGCGCGACACGGACGCATCTCCGCTGCGAGGAAACGCGCTCGAGAGCCCCCCTCATGGAGCCGGTGAACGAGGGAGCAGGTCGGCATCGGCGGAGGCGTCATGTCGCAGGGGTTGTTTGAGCCGCTCGTCCTTTCTCCTCCCAGGAAAGAGAGGGTTCTGGATGCGGTCCAGCGGCACCACCTCCAGCACCGGCCCGGATATGCTCGCTGGTGAAATTCCCTATCCGCGGTTGTAGATGTAATTAACCGCCTGTGCGGGCCAGCAGTCCTCTCCCGCTCCTGCTCCGGCATCGGCCGAGTGGAAATGCTCCTATCACCGCCTCCTTCGTCGACAACATCAGGCCGCTCGTGCTGTCGCTTTCTCGCCCACGATGATGACAGGAGGGCGCCCGCTTCGGGTTTCACCACATGCAGGCCCCTTTTTTTTTCTTTTACTCCTCTTACGGATCACAGAATCGGCTCTGATCTGATGTATTAGGAAGAACTAGTTGCCATTTTTTTATTTTCATTTTTGCTTAATCACATCTACTGCCGCGATCAATTTTCTTTTGTGTGTGTGTTTTTCCCCCCTGACGTCCGGAGATGATTGCGGTGTCCGGGCAGTAGCTGTTCCTCAGCGGGGGGGAAATGAGCTGAAGCCTGTCCGCAGCAATCCACCGTGAGCCCCGGTGACTTTACAGGAGCGTGGGGGGTGCTGACCGTCTGATACAGCGTGGGGTTAAGGATCGTTTGTCCTTCCAGCTCAGGTTTGAACCATGGCCAATGAACCTGTGATCCTTAACGTGTATGACATGGTAAGCACAGCGCTCACCTCATACATGCTACACCTTGACTTACTCACACTTATTTTGGTTGTGGGAAAACTCATGTAATAACATAAATAGATGAACTGTTCCACTTGACCATTTTACAAGCAACATCACAGTAGTTTAATGTCATTTGATATACTTAAAGTGGCAAAGGAAAACGATAGATCTGAAAAGTGTGGCGTGCATTTATTCCCACTATGGCAAGTCTTCAGAATTCGCCTAATGAACCATTTAATCTCAGGAGTTGATGAAGGTCTCAGGAGTTTGTCAAGAGAACATCAATGGACAATCAATGTCATGAAGGCCAGCCATAGCAGAAAGTTGTGCGGGAGTTTTAACCTTAAACCATCCCATCGCAATTGCAAAAACAATAGCACAGTTTAGGTGGGAAAATCTGTCAGGATGAACAAAGTGGCCTGCAGACATTAATCTAATTGAGAATCCATGGACAGACCTGAAAACTGATGTTCTTATATGCATGTTGTCTATCTCATCTAACTGAGTTGGAGGCATTTTTAAAAGAACGGCAAAAATGTTGCACAGATATACACAAAACCCATTCAATCAACTGTAGTCTTATTGAAAAGTCCATTTATTTCAGGAACTTAATCACTAGTTGGATGTTTGAAAGCCTTTATTTCTGCTAGTCATGATGATTTTTTCCAACTTACAGCTAATACGAAACACAATTCTTAAAAGTAGAATATTACATCAGGCCAATTAAAAATACATTTTTAATATAGAAATGTTGGCTAAATGAAAAGTGTACTTAAAAGGTGCTTTTATCCTGATAAACCAGTCTCATCAGAATGCTTACTATAATTTTCTTGAATATGATTTTACAATTCCACAAAATCAGACTTTAATGTTTAAAACTGTGTCGTTTTCCTTAGTGTAATTCGATCACATAAACCCCCTTCGAAGTTTAATAGAGGTTGTGGTTGTGACGTCAAAATAAAAGAGAAAGAATTTATGGGACAAGAATCTTGTTAAACATTATTCTATCTTCTTTTTTTCTTCTTTTTTTGTTAGATGGTTTTAAAATGTCACGCAGTCTTAAAACAAAACACAAGACTACAGGGTGGAAACGGCCCAGTTGAAAACCGTGAAAACCGTGAGACTTTCCACGGACTGAGGAAAGTCTTACCGCCGTCCTCTCTTTCTTCGAGTTCATTCACAAGAAAGCGGAGAAGACGTATTAAAAAAAAAAAAGCCTATTTATACTCTGAGCTCGAAGCTGTGAAACTTGATTCTCTGTAGGCTCTCTGACCTCTGCTGCTGCATCCTCAGTCCTACGGGCGCGACTCAAAGACAAGGGTCTTCCTTCAGACCTGAATGCACCTCTTGCTTTTCACATTCTGTCCCGCTTGGCGGATCATATGCATGAGTTACAGCCTGTCATTGCAGCAGCTGCTTAATTTTCTGCAAATCAGAACGATTGGATGATGATTCAAAAAAGAGAAAATATGATTTGAAGCATCTATCGACAATGCCTGTGAAGAATATGTGAAGAATATGTGTTTACATCCACCGACACAACTAGCATGTAGCATTGTAGCTACGTAGAGAAACAGCTGCGTCGCAAGTGATTAATCAGTGCACAGCTTGAATAAACTGTAGATAGGTGGTGTTTGATTGTACGATATGGGATATGGGCAGTTACTCAGGGCTGCATTAGAAAGGGGGCATTAAAAATATAACTTATCAGTTGTGTTTTTTACAAGTTTTCTGTTTCTTTCATGCACAAGAAGTCAATGCATAGTTAGGATCCCCCTGCTTGGTGCTGAGAAAAAAGAAAACATTTTAGGTTCTTTGGTCATTTTTGATTGGCTTTGGGGCAGCAGGAGGAGGGGCTTACCCAGGACACTGTTTTTGCAAGAACCTCCACCGCCTCCATCCCACAGACAACCTGTTAGTGGAGCTGTGAATGTTATAGGAGAAAACTAACAGGTGGCCTATTGGCACAAGTTAGCACAATGATTGTGCTATCTGTGACTTTGTTAAAAAAAATGCGAAAGAAACACGCATATTTCTTAGTGTGGGATTCTCATCCTTCATTGAAGAAATGTACTCCAAGTAAACGTTGGCTTTTTTACACTTCTTTACCAGACATATTTTTAGCATTGGATACTTTCTGACAGTAAGGGTCTCGGTACGTCACCAGGTGTAACAGTGACTCTCAAACGCCCAGATTAATTTCTAACCAACTGGTTACATTGGGAAAAAGAAAAAAAAAAAAGTAATCACGGGGGCGGCGGCAGTCAAATTCCTCCACAAAAATTTACACAAGAATAATAAAAGAAGGCAGCGGGAGTGAGTCACACCAGAAGGGAGGAAGATGAACTGATTGTCAACAAAGGGACCAGCAAGGCATGTGAAAACAAGAGTGACAAGAGTGGAAAAAGGCTCCACTGTCTTTGCGTTCCATTGTGAGAGTCAGGCATGACGGATTTACCACGGTCCTAGAAAATGTTCGCCGCATTATGTTGTTTTCCTGTGTGGAAACCGAGAGTTGAGTGTACCCGATGCATTCCAGGTCTAAAACCAGCAGAGAGCCGACGGAGCGTATGGTCGAGAAACATGATGAGACTCAGCTGACAAAGTAATGCCGTGGGAATGCTCTAATAGCGTGACCATGGGACCGGAAATGTGTTTTATTATTGATAAAAGGCAGCTGGGGCAACTCTTAGCATGTTTTCTCATGGTGCCTAACAATATGGATGCATCAGCGGGTGGGGCAGCTGCTGTATTTCCATGAATTATTTCCTAGCTGTCCATAGAGAGAGGTCAGGAAGTAATGGCTGCCCATTTCCATCTTTTGTGACTCACTGTAAATCGTTGACATGAAGGATCCATCAGTGGGGGTTTTCTGCTTAGTGTTTTCCAGAAATGCTCTGTTACTACTAGTAAATACGTTATAGGTTAACACTCATTTTAACTCTGAGTGCCAGTAAGTCTTTGCCTCCTACAGATTTCTTCTGGTTTCGCTTCCTTCGTCAGCCTTAAATCACTATGATCTTCGATCAGATCTTAATGTTGAGACCAAGCTTACCGAGTAAATATGAAAAGAACTTTAAACGATTATTTCATTTATCAAAATAAATAATCTGTTAAATTAACCAGACCCTATGTGAAAAATAAAGTGAAATTGTGACAGTTTTTTCTGAGTTCAGTTTTACTGACTAGATTAGACCCAAACCCCAGATTAGCACAAAGTAGGATAAAAAATGTCACTGACATCAGTTTGGAAAGGATTACAAAGTCTTTGTAATCAAGTTTTGGCTAAGAGGGAATGCTAAGTTTTATCAAAATGTGGCAACCTTTTATTGACTACTTTAATTCCTCGAAGATGAGATTACACCAGACTAAATATAATGTTTTTTTATTTGTTTGTTTGTTTGTTTGTTTTGTCTCATTTTTGTTTGGGTCTGATCTTGGGATAGGGATTGATTATAAGCCGTTGTTTCAAATTGATATGTATTTTTTTTCTTGTATCTGCTAAGCCTCATATGTCAAACTGTATGTTAAAATTCATAAATCAAAATGAAGTTGTGGGGGAAAGAAATAAATTATGAGGTAATGGTAAGTTATCTGAAACTAACACATTGTATGACAGGATCTGACATGATGTCCTGCTCTGCACTCGCTACCAGTTGGTGGCGCTAATACACCCATTCGTTGTTTGCCAACCGCAAATAAACACTTAGAAAAAGATGCAACACGAGGCCCGTTGTCGGTAAAATACAAAATGCTTCGATTTGTCCAACCGGAACTTGTTGGCCAAAGCGAAGCATTTTGGATGTTACTGTTCTGATGTAGTTGAGGAAACGAGTCAAGAGCGAAATTTTTTAGAACGCAACTGTCACGCTAAAAACATTTGGAAGCTTTGACGTCGGTCACGTAATCTTATGCTTGCTCGCCCAGGTCCGTTTAAAAAATTGTTTTGTTTATTCGCAATACCTTAGACTTAGATTAATAAGTATTCTTAAGAATAAGCTTCATGAGCAAAAAGTACAATTTAACTTAGTCGAGTTACTTTGGTTAAATTTTAAGCACGGCATTTTTTTCAGTTTCTTGTAAAATCAGAATTTTACAGTAGAATATATGTTAGGGTTTCTACTCCAATTCGAAAGGGGGCGGTATTGCACTCTAAAATCTGTTTGCCAACCGCCTGTAAAGTAAAAGAGAAAGAATGTGCCTTTTTTTCCTCACCATAACAACAATGGCAGATGATTCTCCTGTTCTGTCTGTGCTTCTGCACCTTTTTAAGTTATTCGCCGCCTTAAAACAGAATTTGCTCATTGTGGAACATTTATGCTGCCAGCGAAGGCGCATAAATTACATGCGTCAGCTCATATGCGCGCCTCTGCACAAGCGAAGGGTCACGAAAACACGGTTCTGGGTCCGACCAGGGAGAACAAGTCACTGGTGGGACGATTTTGAAAAGGGCGCTGTTGACGAATCGGCATGGATGGAAAACTTTCGGATGTCCAGAGAGTCCCTGGTGGCCCTTTCCGGGGAACTTCGTCCCTACTTAGAGGGCAAACAGACCAACATGAGATTACCGGTGGGGGTCCTGAAAAAGGTCGCCTGCACGTTATATTACTTGAGTGACGAAGGGAGAATCCGGAGAACAGCGAATACATTTGGCTTATCTCATTCGACTGTATCCGTAACTGTTAGGCAGACGTGCAAAGCCATCACAGAACACATGGGTCCACAGTATATAAAGCTCCCGTTCACCGAGCCAGAGGCAGAGGCGCTTGTGTTCGGATTTTTGCATGCTCATGGTATCCCGCAGTGCTTGGGGGCCATCGACGGGACCCACGTGGAAATTAAACAACCTTCGTGCAATTCCTTGGACTACCTGAACAAAAGGGGAACCTACTCCCTCAACATCCAAGCAGTGTGCGACTTCAAACACAGATTTATGGATGTCGTCATAAGGTGGCCTGGGAGTGTGGGCGATGCACGAATCTTCGCCAACTCCAGAATAAACACACGCTTGAAGTCTGGTGAGATCCCAGTCCCGGAGAAGCTGATTGTGGAGGACGAAGGAGCCATACCTGTTTTTCTCCTGGGAGACTCCGCCTATCCTCTTCTGCCCTATTTGATGAAGGAATATCCCAATGATGGCTCTAGCCCTCAAGAGGAAAAGTTTGGACGTTGTGTCAGTAGAGCTCACAAAGTCATTGAACGTGCGTTTGGACGACTGAAGGCCAGGTTTGGGTCTCTTAGGCGGCCCATGGACATAAACATGATTGACTTGCCTCGTGTGATCTATGCATGCTTTGTCTTACACAACTACTGTGAGGCCATGGAAGAACCAGTGGATGAGGATCTTGTGTCCACAACAATGTACGCCAACCAACAAAGTCAGCCACCGACACAAACTAACACCAAACTCACAGAGTTTGGTGACGAGGAAGATGGAGAAAGAGTTAGACGAGTTGTTGCCAAGTTTCTTGATTCACTAGAAAGGATTTGACTCATGGTTTTGTGTTATTTTCCATACTTTTGTGTAACTGTTTCTGATTTATTGTTTAAATAAATAAGAGTTTGCTCATTTTTGCCTTTTATTTTTTCACACACTTTAGAAACAATGGCACAGTAGATATTTTTTAAAAGGTTGTGTGTAAATGAGTAGCATTCTTGAAGTGCCAGGGCTACATAAACATGACAAAAATCCAAAGTTTACTTTTATTGCATATTTCAGCAATAACGCAGCTTATAGAGTTTTATGTCAAAAAGGACAAAAAATGAAAAGAAAATATGAAAAACCTTATGAGTACATCCCGAGTGATGCAAAAGATTTGATGTAGCTAAATTGTAAAAAAAATCTATTTTTTATTACAATTTTATAATAAATACAAATTTAGGACCTAAAGGTAAAAATGTGTATGCTTTTTTATTTATTTATTTATTTTAACTCATTGCTCCAGGAATAGTAATGCATCAAAATCAGTGCTGTTGCTAGCTTTTGTTTTTTACATTAACCAATGCTGTAACACCTACATCCAAAATATTCCACTTTTTTGTTTATTTTAGGAAAATATTGCATATTTTGTGTTTCCCCCTTAAGAAAAAGTTAGCTTTTTTTTTTTTACAAAAAGGGGATCAAAACAGAAAAGACCTTAAAAATTTGAAAAACTTTATACTTGTGTATAGGTCTGAAGTTGTTGCAAAGATTTGATATAATGGAAGTGAAAAAAAAGTGTAGTGGCACATAATATAGCTGTAATATTGAAAACACTAAGGTAACAGAATCATAATGAGAAGAGAAAATTTGAGAGAGTGGTACGCTTGCAGTTTAGCAAATCACCAGGTTTTATAAACTAGTGAAGTCCTGCTCTTCCGTTGTGTCATCCAGCTGCAGACTTTGTTGGAATGATGTTGCTGGAAGTTGCCCTGGTTGCTGGGGAGGGAAGTGGATGGGCCAGGTGTGCTATGTGGAGCAGGAGTCTGCTAATCCAGATTAGGGCTGTTGCAGAGGGCCAGGTGTGCTGTCAAAGAATGTTTATGAATCTGAAGAAGTAAAAATGTATTATTCTTCTGAAGTCTAGATCACAAAAAATAGTTTTAATATCCAAATCCTATTTTCTAACTGGTTTTTTTAATGGGTATTAGCTGCACTTTTCAATGTTAATTCCAAAATCAAGATGAACAGTTCTGTCTAGAATCAAAAGTTGGCTAAAGTTTATAGCTATCTATACTTAAATGTTTAGGAAATGTCAATCGACCATTCAATTGAATCTAAAGAAAGCTTAGTTTAGTAACACTATTACCTCTAACATTATTGTGTAGCGCAAATATTTCAACATATATAAGAAGGCACCAATAATCCTTAAGTACAGGTCTTTAAATGAACTATTTTAGGAGAAACTAATTCATAACTAGCAGGGTTAAGTTAAAATGTGCTAAAACATTTATCTCAACCACATTGTTTTGACCTTCTTCGTATTGGTGTGACAATACAAAGAAGGCGTATCTTCCAAAAATGTGAGTCTACACAGTTGACTCGAACCATTTCTCTTATTTAATCTGTGCCGTAAATGGCCGCTGCTATTGTCAGGCGTTGTGGGGTTTTGATTTAGGAGCTGGTATATCCCGCCTGTGCTTTTTCTGCATTATTTAAGGTGACAGGATGAGAGCATGTCTGTCGAGCTGCCGCACAGCTTCTGCTCCCTGACTCCGTCTTTCTCTCCTTGTTTTCTCCGCAGTACTGGATAAACGAATACACCTCCAATCTGGGCATTGGAGTCTTCCACTCAGGCATCGAGATTTATGGCAGAGGTAAGACGAGGACCGTCTTGATGTCTGTGAAATCCCATTACGTGTCCCCGAGTCGAGGATGGCCCTGAGACGACACGGAGCTGCGCTCGGTGACGGGCGTATAGTGAGATTTGTGCAATGGAGATGAAGTTTGGAGAAAAAAAAATGGAATATGGAATTGTACTCCGAATAGCATGACCCCGTTTCTCTTGGTTGAGTCACCACTGACTCACTCTGTGTTTATGTGTGTGCGTGTGTGTGCGCGTGTGTGTGTGTGTGGACTGAAATAGAGGGGCAGGATCCCTGGTGAAACTTGATCTCTGGAAATCCAGTATGCCCTTGGAACTGGACATATTGGCTCTGCGCACTGAGAAATATGGTGACAGTCTGGGGTCTGACTTTAGAAAGGGTTTACAGGAGCAGTAGACCAGGGCGCCATTTTTTTGAGAGAAGCAAAGACTTTTATTTTATTTATTCTCTTTTTTTATTTAATGAATGCTTACTTTTTCAAACATTGTACTTTATAGGCCCAAATCATGTGAGTTGTATTTTTTTATATCAATATTCAAGTATTTGAAAATTACAAAATTAATGTTGAATTATTTAGGAATAATATGGATTTATTAGCTATTAAGCATCAGTTCATACTTACTGATGTATTCTAGTAGGACTACCAATTAATGTACTTTAATTGATATTAATGAAAGAATTCTTCCTTTGTGGATTGGGCACCAAAGCTGGGTGCAGCCCAGGGCCCCACATCCTGGTAAATACACCCCTGGTGACAGTGAAGATATAACATAGGCTCTGTAGTTTGCTGTTGCTCTCTACTCTCTGTGCTCTAATGATAAGGATTAGAGCCCTGCATTCAAGCCAGCCCAAATTATTTAATTACAACATCCATGATTAATCGCTCTCTTCTCTGTAATTACAGAAGCGGGGGTCCTTTTTCTTCTTCTTCTTCTTTTGGAGGGCAACGTCTAATCTGTATTTTGCATCTTCTTCCTCTGCCCCGCAGAGTTCGCGTACGGCGGTCACCCCTACCCTTTCAGCGGCATCTTTGAAATCAACCCCGGTAACGCTGCGGAGCTGGGAGAGACCTTCAAATTCAAGTAAGCGCGCCTCCTTATTTCAGCACGTCGGAGTGCGCGCGCTCTGACGCCACACTGTTTATCTATTTCAAACAGGGAGGCCATTGTTTTGGGCACCACGGACTTCACAGAGGAGGACATAGATAAAATAATGGAGGAGCTCGGTAAAGAGTTCAAAGGGAACGCCTACCACCTAATGCACAAAAACTGCAACCACTTCTCCTCCTCGCTGTCTGAGGTCAGTCTGATGTAACGCTTTTCCTCCCAAAATGCTGCGAAGCAACACAGGAGAGACGTCGTAAAAATACCATGTACTGCATGTTTTCTGTATTGCGTTCTCTCTGTACACAAAGGCCTTTTTTTTTTTTTTTTTTTTTAGAAAAGAAGCAAACAAATAAAGACGGAAGCAAAATGCATATGCTACACAACACAAAACAGAACAAGTTTGTGCTTTTTGTGCAAAGAAAGATCGTTAGTTGTTAGGGCTGCAACTAACGATTATTTTTGGTAATCGATTATTCTGACAGTAAACGATTAATGAGACAAAAAAAAAACGTGGCACCTCCCACAAATTTTTCATTTAACCACATCATCCTTTTTCACACTATATTAGAAATAAACTTAAAAATGCAAATAAGCAAATCATTAAATTCCTTTTTTCAAATAAGAAAATAAACATTTTATTGCCTAAAATGCTGTAGGTAAGCATTCCTTTGGTAAATCTGAACCGAGTGAAGCTAAAACTATGCAACTTGAGGAATTTATTCTTGAAATCTATTTTCAGACAAATTTTTATGTTAAATGCAAAATGTATATATTTTTGTACAGTTTTAGCCTAATTACCTGTGTGAACATGTTTTATTTTTTCAGCAAATGACATCGTGTCTGAGTCTCTATGCTCCAGTTGACGACTAATCGATTGCTAAATTAGTTGACAGTTACCTCAGTAATCGATTAACAGCAATTAATCGTTTCTACCCCAAGCTCATCATTTCACAGTTAAAGTGACTCCGTGGAGACAAATGTCACTGTATAAATAAAACTCCACAGATATAAAGAGCAGAGTTCAGCCCGTCTCTTTGAAAGACATTACAGGATTCCTGCCTTCATGCACCGTCACTGTCATCTGCACAGATCCTGTACTTGTGTGTTTTCATGTGACGAAGCCCTTTGTCTTGCCCTGTGATGGACTGGCGACCTGTCCAGGGTGTACCCCACCTCTCGCCCATTGACAGCTGGAGATAGACACCAGCACCCCTCCCTGCCCCAATGGGATCATGGTGTAAAAAAATGGACGGACAGACGGACGGACGGACGGACGGATGGATGGATAAGCCCTTTGTGCTCCAAAGCTATGTAGTTGATAAACTCCTCCTCCTTCGCCCTGCACTGGGTGGCGCCCGGACAGAACAGCCTCGACAGAACCTGCCATCTCTGGAGCTTCTGTAGTTACAGCCAGGCATCTGCGCTATATTGAGGCTCATCCTGTCGCCATGGAAACTCTTAACTTGTTGAATGTGCAATGCGGGAACCTGTCCGGGTTTCGTTGTTGGAGAGCTATACATTAGTTGAGCTTGCAGAAAAATTTGGGAGCAGTTTTTAAAAACCAGTAGTGGTGAAATTTATGTCCTCTCCTCTTCTGTCCCCTGAACACACCGTTCCAGTAATGAATGGTGGCGTTTGCATCATTCTGTGAAACAAGGAAACTGGTCAGGGTTGATGAGGGAGACGAATGGAGCTGATGCAGGGCAGTTAGACGGAAAGTCTGCGACAAATGACCAGAAGCTTAGGCGAAGTTTCACCTTTTGTCAGGCCAGTGTTCCTAAAAATACAACCAAAGCTACAATGGAACGGTTCAGGTGTTGACATAATTTTGTCTTGGAATGACCTAGTCAGAGTCTAGATCTAAATCCTTTGAATAGCAACTTGAAAATTGCTATTCAAAGACATCCTTTGTTTTATCAGATTGAGAAAATGTCAGAATTATATATATGCTACTCTGTGTTAGTCTGTCACATTGTGGTTGTAATGTAACAAGATGTGTAATCATTAAAGATGCAGTATTTTATAAAACAATACTTTTTTTACATGTTTGTTGAAACTGTCACTATGTCGTGACTGTATGGTATGAGACAGATAATTTGTCCTCTGCCTTCTTCCAGTGTTCCCAGTGCTAAATAGAAACAACGAATCAGAGCCAGGAGGAGGGTCTTAGTGCTGTCAATCCCCCTGTGGGTGATGCATGCTACACTGCAGCTAGCAGAGAGCAAGGGGGTAAGACTTGCAGTGTTGCACAGTCTTGAATGCTACGGCTAGTAACATGGCCAACAATTAACGGTTGCGGGGTTTCCTGTAACGGCAAGTTGTTTCTCCGTCATT